>NC_139955.1:25200528-25270528 GCF_963454915.1 Gymnoscopelus microlampas | reverse complement strand
TCCCTTACCGACCCCCACACCAAATTAAATGTAAGCTTTATTTTTATTGTGTATTATGTTGCCTATATTATTTAGAACCGACGTTTCGATACATGTGGCTCTTCATCAGGTCATTTTTGAAAATTACCTGAATGACCCCTATCCTATCTTATCAAAGGGTCAATTAAGTAAGGTGCCATGAATGTGAGTGTGTCAGAATCTGGGGGCTAAGATGTATGCAGAGAATGAAAACAACAACAACATCTCAAGTGACCACACAACACTCACACAAACACCTCGACAGAAGAAAAGGAACGCGGACAGAAGTCCTGAAAGATGGAGCATGTGTGCATACATACACGCTGAGGAAGGCTTGACGCCGAAACGTGTACGTGTATGCTGTGTCTGTCCGTGCATATGAATTAAAGTACCAGAAGGACTTCGGAGTGCTGGCTATTGCTTTATTACTGTGAATCGTGCACCCGCAAACTGCATTATATACAGACTGAGAGTGCTCGTTTTTGTTTTCTACATGGAGCATGTGCTCAGCGCATTACATTTTGAGATACAGTATATTGTGTGCAATTGATAATTATGGTCTAAGGGAGGCACTAGAGGAGTTATGGGGTGACCAAAATCAGTAGGGCCCATCTTCCATGTGAATAATAATAATTGCAATTTAAGGTAAAAAATTATTAACTCATGGGAAGGATGAAATAGATATGTTGAAATATTGATTGTACTGTACATTGTTGTTGAATTCTGAACGGAACTGGGAACAGTAACTCTATAGGTCATGCCAGTAACGGCACAGGCTGTGATTTATCTTGTTCGGACTCACTAACACTTTATAAACACTGGTCAGTTGTTTACTCTATTTATCTCTTTATCGTTTTGCTTTACCTATTTATGTGGGTGTATTTTCTTTGACATGCTTACTGTATGTTTCTCTCTCTCTCTCTCTCTCTCTCTCTCTCTCTCTCTCTCTGTGTGTGTGTGTGTGTGTGTGTGTGTGTGTGTGTGTGTGTGTGTGTGTGTGTGTGTGTGTGTGTGTGTGTGTGTGTGTGTGTGTGTGTGTGTGTGTGTGTGTGTGTGTGTGTGTGTGTGTGTGTGTGTGTGTGTGTGTGTGTGTGTGTGTGTGTGTGTGTGTGTGTGTGCATGTTCAGCTGCCTTGAGCGCAGAGGTGGAAGAGAAGCTGGTGAACCACCTGTTGTCTCCAGAGCGCTACAACAAACTCATCAGACCTGCCGTCAACAAGAGCCAGCAGGTCACCATCTACATTCAGGTGTCCCTGGCTCAGCTTATCAGTGTGGTGAGAACACACATGCATTACTGTACATACACATACACATACACATAACATTGATGTAGACATAGACATAGACATACAGATACACAGGGTTCGATTAAAGGGGGTTGCATGCTCGGTCCGAACATCCAAACTTTCTTTGCACAGGTTAGGCTATAACTACAAGATGACGTTATTCAGAACTTTGGATAGGCAGTCTCAGAACTTTCTTTGGATGCTCTTGCTGTACCCCTAGATGTTCTGACTGTCCTTTAACAGAGAGGTCCTCTGTTACCTATGTTTGCACATGTAATGTAACCCTTATTTATTGATCATATTTACACAGCATATTTGCACTTTATTAATTTGCACAGTGATATTTTGCACAGTAGAGAAAGGACCAGTCATGATTTTATTGTTTATTGAATGCTTTTAACATTTTGAGTCGTGTTTCCTGTCCAGCTGAGCTAACTAGTTCCACCTGTGGGGACAGAAATACTTGGTGATAATCATGATGGGCAGGTGCAATGGCCCTCATTTATCAATGGAGCGTAAAAAACAAGCGTAAAAAACTTAAATCTGGCCGTTGGCCAACGTCCAAGTGGCATTTATCAAGGGATCCTATACAGCTAATCCTAGCGTACATTTGGTCAGAGCTTTGATAAATCTCACGGCTGAAAACGAGAGTCATTTAAATGTCACGCCCTTAAATATTCTTGAAACGCCCCGATTTTATGACATGAAGAACCAGAATACGACCAAACAAAGCATGGAAAGCCAATAAGCTTTCACACACACACACACACACACACACACACACACACACGCTCTCGGATAAGCGCTTGTATATTTTGAAAATAGCAGGTCTACAAGCTCACAACGCGTGGTGATGCGATGCGTTGTGAGCTTGTAGATCTGCTATTTTCAAATAGCCAATGCAGACAGATCTGCAATCTTATCTGAATGACTGTTGAAGCAGTTTGTTTAAATTAGTTTAGAAAATGTTATATTTTCATAGGGATTATTTATTAGTGTGATAGATATACATTTAGGTGTGGATACATGTGTCCAGATGCCTGTCAGATGGTGAGGCAATGCTGCTCCGCAGGTCTACAAACAAACGGGTGCAGCCAAAGTCAACAACTGCCTCCGACCTGACGTGAGATCTGAGCGGGCCGTATGCTAAGGTCCAAGTCAGGATATATTGATAAATGCCGAAAGTTGCGGTGATCTCGCCATACGCCCATTATTTGGTCTACACCGCGTTGATAAATGAGGGCCAATGTGTATATGAATGAGTGCAATAGTAAGAGCAATATGTATGAGAAGTATGTAATGTTAAGTGATGACTGTAAGCTTAAAGGACAACTTTAGTTTTTTACAACCAAGGTTTATGTTTTAGATTGTAATTAAAGTAAATAAAATATGAGTGTTAAAAAAAAAAATACTGCTTTCTATAGTTTTAGCAATTTTCGCGATCTTTTTTACAGTGGGCGGGGGCATTCTGTCCGGTGGCTAAATATGTATTTTTTTACACAATAACCCGGTGTTTTCTTTATTACTATTTACAGTAGCTCTTCTAGCCCCCAAAAACTCACATCTGGCCATCAAAGACCACAGGACCTTTTTTATTGTGTAAAAAAAAAATATTTAGCCACCGGACAGAATGCCCCCGCCCACTGTAAAAAATATCGCGAAAATTGCCAAAACTATAGAAAGCAGTTAATGAAAAAAAAATAGCACTCATCTTTTATTTACTTTAATTACAAGCTAAAATATAAACCTTGGTTGTAAAAAAACAAAGTTGTCCTTTAACAGTTACCTGTTCAAGTTGTGCTGATTGGTCAACGGTTGGGTGGGTGTGTTTTATTTTAGTTATTTATAAGTCCTACACACTGCTAAAGTAATCTCCACTGTTTTTATTGCACTCCCAAGGTTTTCATCAGGAATTTCAAAATTCCTGATGAAAATCGAAATGTTGAGAGTGCTATTACAACTGTGGGGCTTGTTTTACCAGTGTGCAGCTGCAGATCTTGTTTTTCTTGATGTTGAACTCTTATTTGTCCTGCACCTGGGCATTTGAAGTGGTTGTGCGTGCATGCATTTGTTCTGATGCCAGCCACGGGTACTGCACTGCTGTATAAAAGTCACACATTTTTATATCAAAGTTTTTAACAAGCAGCTGTACATGCTAAATCAATGACGATGTGCGATGTGTCTATAAATCGTTTACAAACTTGCTGCCGTAGGCCAGCTTCGAGTGGCTGCATCTCTCCTGCCATTGTCTGTCTGCATGTGTGCTTTCCGCGGCTCTCTGGCAATCGCTGCTCCAATCGAGCTACTAGTCTCATGACACGAGCCAACCTCCAGAAGGTACAAACACCTCTGTAATCCCCCTCTGAGTGACCATAAACACATCGTATCGTAAGAAATGGCATATCCTCTGTACCTCCGTGATGAATTTCCCATAGCGTGTTGGAAGGGATATCCAGGTATTAAAACGGTCGCTTCCAGCTCTGGCTATACACTGCTTATGGCTCGAGCGGGGCCGCCGTGGCATTTGGTGCCTGGCATTTAGAACATGAATGGGCATTTGTCTGTCCAAAGTTTTTTTCAGACAGGCCAGCCAAATAAAGTTTGCACGTCGGATGGACTATTTTGAAGCATGTACCTTATAATCACTGACCTATGTCACATGTAGTAATATTGCTGATAAGCATGAATGTGTCCTGTCCCTGTTCCAGAATGAAAGAGAGCAGATCATGACCACTAACTGCTGGCTCACTCAGGTGAGACATTCTTCATGTTCTACCATGTCTCTGTGTCCCCTGAACGTCATACTGCTCCTTACATGCACACACCAGATGCAGCTATCTCAGCACACTACTATGTAACACTGCACACACATTCTTGTGTATGATCTTGTATGTATTTTAGCTTATTTCTTAATATTGTGTGTGTTTGTTGTACACTCCCTCAGGTGTGGAATGACTACAGATTAATGTGGGATCCTGACGAATATGAAGGAATAAAGAAAGTCCGCCTCCCCTCACAACATATTTGGCTACCAGACATCGTCCTCTACAACAAGTACGTGTGTGTGTGTGTGTGTGTGTGTGTGTGTGTGTGTGTGTGTGTGTGTGTGTGTGTGTGTGTAGACAGAAGCTTGACCATTACAGGTCCATTTGCTTCCATTTGTACACTTTCAGAGTTAAATGAACGCTGAGGATTTTACTTTATATGTTGTAGCATTGTAAATTATGAGTTTACATTTAGCTCTGAATCTTTAAGCCCAGCTTTAACACTTTCAGAGTTAGAATACTCTACTCTAGGTATGTGTCACGTTCTCACACCCCTGTGAGCTGGCTGACGTAATAAAGTGACGTTGAAGTGTTATCATCAGTGGCCCATTTAACCAACAGCTCGCCAGCAAGTTGTCCATTTTTAAAGCCACATTCCCAGTGTCAGCTTTTGTTAAAAATGTTTTCAGTGTGATTATTTTCAGTCTTCCATTTCCGTTTCCTGTTACTTCCGAGGTACTGTTTGTCTGTCTTGGGATTCTTCAGTAAAGGAATTGTTTCCACTATCTGTCAGTGAGTCTGCTTTTGGGTCCGTCCACCTACCTATCGCCATGTCAGCACGATCTGACGTAATTATGGCCTCAGCGGACCCCAGCGTCCTGAGCCAGGCAATCATCAACCAGGAGCAGCGTTTGGATCGCTATGAGCAGACGCTGCAAACTATAATGGACCAGTTGAGTAATATCTCTGCCAGACTGGCCACTCCCCGCATGGAGACAACCACCACCACCACATCACCACACACAGCCACCCAACTAGCTACTAAGGCCTCTCCCATCTCTGAGCCCCACATTCCACCTCCATCAAAGTATTCTGGTGATCCTAACAGCTGCCGTGACTTCCTTACCCAGTGTCAGTTAGCTTTTATTGCCCAGCCATCTCGCTATTGCAGTGAGGCAGCCAAGTTAGCTTACATTGTGAACCTGTTGGAGGGAGCCCCACTTAGTCTGTTCAATGCCCTCTTTGAGCAAGGTTCCCCCACAGTCCGGTCCTTTGCAGCCTTTGCAGCCGAACTGAAGCGTGTTTATGACCACCCTGAACGGGAGCAGCAGGCAGGTCACCACTTAATGAGATTAATGAGGCTGCGGCAGGGTAAGCGTAGTGTTCGTGAGCCCATTCAGATAGGTACACCCCGGTTAACCCCAGAAGAAAGGCATAGACGTATGTCAAGTCGTAGCTGCCTTTATTGTGGTGAGAAGGGTCATTTCCTTGCCGTGTGCCCCGTACGGCCAAAGGATGATCAGTAGCAAGGGGCATATATTGATGAGCTGTGTCCATACAGTAGGTCACCTCATTCTTAGTGGCTAGGTTGTTATGGTGGTCCCAGAATATTGAAGTCACTGCCCTCATTCAGGAGCAGATAGAATTTCACAGACATACAGTAGCACTTGTTGACCAATTAGGTATACCCAATTGAGCCATTGACTAAAGCTATTGAGGTCAGTGACCAAGATCAGGGGTTGCCAAACTTCTTCCGCCCAAGACCCAAAAGATATACAGTATTTGATATCTCCCCTGGAACCACTTACAGAAATGTAACTTGTTTTTTTATGGTGTGGCTCTGAAAGAGGTCAAGCCATCTCTAAGAGGGTGTGTCTGTCTGTCTGTCTGTCCGTCGGGAGCTAATCTCGCAAAAATCTTTTTTCCTTTCCTTTCTTTAGTCCTTTTTGTCTCGTCCCCCTGGAGGACTGGAGGTGGGGCAGCAAGATGTAGGGATTACATGGAGAATTAATGTGACTAGAGGTTCGGGCCGGCCCGAACATCTAGAGATTATTCCCTCCCATGAGGCCCAGTGGTAACTTTTCTCTTCTCGATAGAGGGGGTGTTCAGAACAGATACACATAAAGTCCCACAACACCCCCAACGCATTCCCATATTCAAATAGCAACATAAACAACACAATAAACACACTTTTTGACAAACAAGTGCATCATGGAAAATCAATATAGAGAGCTTCAGCGGACACACCCACAGCGTTCAGACCAGAACCCAACATCCCTATTCTGAGCAATGGGGGCATGTCATAATAGGTGAACATTTAGTAGGAAAAAAATAAAATATAGGTGAACAAAGCCCAACATTCGCCGAAAATAGTAGATCTATAAGCTTGTAGATAATCTTTTTTAGCTATTTTGACTTAGCTATTTGAGTACAACAAAGTGTACAGGGTTTAAGCTTGTGTAGTGTGGTTATTAGCGTGCGTTTATAGTTCTTTGAATACTTTCAATGTACTGCAAGCAATGGCCATTTTCATGACAGCCTTATTTGTACAGGTCTGAATATTCAATGCATTTACTGTTTATAAGGGTTGAATATTATATTTGGGTCTGACTCAGCCCAGGTCTAGGTCCGGGATGGGACAGGAGGTCACAATAGACAGGTGGTCCCTCTACATATTTAACCAGTCTGCATATTCACAGAAGGCCTGAAGCATTAGAGAGCAAGTGTGATGGCTGGATTCTTGACCTGCTGTATAATTGATAGGCCATTGATGTATAATGCAACACCTGCAGCCTTGTCGAGAAAGAAAACTCAATCTCAGCAGATTTGAGGTGGGGATGGGCAGTTGATGCCACCTTCGGTTGTGTCCTGGATGGATGGTTGTCACCCACAAACTGTTGTTGAGGTCCATGCTAACTGCTACCTCACTGTCGCCAACCTCTGATGTATTCACATTTGTTTTTAATTCCACCTCAGCAGGCACAGAATAATGGTCACTACCCTTAACATTGATTGTCCAAATGAAACGGTTCACTTCGCTTCACCGTAAGAATTAGCATGCCAACAGAGATTCTGTTGATCAAGCAATGCACTTAACTGGTTGGGTAAGCTTCCTTTGAAAACAAACTAATACCGACAGAATTTGAGTTATTGCATACTTTAGATTCTAAAGATGGTTTGTGTGTTTATGACTGAGAGGTGTGATGGGTTCTGAGAATGTTATTTTTGAACTTTTCATTTGCATAGTGCTCATTTCTATTTCTTCCTGTTTCCTCTTTTCTCCTGCCTTCTCCTTCTCCCACCCCACTCAGTGCTGATGGAACATATGAGGTCTCCTTCTACTCCAATGCTGTGATCTCCAACAATGGCGAGGTGGCCTGGCTGCCGCCTGCCATCTACAAGTCAGCCTGCAAGATCGAGGTGCGTGACTTCCCATTCGACCAGCAGAACTGCACCCTCAAGTTCCGCTCCTGGACCTATGACCACACCGAGATCGACCTCATACTCCTCAGCGACTTCGCCAGCCGCGACGACTTCAAACCCAGTGGTGAGTGGGACATTGTCTCGCTGCCTGGACGCAAGAATGAAGACCCCAATGACATCACCTACCTTGACATCACATACGACTTTATCATCAAGAGAAAGCCACTGTTCTATACCATCAACCTGATTATTCCCTGCGTCCTGATCACCTCCCTGGCCATTCTGGTGTTCTACCTCCCGTCGGACTGTGGGGAGAAGATGACACTGTGTATCTCAGTGCTACTGGCCCTCACTGTGTTTTTACTCCTGATTTCTAAGATCGTGCCACCTACGTCCTTAGCAGTGCCTCTGATTGGGAAGTACCTGATGTTTACCATGGTGCTGGTCACCTTTTCAATTGTCACCAGCGTGTGCGTGCTCAACGTGCACCATCGCTCCCCTAGCACGCACACCATGCCCCCCTGGGTCAAACGCGTCTTCCTGTATCGGCTTCCCTCCTTCCTGTTCATGCGCCGGCCTGGCAGATCCAATATCCGTGAGAGGTTCCGGAAAAAGCACCAGCAGCGGTCATACTCCGACCTGAAGCTCCGGGGGGCGGATGGGTCGCTGTCATCCGCGGGCGCCGGGGGATCCGGCAGCCCGGCGGGAGTGGTGGACTCCTCCTCGTCCTTCTATGTGAATGAGGAGTCGACCAAACGCTACAGCTGGAAGATCAGTGACATGTCTGAGAACACAGAGTTCAGGAAGAGGATGACACTCAAGTGCAACATTGACGTGGAGGAGGCGGTGGACGGAGTGCGGTACATTGCTGAGAAGATGAAGAGCGAGGATGATGACGAAGGGGTGTGTATTGGACAAGTGTGTGTGTGTGTGTGTGTGTGTGTGTGTGTGTGTGTGTGTGTGTGTGTGTGTGTGTGTGTGTGTGTGTGTGTGTGTGTGTGTGTGTTTAATAAGATGCACATAACACTGTGTGTAGTTGACACAAAACAAATAAACACTATTGCTTGTTTGGATTATTTTTATTTTTAGCTGGGGCTCTAGTTCTCATGTTGATGTTTGCATTTCATTTATTCAAAAAGTAGCATATCCAGTGTATCCTACAAGTTACAATGCAATCTATAATCATGTCAAATAAGCATTCAAGGAGGACTTGATAATGCATATTCTCCCGGGCAGGCAGAAGACACAAGATTACAAAGTATGCTTTTGTGTTCTTGGAGAAATTATACATTTAAATGTGTGTTATCTGATAATGATTAGTATACAGAGTGATTGTACAGAGTTGTACTCAGCTTTGGAAGAGCAACTTTGATTTGTGCATGTGTCCAGGCACCCCATTTATCACGCTGTTGTGCATGTCTAAAAGCAGCCACGCCATCAACGAAGCCCAAAACACAGCCCACAGAGATTCACAGTGACCGCTCTCGCAGCGAATTCATCACAAACTGTACACGCCATGCTTTCATTATCATATTTCAAGACAGCATTACAACAGTTGTCTTAGTCTATTACTGTAGTCTGGCACAGCAGTGTCTCACATACATAGTTTGAGATACTAATCCCAGGCATAGTTAAGCGTATAGAAGACAGGAAGTAGCAAATTCTAGCCTTTTCAATGTGAAGGTATAGGTCATCAACATGTTATGTCACTGTCAGCATATTTAGACAATGAAAGTTAATTCTGGTATATGAATGGGTGTTGCATTTAACATATGTTCTCTTTGTCACTAGATCATTGAGGACTGGAAATACGTGGCCATGGTGATTGATCGTCTGTTCCTATGGATCTTTGTGATGGTGTGTGTGGTTGGGACCCTTGGCCTATTCATGCAGCCCCTCTTCCAGAGTTACAACACCCCCATTATTGATGACATCTGACCTTTGACCTGAACATCAAACCCCTTGACCTCAAAATGGACTTAAGCCCCCCACCCCCCACCGCAAATAACAAGATGACAAACATATCTGGCAAGCATTCCAATCTCACAGATTTTTCTCTTTTCTCTTGCATATGGCAGGGACAATAAGTGACTGTAATATGCCTCACCTCTTTACTGCCTCCTTCCTTACTCTCAGCCTCTCCTTCATCCTATGAATTTCCTTTTATCTTCTCCACTCATATGTTGCCATACTTAGCAAAGCTGAGAGATCAATTTACTTTCATTTAAAACTGCGACGTAAAACTACTTTTCATGGGAGATATGGGTGGAGGAATGACAGAGCTTTCCTCCTTTTCTGTAGACAGAAAGGCTCCCTGCTGCGTCTGCAGCGGAACGATTGCAATTGAATGGTCTGCAGTTGAATGGGGGTAGACACAGTTTTTGAGGATATGTTTTAAATTGGTACCTCTGTGCATGGTTCATAGAGGGTCATCTGGTCATTTCCGTCAGTTGATTGGTCGATCGGCCCATCCACAAGATGTCTCGAAATATACTGGCTGGATTGCCATGGAATGTGCTGTGCACCTTCATGCTCCCTGGAGGTTGAATTCTACTGCTTTTGGTGATCACATGGCCTTTCCTCTAGCGTCCCATCCATGGTCCATAGAAAGTCACCTGGCCATTTCGGTCAGTTGATTGGTTGATTGTTCCATCCACAAGATGTCTCAAACGTCTGGCTGGATTGCCATGGAATGTGCCGTGCACCTTCATGCTCCCTGGAGGTTGAATCGTACTGATTTTGGCGACCCCATGGCCTTTCCTCTATCGCCACCCTTAAGCCAAACTGTCCACCTCCAAAATGTTGACTTCCACTTGCACTTGCGCATACAAGCTAATGGGGAGCTTTCTATGAAACCTGCTGAGCGCATTCATGTGCCCCAGAGGAGGAGCCCTAACCATTTGAGTGACCTCATGACCTTTCCTCTAGTGCCACCATCAGGCCAACATATCCACTTTAAAAATGTATATATTTTAGCCCCTCTAGTGAGAGCAAGGGGCTCTAAAGATGTCAATGTTGGTCGATTCAAAACACTTGAGTCCGGTTGGGTGTAAGGAGCAGTGTAAGGAGAAGCACAGCCTCTAGGGGCCACTACTGGGGCTTATTTTCCTTTCAAACCTTAATTGGTTTTATACTCTCTCCATTCTTTTAGCAATTTCTCTCTCCTCCCATATAGCCACACTTTTAATAAATCTCTGCTCAGTTATAGCAGGCCTAACAGGACAATATGGGGTATAGCATGTAGAAAACAAGGTTGTTTTGTAAGGTCATAAGGTTGATTTCTCGATTTGTGGAACAATGCTCTCCTTTGATTTAGTTTTTAGTTGGCAAAGAGGGAGGGATGGAGAGAGAGGTTGGAGCGACGTACATTATTGTTCCACATTGTTCAAGAATAATTTGCTGAGTCCAAAGATATGCAACCCCCACCCACACACACTTCAACGAGGAGACATATATATCCCAAATATATCCTACTCTATATTACAGGAGCCTTCATACACATGCCACGGACGTGCACATACAAGTGTGTGCGCACACATCGGCCTAGCAAGACACCCCTGATAAAAGGGGTGATGAGGACACTCTCGCAGAGATCAACAACAGGGTAGCACCTCTCTTGTGTCTCCTTGCCAAACTTACGTTTCAAACATTTGCCTTCAGAGCGACAGCAAGAAGGGGTCATCGTTGGACAGAAAAGACTGGAGCTGTACAAAAGGCTTCAGCCAGCCTATTTCTGTATTAAACATAATTCATACTTCATCGTACAACCATGTCACGCGCCAAAAATAAATGAGTCATATGTTATTTTCGGGTAATGACCTGGTCATGCGCTGAAGTATAAATTAGCTGTTTTCCTCTGCTTTGTGGACTTATCTGTGTTGTTGCAGCTCCTAGCTTGACTTGACAGACTGATCAAGGCAATAGCAAAAACTGCTGCTTTTTATGCTTTTAAGGCGATTACGCGTGTGTGTGTGTGTGTGCGTGTGCGTGTGCGTGTGCGTGTGTACGTGAGTGAGTGAGTGAGTGAGTGAGTGAGCGAGCGAGCGTGCGTGCGTGCGTGCGTGCGTGCGTGCGTGCGTGCGTGTGTGTGTATGTGTGTGTTGTTGTCTGAGAAGGGGACAGAATCCTAACTAATGGGAAGCTACGTACTGTAGACCCAAAATGAACAAAAAAAATAAAGACTTAAGCCTGAGTTATACTTAAGTTGTGCGCCCCTGCTGTGCACCGAAAATAGAAAATCGGCTATTTTCCGTCTACGTCACGACGCGCAACCAAGTGTAACTCAGGTTTTATACGACCATGAGGCTGTTCTTGTTCACCATGCTTCTCTTAGAAAGGTACAGTACACTGGTTTAATCCAAGCAGGGCTCATTTGCCATCCATTAAAGAAACCAGCAGCAATATTGTACAGTATTTTATACACACAGGCCTGCAAGAAAATCGTCCAGTCCTGAGTCCGGCTCTGCACTATAGCTATACAGTTCATGTTGTATGTTTTGAGCGTTGCATCAAGTCAATTCTTAGAGAAGTTACTCCATGTCCAGTAATGATTTCTAAAAGCAATTGTAACTTCTTGTCACTGTCATGATGCACTCCTCTGTCACTGCAACCAATGTTAGCCAAGGGAAAAGTGTACTGTACTAATCCAGCTATATTTATTTGTCTCATCTTATGTATTTTTGTTTTTCTCAGTGGATGGGATGGGACATGGCTTTTTCCCCCCGTTCCCACAGGTCAATCATTACATGTAACCTGTTGATTTATTTTCTTCTCCTGTCTGGACAGATGCATTCTGGGTAAGAAATTAAAGTTACAAGACAAAACTGATGTGGATGTCTTCCTAAATCGATCAGTAAAGGAAAATGAAAGCAAAAATGTCTAATGAATTGTGTTTTAAAGCAATATCTGTAAGAAATACATAATGTTTATTTTGTCATAATCTGTGTTCAACAGCATCATGTCATCACACCCAACACCATTTTAGGACAGCATACAAATGGTAACCTGGATTTTTTTCTTATAACTCAACAGATTGTACTCAGTAACAACCATCAGTAAAAATCACATGTCCACATTCAGTTAAAGTAACACTCCAGATTTAGAGCAGTTGGCATTTTGGACAGACGTTTATGGAGAGCATGGCTGTGGGATGTTTGGGAACTGTCTGAGGTTTGAGCAAAATATCAGGGGACTGCTATGCCTCGCATAAGATGGCAGTGAGGAAACGGCAACGTTAACTCGTGTGGACACAACACATGCAAATGGACATCAGATGTGACACAAACGTGTGTGCACGTGTATGCGTGTATGCATGCACTATACACGTGCATGCATGTGCACGCATGCTTGCACTTACACGCACACACACACACACACACACACACACACACACACACACACACACACACACACACACACACACACACACACACACACACACACACACACACACACACACACACACACACACACACACACACACACAAACCAAGACACTCCTATGACAGTAACTTTACTCTACTAGAGGTTCGTCTGAGTCATAGCGTCGGGGGCCTCGGGGGCTTAGTTAGAGTACCTGTTTTACCCGTCTGTCTGTATATGGTCGGATCTGCGGTTCTGGGATCTGGACAACCGCATATCCAAACTACTCGACGGCGGGCACCACCCTCCCTCGAGTCCACCGGCCCTCACACCTACGCCGATATGCCCATATATGGAGATCCCTGGTGTCATCAGCATATGCCCATATATGGGCATGCCCCTTTTATGCCCATATATGGAGATTGTTCTAGAGCTCCACGGAACTGACTGATTTATTTGCGCCTGATGCCATGACGACACATAGAGGTTAGAAAACGCACTCTATATTTGGCCGTAGCTGCATTGGGAACTCCTTATATGGTTATGGCTGAGTCATAGTGACATAAGCGTGATGACGTGGAACGACCTGCCCATCCACACGCCCTCCTATTAGACAATCTTAATATATGCTCAGACACCAATTGGTTAAAAAAACATATTTGAAAAGTCCTTTGCGTTGCTATTTTGCTTCTGGTTTTCTTGTTTTTTACAATTGTTAATTTTAAAGCTCCAGGGACTTATTTTAATGGATAAAAGATTAACTAAGTAATCTGTATCATAGAGTATGTTAATATACAATATAATTAGCACATCTGTAGTGATTGGAGGTGGTTTCCCTTCTCTTCCATTGACCCTTTTGACCCTGGTATCGGGTAGGACACCAACCAGTGTCATTAAAGGTATTTGAAGCAGATGGGCCACCGATTTGGATTCTAGATGCTCCACCATCTTTATTGTTGTTCACATTGTTGAAATTACCTCTCATCACAACTTGAATTGCAGCTTTAAGTCACATGTACCCACATAAAAAGGGAAAGGAAACACCTAACACCATCTTTGTCACTATCCAGACTTTTTTTCATTTTCATTATGAAATTATATGATATTTCTCAAGCCCCCTTGGTGATTTTTTTTGTTTGCAAAGAAGACATACATACGACAAGTGATGCTGCATCCAGCAAATATACTACTACTTTGTATGACACACCATCATGTCTGTTACACGCACGCCAATCTGGGAACCAATTGGTAAAAAAGAAAATTGAGAGATAACGCGCACACACGCACGCACACACACACACACACACACACACGAGTGCTCACACACAAACACACACACACACACACACACACACACACACACACACACACACACACACACACACACACACACACACACACACACACATAATCCGACAGCTTTGGTGACAAACGTTGAATTGGAGTTGGGTTAAGCAATTACAGTGTACTGTATGTTGCCTTCTTCCCAAGCATATTGGTATGACTCATAAATTAGATATTTGACGTCTGTGTCAATTTCCATTAAGAGAGTGGCTGGAGAAAGGGAGTTGTATGGGAACTGGAACTGGCAGTGGCTTAGAGCAGTGATTCCCACATTTTTTTGCTCAAGACCCAAAAGAGAAATTAGTCGTTTGCCCAGGACCCAAGCTAGTGAAAATAGGACAAGCTCACAACGCGTCACTTTGAGTTGCGTTGGGAGCTTGCAGATCTGATATTGTCACTACTTCTTAACTGATTTTTTTAATGAAATTCTTTTAAAAAATGTTTGAATTTGTTTACATCTCATGAAAATGTATGAAAAAGAAAAAGCGCTCCTCGGAGCACAGGTCTCCGCCAGGTCAGGTAGGTTATTGTGGGCCAGCAATGTTCAGAATTCGCCAATCAGGATGGAATATGAAAAATCTGACAGATCCGTCTTGATCACATGACTGTAGAGATCATGTGTACCAATTTGCGAGAAATTTGGATAAAATCTGAAGGAGTAATATATATATTTTTTTTTTACATATGTCAGCCTGTTATAGCGCCCCCATGAGGCTGAAAGTTTTCAAGTGGCATTTCTTCCTCGGCCTAGTGGCAATGTGTGTGCAAAATTTCACGCAAATGGCACACTGTGTTGATGATTTGAGGCATTTTGTTCAAAACGGAGCAGTCCTGCAAACATTGGAAGCCAATCAGGAATATGAAAAATCTGAAAGACTAGTTTCGTTTAATGACTATAGAGATACTCACTGTGTACCGATTTGCGTGATGTTTGGACAAAATTTGTAGGAGTACTGTCAGCTAAAGAGATTAGCTGGTCACAGACAGACACACGGACAGACACACGGACACACGGACACACACACACACGGACGGACAGGGTGCAAAACTTAATTTTAAAAATTAATGACAACATTTAGGAAACACCAATATTTACTTGTGACCCATAAAAATGGATCCGCGACCCACAAACAGGTCCCGACCCACTGTTTGGGAAACACTTGTTTTTAGAGAGTCGTCTGATCGATCATGTTTCTTCGCTTTTTAAAGATGCCATGAACTCTCCATACAAATATTTAATGAGCAATCTCCATTTGTTCTCCATTGACTATGTTTCCATCAAGTCCCATCAACCTGGATGACATGAGTGGTAGAGTGGGGGAAAGTGATGCTGACATGATACTGACCACCTATTGACCATGATACTGACATGATACTGGCATGGTACTGACATGATACTGATTATGATACTGACATGATACTGACCACGATACTGACATGATACCATGATAGTGACATGCTACTGTCATGATACTGACATGATACTGGCATGATACTGACCATGATACTGACTATGATACTGACATGAAACTGACATGATACTGACATGATATTGACATGTTGAAAATAGAACAGTACATGTCATGTTGCATTGAGCAAGAGTAGTGACATCCCAAAAATGTGTTAAAATAACATTTGGGTACCCACTCTAGGTTACACCGAAAATAATATGATGCCTGACCTCTGCAGAAGCTTTTACAACACTTGATTCTTGAACTGTGTGTTGGGGAAAATCACTAACTCGCCACATTAGAGACTGGAAAAGTAAGAAAGCACACAGCTTAATTTACTGGTACAGGTAAGTGAGTTGCAGCTTTCACTGTCTTCAAATAACCTAAACATTTTTTACAGAACAGTGTATAGATTCTTTCTTCCCTATCAAGACATTTTGCTATCTTAACAAAAAGAAAACATACACGGGAGACAATGTTTTTTTTGGCATCCATTCTGACTATTGTCACAAGTCCAATTATGTTTGAGATATTTAGCCGTTATGATCTTCCCTTCAGCTGTATGCCGCTACACCCGACCCAAGTCTATACTCAGTGGTGGAAGAAGTAGGCTTTATACTCAGATTAGTAGCAATACCATAATGTAGAAATACTGTATTAAGAATGTTGCTTGAGTGAAAGTACAAAATAATGGCATCAGCATACGTACTTACAGTATCAAACATAAAAGTACTCATTATATTGGAATAAGTAATGCTGATAAAGGTGGTCTGATTTTAATCATTTATCACTTATTAATGTACTATGTTTTGTACTGATAATCTAAATCTGCAAAGTAACTAATATTTAAAGTTGTCAAATGTATTTGCCTCTGAGATGTTGTGGAGCATAAGTATGAAGTATAAAAAAAATGCATCAGAATAGCACTAAATTAAGTAGATAATGTATGCATTAGTGGAAAAGATTGGAGGAAGAGAATGGGAATCAGGGCATCACATTAAGCATTGCATCACATTAAGCATTGGTGTTATAGAGCAATGGTTCCCAAACTTTTTAGCTAGAGTCGAGACCCAAAAGAGAAATTTGATGTCTCCCCGGGACCCAAACTAGTGAAAATAGCCGATCAACAAACACGTCGCATCGGAATGTGTTGTGAGCTTGTAGATCAGGCATTTTCACTATTTAATAAGTAAGTATTTTTTCCCCTCTAATTAATGTTTTTTTCTTCTTCTTTGTATGGAATTGTTTGAAAATCTTTTGAAAACATAATAATTGAAAACAAAATCTAGGAAACAAAGAATAAAGGGGTATTTACTCACAACCCATAAAAATTGGTCCGCAGCCCACTGTTTGGGAAACTCCAGGTCTGCTCATGGAACCGTGACAGACGAAAGTGGAGCAGAAGAGGCTGAAATGATGGAAAGGCAGGGTCAGTGTGTATGATAGAGGGAAGCAGGGGTGATAATGGCTGCTCATAAAGCAGACACTCCAGACTGCTGCAGTTCCTCAGACCTGAGTGAATGGAGCTGATATCAAATGGCCATTTCACGCTGCAGTCAGAGATCAATATGCATTTACTGCTCTCAGCGAGGCGGGGACGTGTGCCCACACACAGACATATATGTACGTTATGTATGTTACGCACCTGCACACATCCATTTGGCGTGTGAAATTTAAGACATTAAGACATTTTTTATAGATTAAGAAAATTAAGATAACAGATAGAGAAATAAATATAATGATGGCTTTCCTTGTTGCCATTTTAATTTATTCCTGAAAAGGGGTTGTAAGAACAAACTGAAGCATGTGCACGCACGCACGCACGCACGCACGCACGCACGCACGCACGCACGCACGCACACACAGAACCACCCCAACATTTATCCTACGTAGGACACTCCTTGAGGATTTATACCTGCCATTGTGGCCGTGCAGTCAATATTTATGAACTACAGTACTGCATTACTGGATGTGTATCTGCTATGCAGCTGCGGCTGTGGGCCATCAATCCCTCCCACTGAGTCCAGGAGCGAGCACAGGGGCTGAGGCCAGACAGACACGGGGCCTGAGCTTCAATCACTGTGCACAGGAATTTAAGTAGGCCAGCTACAGTATGTCCCCATAGCTGCCATAAATATCAGGTGGTGGCTCAGGCCTTCACCTGCTGACACATGCCATAAGGATGCAGGCTACTGCCAACTAGTGGTCACATCAGTCATTGTAGGGACTCCAATGAGTCTCAGAAACGTGTTACTGTAAGTGTTAAGTGTGTCACCATGTTTGTAAGATGTGGTCAATTTCAGCAGGTTTTTGCATTAAAAAAAAAGCTCACACATAAATCAAAGCAAGTGAGCAATTCTGCATCATTATCACACTCACATCAAGAAGTGACGTAAACTTTGACTTAATTTGGCTCACAGCAAGACCACACAGGGTACTTCATGCACACTTAACAAACTACAGTGCAGCTTACAGACCATCTCTTTTTATGATCATGACATGCACCCCCCCCCCCCCTCCCACAAACAACACCAACAACAACCACCACCACAGGGGAGGGAGAGAGAGAGAGAGAGAGAGGGGGGGGCGAAGAGAGAGAGAGATAGATAGAGAGCGAGGGAGAGAGAGAGAGGAAGAGAGAGGAAGAGGGAAAGAGAGATGGCAGTTTAATTAGCTGTGCATGCTTTAATCAGATAACTGCGATTTAAGACGAGGAGCAACTTTAATTGGTTGCCAGCAGCAGCTGCAACAGGCCACAGTGTGACCAAACACTGGAGACTGGAGTGTTAAACAGAAAACAGGACAGAAACTCTCCCTGGTGTTTAATGGGTCAGGTGGAACTAAAGTAGCATGGGGACAGAGAAGATAAAAGGAGCCATCTGGGAGGCGAAGGACAAGTAGAGATGAGAAGGGGTGTGGAGCAGTGGTGGACAGTAACGAGGCACATTTACATATTAAGTAAAAACATATATATATATATCTGTACTTTACTTGAATATTTGTATTTTTTAATACTTTCACTCTGCTACATTTCAAAGACAAATGTTGTACTTTTGACTCCACTACATTTCTAGCAAGGGAAAAGGTATAAATTTACCACTTAAGCCCTATTTCAAATAGCACATGTACAAACTCATCGCATTGCGATGCCTCGTGAGCTTGTAGATCTGCTAATGTCACTATTATTGATAATTTTGAAAACGTTTTTTTTTTATAATACAGCAATGCACTAATATTAAAAATAAAATCTACTTTGTAATTCATTCTTTTGCATACTTTTTATTTTTGTATTTTATAAAAGCATGAAGTTTTGAACACTTGAGTATTTTTAAAAGCATGTAGGCTAATTTTGAATACTTAAGTATATTTTTTAAAGCACTTACTCCAGTACTTTAACTCAAGTACAAATTTGACAGAGCAACTTTGACTTGTACTGTAATATTTGACCAGGAGTATCTATACTTTGACTGAAGTACTGGGGTTGAGTTTGTCCACCACTGGTGTGGAGGAGAGTGACAGGGAGGGAGACAGGAGTTACAGATACGGGGAGGGTTGTAAGTGACGTCTGTCAGTTTGTGGTGGAGGTGGGGGCAGGGGTGCAATGCTCAGTGGAACGGGGTTGCACGCCGAGCAACCACTTATTTGGCCAGGGGGACGCGCAGGCACACACATAGATTTAAAACTACTTTAAATTCACACTTCATCAAAGTTTACAAAGGCTCCCGACTCACGCCAGGTACATTAACATAGGAATTAGCCTATATGCATATCAATTGTCCATTGTTGTGTGACCTGTACTGTAGGTGTTAAGCGACGTGCGCGTCACGTCATTAAAATAGAAAGCAACCACTTCTCTAATGAGCATAGCATCACTGGGTGGGGGTCAGGTGACAGTCAGAGGAGGTGGGCAATACACAGAGTAGAGTGCGGTCTGCCCTTGGGACAGAAAGACAGATCGGAGAGCCTGAGTGTTTAGGGGTGCCAATGGAGAGTGAAAAGGGGGGATTGCAGTGAAAGATAAGCTGAAGAATGAGATAGTGAAGAGCTTGAGCATAAGTTTATCCACAATTTATTTTAAAATTTGTGTAAAAACTTATTTTGGGAGGTCACAATGACTAATTAGGCGGAAACTGGCCTGGATATTGCAGTTGCGCCATGATCTAAGGAATCCAGTGGAATTTTGATTGTACAACCTATGGTTGTAAAAAACATAAAAGCGCCCCAGTATGCCAAAACATAAAAGCGCCCCAGTATAGTGCCAACATGAGGCCGATTTGAATAATGTTGTGTGGTGTACTCCATCTGTCTTCCTTGACCTTCTGGAAGTGTTCATGCAAGTTTGAAGCCAGTCCAGCGGTTTACAACATTATTTGCACACAGACAAACAGATGCACACAGACAGGCATCTACGGCCTGGCGGAGATAATAATATACCTAACAAGCACGAAAATTTAGAGCCAATTTGCAAATGTTTTAATGGCAATATTTGTGCGTGGGGAGATCTAGTCTGATCAAGTCCAACAATATTTTAATTTGGTGAAACTTAAAACGGGGACACTTTTGTAGTGAATGTTGAAAACCAGGACATTTTAGTGTTATACAGTTATTTGTCGGTACTCAGGACACTGAAACTGGGACAGTCCCGGACAAACTGGGACATCTGATCAGTTGTATTTTGCTCTTTGTGTAGTAACTAGTAATTCAATGGCTTCGAGCACTGTTGCTTTGGTGGTAACATTTTACTTCAGCTTTGCCGAACTGTTGATTAGTTCCTCAGGCGAGACCGAGGTTTGAATTGGGATTTTGGCTTAGTTATTTCCTGTTTTCAGCTATATGGTTGAAGGTTTCATAATACCATAGACAAATATGCTTAAAGCGGGTTCAGGCTTTTTCAGGTTAGAATTTTTGAGTAATGTACCTGCTCACCTGGGACCCCACCGTCATTTAGTTAAATGAATATGAAATTCATGATGTCTGTGAGATATGCCCGACTTGTGGCTGGAAGCAGTACAGAGGCCTTGATAGGGTGCAACCAAAAAGGTGTATTTATTCTGATTGTTTCACGGACAATACAAAAATATATTAACACAGGCAGCTCTCCACACATGGTGGTGTCCAGCTCTCATCCTACAAACAACTGAGTGTGTTTGTGGCTGGCAGCTTTTTATACTCAGGTGGAGGCAATTAGTTTGGACTCAACTATGTCAAGGGGTAGATTACCGGATAATACACATACATAAATACAGATAACATGAACTCTCATAACATCTATTAAAACTCCATGAACTACACCAATAATGATTATTTATCCAATCTATACTACAACATAAATATTAGCAATTGCAAACACACATCACAACATAACCCCCTCTCTTATCCTGATATGGTCCAGCCCAATCATGCTGGCAACAAACAGGTACTGTTGAGCATTCAATCCACCTCAACAATAAAACCTCACACTACAAACATATTGAACTCTCTCCATATTGCACTGCAAGGTGAACTGTGCAAAATACTAAAAGTGCAAATGTGCTGTGCAAATATCATTCAATACATGAGGGTTATGTCAAACATAAGTTACAGAGGACCTCTCTCTGTTACAATGTCCAATATTAATAAAGCCCATCTGGTCCAGCCAAAAACATAAAAGCTTACTCAGAGAAAAATGGGCTACACAAAGACTTCTACATCAAGAGCATCACTCCCGTATCACTTAACTCCATTCCAAAGACCTAGAAAATCCAAAGTCATAGTAAAAAAAAAACAAATAAAAACAAAGTCACATATATTGAACTTTTGACCTCAAAAGTACTTCGGTGGCAAGAAATGCCCTCAAATGCTTTAATTTAACATCAGTTCAGAGCCAAATAAGAGTGTGCGACATGTGTGAAATCCTCTTGAACATCATGGTCTTTCACATCTCTCCCAGTGCCGCTGGGAATGGACACACTGTACAGGAGAGAGAGAGAGAGAGAGAGAGAGAGAGAGAGAGAGAGAGAGAGAGAGAGAGAGAGAGAGAGAGAGAAGCAGGAAGGGATAAGAGAGAGAGAGAGAGAGAGAGAGAGAGAGAGAGAGAGAGAGAGAGAGAGAGAGAGAGAGAGAGAGAGAAGCAGGAAGGGATAAGAGAGGTGAGATCAAGAGGGACGGATGGGGTTGTTAAGGAGGGTGGAAATGGAAGTCTGAGTGGGTGAGAAAGTGAAATTGCATGACACCATTGGAGGGAAACATTGTACAGGGGGGGGGGGGGGGTGTGGGGGCAGAACTATAAGTGAATTTTCCGGAAATAGATGCTCGCTGCCTCTGTCACATTGGAACACATCAGGCAGACATATTTGCCTTCCTGCTTCTCTCTCTCTCTCTCTCTCTCTCTCTCTCTCTCTCTCTCTCTTTCTCTCTCGCTCTCTCTCTCTCTCTCTGTGTCTAGCATATAGTTTATTCTGAGGCTTCTTAACATTTCATGGAGTGAGTGAGTGAGTGAGTGAGTGGGCGGTGTACTGCTGATGTTAGTATCTGTGTATAATATCCTTCACTGTGTCTATACTTCTGTCTCTGTTTCTCCATAATTTGTGTCTGAGTGTGGGTGTGTGTATGTGTGAGGAGGGGGTAGCTGTTAAGAGGTTTGTCATCAGTATAGAGTCAGAGTTGTGTCCTTGCAGGTCTTTGGCTGAAGAACAAAACTAATTGCACTTAATATAAAGTGAGGAGTCAAGCCTGCCTGTAACCTCAGTCCCCTAAAGATCCCAGCTTAACCGTTTATGTGCTGCATGTTCAAGTAGTGGGTGTGTGTGTTGCATCATGTACAGTATTGCTCTCACATTGCAACAGTTGAAGCTGATTCTTTTTGTTCTATATTTTGTTTGATGTGCTGCATGCCATTGTTGTAACATGATACCGTATACAGCTGAGTGCCGCCTACTTTGAACATTATGAAAGTTTATCTTAGCTTAATGATGTAGCCTATAGCCTACATTTTAAAAATAATTACAGGACAGTGGCCACTGGAGGGGTGTGGGGTCAAGATTTTAGTGCGGGGTCAGATCTTTCTCTCTCACATCGTACACTTACTCTCTCACTGTCAATTCCCTCTTTGGAATAATATCTAAGTGCACACGTGTAAAGTCATGATTCATAAAAGCAGATTTAGTAGTCTATTCTGTCCATGCCTGCACTAAGCAGATTAGGAAAAGGATGCATGTCAGAGGAGATTCAGACACAACAAAGGCTGCTGGAGAGCTTAAACACACAGTGTATGCATATAAAAATACATGCACACTCACACACCTTAGCATGATAGCCTATCATATTTTAATATTAAACAAATCCTAAATCAACTAAAGCCATATTTCTGGTCTTTTTGTATAATGAGACAGATGATCACAGAGTGTAAACTCATAGTTGGACTTATTTTATTTTTTTTACACAAGATGAATTTGAATAATATTTGAGGAAAAAAATAAACTGCAAAGCATAGAGCAGCAACTCAGCTACTTTACATTGATTCCATTGGGACAAAATAAAATGTATATCTGACATATCAGAAAAAGTGAATGTGTAATGTACAATACACTGCACAAAAGCTGTCTCCATTTAGACATTTGAAATTAATTTGGGAACATAAAACTCATTTAGCTGAGATGAGGATGTAATTAACTAAAGCTGCGAGCACTGTACACAGTGCATTTTCATACTGTTCGAGATAGGACTACGCATTAATAGCCAACTGTATATGCTGAAGAGAGCAGATTCTACAGCCTTCAACACTTTAATAGAGCAGCTAATACTAAGCCGCCTGATCATTGTTATGCATACAAAATCAATTAAGTGACTAAATAGGTCATTTACAGCTCAGCAGTACAACTAGCATATGTGCTCTTATTGCATGCACATGTAAAAATAGTAGAAGAAGGGAGCCATATAAATTGTAATGTAGGCTAAATTGTGCATTAATAATTAATACATATTAATACCCCAGTGTGTGTAGTAGACACATGAGTAACATAAGGATTAGGGTATTCGCTTTAATTTAGATTATTATAAACTTTCCACAGATATAACTTTATTCAATGACAAGGTAGACAGGTTTAAAAAGTTCACTACAAGGGAAAAGACAGACTGTGACAGTGACTTTACCCCTCATAAGCAGCATGGTGTAAAGTAACTAAGCAGCCTACATTTACTCAAGTAGCCTACTGTAAGTACAATTTTGAGGTATTTTTTTTACTTTACTGGAGTATTTCCAATTTTCAGTACTTTTACTTTTACTCCACTACAGGCAAATATTGAACTTTTACTCCACTTTAAGTATTTCAAAACTTTAGTTAGTTACTTTGTAGATTTTGACTATTATTATAAAACATACATTAACCACTTCAGCCCTATATACATTTTGGCCATTTGAAAATAGCCGATCTATAATCTACTACAATGCATTGTGAGCTTGTAGAGATCTGCTATTTTCAAATGATTATGTGAAATGGGACATTCTGCATAACTAGTACGTTTTACTTTTGGTACTTTTTAAGTACATTTGGGGTGCCAATACTTTAACTCAAGGAAAATTCCGGACTAATTATTTCTACATTGCAGTATTGATACGTTTACTTAAGTAAAGAATTCGAGTACTTTTTGCACCACTGGTTTGGCTTCTGGGGGCGGGACATGTTCAAGTTGTCCAACCGACTCCAACCTTTCCACCATCGAGGGCGCAGCAAAAAAATGTTCCGCTGAAATTTCAGCCTCGACAGTGAGACGTGGTCCAGTAATTAAGCCTTAACTCATCGCTCATCATTTTTTATCAACAAGGAGCAATCGCCAAGTGCCGATGTATCGATGACTCTCGGCGGTAAACTCAGCATCCTCCTGCTGGTCCTCCTCACAGCGCAAGGTAAGAGACCACATCCAATGGGTAAGATATATAGCTATGGTCCATAGCGGTAGAAGGAGTTCTCCTTAACGCTATGGTACTTTTCAGCCGTTGCTCGCACACCGGCGGTAGCGCAGGCTGCGCAGCCTCTCGTCTTTAGTAAAAAAAAAAAAACACTTTCGCTACTTACCAAAACAAAGACGGCTTTCAGATGTTGAAAGCCTACTTTCGTTAGTGGGAACACTTGGAGCCCCCCACCTCACGTCTAACAGACACTTTTTGGCCAGAAAAGAAAATATTCCACCTGATGGAAAAATGTTTTAGTTACTCGACTGCGCCCCCTACAGATCTGGTTAATGGAATTTTTCTATTGACAAATGTTTTTCCTTCCGGCGAAATATTTTCCTTGCTGGACAAAAAGTGTATTTTACACGTGAGGTGGAGGGCTCCGAGTGTTTCCACTAAGGAAAGTAGGCTTTCAACATCTTAAACCCGTCTTTGTTTTAGTGAGTAGCGAAAGCGTATTTTTTATTTTTACTACAGACGAGAGGCTGCGCAGCCTACGCTACCGGGGCTCTGCGGGCAACGGCTCGAAAGTAACATAGCGTTAAGGAGAACGCTATGGACCAGAGCTGGGTATAAATAATAAGATACCGTGCGGCGCGCTTGTAGGGAGTGTACCGCGGAGTTAAGGAGCGCACAATTCGAGTGTCAGAGTGAATGCGATGGGCAGTGGTTCTCAAAACTTTTTCATGTCAAGGCCCCCAAAATTATGTTGTTGTTTTTTGGTTGCGGACCCCCTGTCTCAAAAAATATGTTTGTGTCAGGACTTTTCAAAAATAGCGGATCTACAATAGTATATCTGCTATTTTTGAATCGCCAAAGTCAAAGAATAATATGGTTAAAGTGGTTAAAATGATTGTGACGCCATATTAACTAGTTTTGCTGGGGACCCCCCCAAGGACCTCTGGGTCCCCGGACCCCACTTTGAGAACCAATGGGCTAGAAGATAGAACTAAAGGCAGTTCTGATACACTTGACACTTATTGGGATGAAATTCACATTTAAATAACTTTATCTTTCAAACTGAAAATTACGCTTTTTTTCCCTCTCTCTCTCTCTCTCTGTTTGTGCGCACTGCGCACTTGTGCCATTTTCATTTTGCTCTCCAACCCCAGGAAACACAACTTTGCATATCATTGCTATTGCCAATCTACCGTTGATGGAGGTAATCATAATAATTGTATTATCACTTCATTATACAGATATAATATTTCCTCTACGCTATTTTATGATGTCATTATTATTTGAGGATAGTCTCAAAGAGGGAGCCTCGAACAGGGAGAGAGCCCAATCTGACCTGGATGTTTTGAATTATTTAAACGAGTCCGAGATGTTTTCACGTGCGAACAGACAACACGGTTGGATGCTGTGGAGTGTGAGGAACCGGCTTCATTATGATCAGACATACAGTGCCCCTGGCACGATGTGTCAGATTATGATGATCCCGATGTGTGTGACATACTGTAGGCATGGTTTTCCCCAGAAGCCCTTTACATTAGGCTATATATACTCGTTTACTGTCAGTGCTGATTCAATCATGGGCGAATGACTCCAGATGTTCAAAGCAATTAGGTTATGAGGTCTGGGTTATAGTGGTTAAGTTACCAATGCTATACACATATAGCCATAACAAAACTTTTGGCTGCCATGAGCAACATACAAACTCAATGATAATGAAATCTGAAAAGTGCCTTTGTGCTTTAGATCTTTGGTTCCCAAACTGGGGGTCCGCAATTTATTTTGGGGGGTCCCCAGATGATTAGCTTAATGTGCAACATTGTTTTCTCACTCAACAGTAAACAAACCAACACTTAAAGTATACTGTAAGTGTATTGTGTATACAGGGTATCTGCACATTTCTAAAGCGACAATTGAATGACTTTTAAGACCGTTTTAATACCAAATTGGCCAAATACTCAAATATTATGTAAGCAAGAGCCAAACATTGTGAAAATAGATGATCTACAAGCTCACAACGCCTCACAGTGCGAGTCACAATATTTATCCGTGGAACCGAGTCAAACAAAATGTAATGCCTACAATTCGGGGTGGGGGGGTCCCATAAGTTCAAATATGATTATTTTGGGTGGTCCCAGCTTGAAAAGTTTGGAACCGTTGTTTTAGATATCTGTTCTATGCTCTAGTCTACTTTGTTCTGTGGTCTGTGTTTCTCGCTTGTTCACTGTTTTCAAGACTCAGCACTATTCATTTTCCCTATTTGATATTGTGTTTGTTTCATGTTAAGGCCTCAAGACTCATGTGTGCACCAAGCACAGCACTTTTCATAACTTTATTATGTTTTGATCCAAAGTTTCATATATCTACTGCTGGCTCGGTACCAGCAGTACGGTGACTATACTTGAATACATTCTCAGATGGGGTCCCAGCCATACTACATTTCTAACTGTAGGTTCTTGGAAAGAATACAAACAAGTACAATATCTGCATACAGTACAATATCTGCTTCTACAACCATCTTTCCCCCACCCGCCCTGTCACTGTCAGTCATGCTTTTTAGATAAAACGATTTGCCTCAGTCAACTGCTTTGTTGTGTTGCCCTCGAGTTAAACTTATCAAAGGGAGATGAGGAAATGGTGTTGTAAGAGGATGACCTACCTGGACCGGATTTGGGCCCCATAGAGAGAGAGAGAGAGAGAGAGAGAGGGAGAGGGAGAGGGAGAGGGAGAGGGAGAGGGAGAGAGAGAGAGAGAGAGAGAGAGAGAGAGAGAGAGAGTAATTTCCTCAGTTTTCAATTTTATCAAGGTATTGTAATATACAGTGATATTTAACTTGGCTGCAACAATAGAATACTCGAAATTAGGCACTGTTTTTCCACCTGCATCTGTTCGCTCACCTCCACCTCTCCATTTCTGAATCCCTTACAGAGTGTGTGGGCTTTTGTATGATGCTGAACAGGGCTGTGTATCCAGATAACAACACGCACAGCCATACACACACACTCTTCCGGTGGGGACCGATTAGTGGGCTATAGAAGGTATTGTCTCCTACCATCCAGGGCTGGACGATCTGTCCTTATTACAGAGGAATCGCTGATCCTGCATTCCTTGGGATTGGGGTATTTTTAGTCGAACCGAGAGCAGCTGGATGGCAGAGTTTTGAGGATGTACTGTGCCTAAATCGAGATGTTCTGATGGTTTGCATCTGTTGTCTGTGCAGAGGCATGCTGGAGACTGGATAAAGTGTCGACCACATAACGGCATGTCCCCTGTTTGATTTGGGCCAGAGACTGGGTTGGGCTGTTGTTCACCCTCTCTGTCCTCAGCTTCTTTACTCTGTACACTGTAAAACAAAGCAAAAAAATGATTTAAGAACAAATAGAAAAAGAAACCAACCAAGGCAGGTGGCACATTGAGACCAAGTTTATATGACTAGAGCTCGACCGATATCAGTCTGGCCAATATATCAGCCAAGAGCCAATATTTGACTTTTTGTCAACATCGGTGTGCGCCAATGTGTCCCGATTTTGGGGCCTATTTTGGACGGGCAAAAAAAAGCACACATTTTGGGCTTAAAGGTGGTGTAATAAAAAAAGTGTTAATAGCTCTATATTCCCATAGTAATCATCAGCTGTAAAGTGATTGTGCAGTAACAGGGGTCTCCCTGTCTCCCCAGCTCTATAGTGAACAGAATATACATCTTCAGGTTGGTATATACATTTCATCCATTCAGGAGAGAGAACTCATATAGCATGCATACAGGATAAACAGAGTTTATATGAGTTGTATGTTCTTGTTGCTGGTCTGAATAGACTAGTTCCTACCTGGTTTGGTTTCATGTGTTAAGCTGCATTGTGCCTTAACCTCTATAAAGAGTAAAGCTGCCTAACGCCTTATGTCTTTAATTGAGCTGCATTCTGCTTTACCAGCTGACGCTGTCCTCTGCTGCACACAATTGAAAATGCTGCAGCTGCATGGTACTTAAAAATAAAAGTAGAGTAATTAAAGAAAGTAGCTTCACAATGGACATACAGTATGTCTACAGTATGTTCAACAGTACATAACTACAACAATAAAAACAATACAAAGGGAATTATTGGTTAATTTGGCATGGGCCAATCGAGTCATTTGTAGTGAAAATTGGCCGATTTAAATCGGTGGCTGATCGATCGGAGCATCACTAGTGATATGAAGACATTTAATGATCTATCCATCTCTTATCCATCCTCTCCCTTCCGCTTACACCCTCATATTCTCATTAACCCTTCAGGCAGGGCTCTCATTTTCCTAAGCTGGTCAATAGACAATGCTTTGGTGTTTGCATAATCATGACGTTGTCCCCCTTACGCTGTCTCTTGCTACCTGACAGCATGCTAACAGCAGACTTTGATGGCTATTATACCCCTGACACCACGCACAAAGCAGACGCTGATGGCTATTATCCCCCTTGCCTTTACAGTCTTTTCCTCTTCTCCATTTGAACCAAGGCTTTTACTAAGTGCAATGCTGTAGTGATAGATCAGCTCAGCCTTAACGAGTTAAAATTAGGAACAGTCTTCAAAATCATACAATCTTAGCATTCAATGCCAGTCCCCCATCTTGCATGTGCTATCTTTCATTAGTACTGCAGGGTTAGCCATAGTAGCCATTCTGTGATCTTGAAGATGGCCGGACGGTCAAAACATTATTATCAAATATAGAAAAATACATATGGAGGTGGAGTGTGCAACACATTATTTTCTGCTTCCTTTTTTCTCTCATCTGTCTTGCATGTCATCTTATACAATGCTTTGTTAGCTCTGCAGTGGCCAGTACAAACAATCTCTCTGATATTGAAAACTAGAACTGGATATAGATCACCCAGGCATTCGTTGTTGCCCGAGGTCATCCAACCGAGGGCCCGCGTATGGCAAGGACTGATGTAGCCGGGCCCGTATTGTTTGTTCATCACATACACAGTTCACCAGGTTGACAGATCTTGCTCCTGTTTTTTTTACGTATAGCTCAGCTATTAGAATATAGTAGCAGTGCGGTTGTTGAACTAGTAGAAGCAGAGTGGTCAAGTACTGTGTGGAAAAAAGATGGGTAGCAAACCTGGCAACCACTCCTAGCAGATTGTTAGAGCCTCTTGTCGAACAACTACAATGTGCTGGCTGATTTGTATACTTCGTAACAAGTCATATGGCGCGTCGCCAATGGGAATTGCAATTTTTAGATATATGTACATTGATATATTCCCCATAATTAGAAGTTTGCAGTATACTGCGGGTATCCCAGGGGGTTTTAGGGGGTGGGAAAACGTAACCATTTAGTAGTAGCTTTTTTCCATATTTGACGCACATACTGTATTTGCATCCCCAGTTGGTGCCCAAAGGTGATATATACCTATATGACAGCTGAGGTCAAGAGCTCTCTTTAACAGCTGGTCCTGTAGCCTCTGATAAACCTTCAAAGATGCACAGGGTCAAGGTTCAGAAATCAATATATCAAAGCAGTGTAATCTTCAGACTGATAAGATGTTACTCTCCTGATCATGACCTTGCCAACAATGTATTTGGTTTTATCAAAATGTTCATATTAAATGTGAAACCTTGTGGACACACCTATGCCAGGCATTCTGAAAACCTACAGTACCGTAATCCCTTTCCATTGAATGGGGTGATTCATAGTAGATCGGGTGACCTATTACAACCCGTTCCGAAATGGACCAGTAGCTTTGCTACCTGATCCGGATAAGGATAAATATTTGTTTTTTTAAACAGAGTCCTCTGAAACGGCCTGGAGGGCAATCAGACCCATGTCTGAACGGGTCTAGGCCTGATCCGACCAGACCTGAAATTCTTGGGGCATTCGAAATAGTCTCTGTAGCAAATGAGCTACAATGCATATCTTGTTCATAGAAATAATTACATTAAATCATTATATTTTCAGCAAGGCTTCATAAAACAATATTACATTGTATTAAATGTTAAATATTCAATTACCGGATGTTGCCTACCTCATAAATGTGCCTTTTTCTTGGATCACTAATGCCATAAAATTTGACAGAAAGCCAATCTTATTTCAATGTCCAAAATTTGCAGAAATCCTATCAGGAAAGTGTAGCAGTGTTTTCATCATTCCACTCCACTGACTCAGCATCAGTGTTCGCCATATGTCATCCAATATGCAAGAACAGACATAATGGTTTTTAAAATGTTATTCCAACACAAATTACTGGTAGGTCTAGGTTAAATATTTTAAAACCAAATATTAAAGAATTTAATATGAACAAAAATAAAATAAAAAGTTGATTGTGTCTACACAGGTCCATATGGTCCAATTTTGGATTTGACTCACGGCAATCATAATAGACCCAACCTGTACATTGAGACAAGTCAAGATTTTAGACATGGATCCGCTCTGGTCTCAAGTAGGGTCTTGGGTTTTGGGGTTTGGGTGGACCCATGAAGACCTCTAAAAATAAACATACACACCCTCACACGGAACCACAGGCAAAAAACATGCATGAACATACACACACTACCACACATTGTACAATATTTACACAACCACCCTATACTTAATCGGATGGTCACACACATGTTCTCCTCACAATTAATCCTCTGATGAATCACTCAGCTCTGACTATCAAAAGCCTGGAGAGCAAAGACATGCTACAGTATCTCACTCTTCATTATTTCTTTATTTCTCTGTCTCCTATCTCCTCTCCTCTACCTCAGTCTCTATCTCTCTTTCACATATGCACATATACAAACAGGCACGCACACACTTACGCACGCACGCACGCACGCACGCACACACACAGACACACATACACACACACGCACATACACACAAAAGAAACACACACACTAAGCCAGCAATTTATCATTGGAGGGTAATTACTGTATAGCTCCTTGAGTGTCTGACATGCGTTTGCCAAGCCTCCAGGCCCATCACATCAAAGCTTGATCAAAGGCCCCCCTGGTGTGGGGCCACAAGGCTCTCTGGAGCTTTAGGCTCCAATAAACACCAGGGATAGAGACAGACTTCACTAGTTTTTTGCTAAGTCAAAATCACTGTCGCTTTAGAATGTCAGAGATGAGGACAGATTTTTAAAGTTCTTTAAAGAAAGGCCGAAGTATTCTATGTGCCTCAGAGGCACACAAAGTAAATTCTCTCATAGAAGATGACAGGCTGCAACCCCATAGACTTAGCAAAGGTGAAAGGGCAAAGGTTATAATTAACTTCCTTTAAATTAAGTACTCTTAAGATCTTCAGAAAGAAGAAAAGGAGTTTGGGGAATGACTGCTGGCACATCAAAACATGTGTTCTTGGATTACCCCACACACACACGCACGCACGCACGCACGCACACACACACACACACACACACACACACACACACACACACACACACACACACACACACACACACACACACACACACACACACACACACACACACACACACACACACACACACACACACACACACACACACACACACGCACACAGTGAACAAAAGGTCCAATTAATTGACTGATTATAATTGCCCTTGTTTCCCCTCACCCAATTAGAGGCTTAAGTGAGGTTCTGTGACTGCATTGAATCAGGGAACGGTGGCCAGTTTGTAAGGCAGGTTGCAGAAAGCTGAAATTACAGCAGAGGTCCCAAGAGTAAGGACTTTTAAATTAATTTAAGCCTAAAGTCTCACTCTCAACTTCAGACAACGACCTCGGGAAACCTCTGGAAAGTTTTTTGTTAGCTGCTGTAAAGACACTTTTTACTCGTAGTTTAATCTGCCTACAGTACATGCACGTGTATGCCAGATGTTGTGATTATGTAACTGCCATTACTGATTGTGCAGGTGATTGGATTTTTGGGGGTTTCTTTTCTCTCCCTTTTTTCACTTTGTGGCCTGCCAGTGTCACATGATCTGTGTTTGTCCCCTTCAAAGTAATATAGGTGAGGACGAAAAAAGCATCAGCATGCTTCTCTATTATACCTTACTTAGGCTCAGGAATGAGCTGTTAACCACTTGAACCCTATATACGCCATTGACCGGGGTCCCCCAAGACTATATCATTGGCCCCTTGCTTTGACGATCTACTCGTTGAGATTGTAGATCTGCTAAATGTTACATGGCGTGTTGAGACCCAGTGTGCTCAGCTGATAGGGAAACTGAGCACACTGGGTCTCAACATGCAAACAAGGATAGGAGGGTTGCGTGCTCAGTCCACTCCTGTTGACCTTGTTGACTGTTCTGCCAGGTCCAGCTCCAATCATATCATTAAATTAGCTGACGACACGACGGTGGTGGGTCTATAGTCACGAATGGTGAGGATACACAGTACAGAGAGGAGGTGGAGCAACTGGCCATGTGGAAAACCGAGGAGATGGTTTGATTGATTGATTGTTTTATTTCAAACACTGTTAAAATACGAAAATAAATACATAAAATAAACATGATACCCTAGGCCCTAGGGTGCACACCCCACTTATCAACGGCACTGTTGTGGAAATAGTTGACACTCACAGCACTAGTAGATTCCTCCAAGTCATCAGAACTCTGAAGACTCTCTGAATACTGCTCTAATTTACCATAATTACGACAATAGAAACACAACTATACAGCAACAGCCATGGATTCACAACCCGCACCTCACTTGACGGCAGTTTTAGATTATGAAAGTCTATGCAATGATGAAAGTCTGCACTCGAATAAAGCTAAACTAAACTGGCATGAAATTATAGATAAGAAGAAACACCAACCACTGAGAAACACTACCCTAAACCCAAATTCATACTCCGCAGTACGACAGTGTTGCTTGTCAGCATACAGATCTTACAGCTGAGCTAACAATGCGTCACATCACAAAGTCAGCTAATCCTAATTCTTCTAGCTGTGTTGACTTATCCACTGTGGCGAATTTAACATTCAAATATCTACATTATATGAAACCAACAAGCTGGCAGATTTTCACTGTGCTTTTATACTGACGTCAGTGTAGAGTCTCGTTGAGACAGGGACAACAAAAGCTACAATATCTAGGCTCTGGAGTTTTCAAACTCAGGCTTTGTCCTTTGGGAGGCTGTGTTCACTTCACTTCACACAGAAGAAACAGGGGAAAGAGAAGAGAAAGGACAAGCTGACAAGCCTGAGAGACAAGACAAAAAAAAAAAAGTCGAGCGACACTTGTTGAAAAGGTTTGTCGAACATTGTCCTTTGTCACACGACCCTTGACGTCATACAATTGTTGAAAGGTCAATGCGTATAAATTAACCTTAAGCAAATTAAATGAGATGAAGTATGAAATAAAGAGTCAGTGTGAGGAGAGGGAAATAGTAAGAGACAAAGGGAAGGAGATGGAGAGACTAAGATAAAGAGAAGGAAAATACTGCAATACTGAATGTTTTTCAGTTGTTTCTGTGTGTGTGTGTGAGTGTGTTTGTCTCGGCGTGCTGTCCCAAGTGAATGAAACATTTTCTGCTTGGATAGGCATGGCTCTGTTGTCATCCGTAGCACCAGACTTGCTAGTGGCAGCCTTCCATAAAATGATCACACGCACGCATGCGCGCGCGCACGCGCACACACACACACACACACACACACACACACACACACACACACACACACACACACACACACACACACACACACACACACACACACACACACACACACACACACACACACACACACACACACACACACACGCATGCTAAGGCCACCACATTCTTCTCTAGCTGTAAGTGTCTTGTGCTTGGAGATTTGCTAAAAGCTTTCAAGCTTTCACTTTTCCTCACTCCTGTAAACAGGCAGCTGAAATGTTTGACGCCTTTCACACCCCATTTCCGTCTCCCGCGGCTCTCTTTTTCTGCATGCGGAGAAAAGAGACATTGATTAAACCATTAATACAAAGTGTGTGGCTGCGTGTGTGAAAGGGGGGTATGGCTTTTTCTGGTGGTGGTAGAAACTGAGTCACGCACAACAGGAAGGAGTGGAAGCTAATCTATACATCATCTACATGCTGGCTTTGTGAAAGATTATGATCTCATTTTTTCCTGTGTATCTTGGTGTTAATATCGAAATGTTTCAAAACAATTTCAGAAACTGTATTCTTTTAACAGAATTCCACGCACTACAGCACTACAGCACTACAGCCAAGCTATTTTCATTGTTACATAGGGCTTAAAGGGATATTTCACTTTCAAAAAAACTTTGGGTCATTTTATCATCTACTAGGAGGGCAGGGTGAGTCACCAGAACCAAGGACGGGTGTTTTTGATTAATCTAACATGTTAAAAATGTAGTTTGAAGTTATAATGGGTTTGTATAGGAAGGGGGCGTGTCTGATAAAACAAATATAAAATATCTAAATAGTGAATCAAGCAACTTAAAAACTGTCTGGGGGGCTCACAAAAGCCTGAGTAGATGATAAAATGACCCAAAGTTTTTTTGAAAGTGAAATATCCCTTTAAGTGATTAATTCATACTATGTCTTATTAAGTTCGGGTCCCGGGGAGACACCAAATGTATCATTTGGGGTCTTGAGCTGAAAAGGTTTGGGAAACACTGGTATCGTGTCTGTTTGCTTGTCTGTCTAACACTCTCTTTTCGGACTCTCTCTCTCTCTTGCCATCCATGTCTCTCTCTTTTTCACTGTCACCAGACTGTCACTCATCCAAAGGTGAGGACAGGCTATTCCGGAGGTTATTTCGCAGGTACAACCAGTTTATACGACCAGTGGAGAATGTATCTGATCCTGTCACAGTGGAGTTTGAGGTCTCCATGTCTCAACTGGTCAAAGTGGTGAGGCTAAATTACCATGTGTAAAACTGCAAAGTAAAAGTAAAAATCCATCCATCCATCCGTCCATCCACCAGTTCATCCATCCATTCATTCATAAGGCCCTCAATAACTGTCTAATTTGCTCTCTGTTCTTTCAGGATGAGGTGAATCAGATCATGGAGACTAATTTGTGGTTGAGACATGTGAGTAGAGATCCTTCCTGTGTGGTCTTGCTGACATGATAATGCTTCACAGACAGCTGTGATGTAAGGATCATGGTTACATGTCAGTTTATCTGTGTGTGAGAATGCCCGACTTGCGGCTGGAAGCAGTACAGAGGCCTGGAGTAGGGTTTAACCCGAAGGTGTATTTATTCATCACCAATGACATACATGGATAAACTGTACAGCACCCTTGGCATGGTGGTGTTTGTCTCTTCACTCACAACTCTCCACCGATGGCAACTGGCAGCCTTTTATAGCCAGCTGAGCAAATGAGCTTGGACTGCACCATGTCAAAGGGTGTTTTCTAGCATATATACATAAATAACCATACAATAAATACATAACCCACATCAATTATATTAAAACTACAATGAACAACAAATAGATATAAATTCTTCACACTACTACACCATTACACAACCACAATATCCTTAGCAACTACAAATATATATCACAGCCCCCCTCTGCCATTCTGACTTGGTCCCCAGCCCAATTACACTGGCCACAGAACCACTTGGTACATGTTAAGCTTTTCAATCATGACTTAGCATTACCCTCTCTCTTGCACTCATACATTTCACATTGCACGTGCCCCTCATGATAATCATTCAATAATAAAATCATGTGCAAAATACAACTGTGCAAACTGCTATAAAGTGCCAAACATCAGTAACAGAGGTCCTCTCTGTTACACTGTGTTTTAGATCTGGAATGACTACAAGCTGAAATGGGCTCCTGTCGACTACGATGGGATCGAATTCATCCGAGTTCCTTCCAACAAGATTTGGAGGCCTGACATTGTCTTGTACAATAAGTATGTAACGTATTTTAACGTAAAGAGTAACTAAACCCCAATTCTGTGCGAAGCCTGACTTCTAATCCTATATTAAAATTGGCTTAAGGGAGGACCGGCGGGCGGTCACTATGACTCAGCCATAACCATATAAGGAGCTACGCCCAAATATGGAGTGTGCTGTCTAACATCAATGTGTCGTCATGGCATCAGGCGCAAATAAATCAGTCAGCTCCATATATGGGCACAAAAGGGGTCATGCCCATATATGGACATTTACTGATGATCAGAGATCTCCATATATGGGCATATTGGTCAGATTGGCAATGAGTGAACTCTAGATGTGAGGGCTGCATAGCGGTCCGAACCTCTATAGTGGTGAAAATTTGGTACCGAACTGGTTGGCTTGTTTTGGCGCTGGGTGATGTCACTATTTTTAGCTGCCAATAAAGATGACCAGATCAGTACTCTGCTTTTCACCATTAGATGTCAGGTTTCACACAGCTTTGGCTTTGGGGTTTAGATAATCATTAAGAACAACCACAAACCAAGTTTCAAACACGACTTGAGTTACCAGTGACCTAAAGTCCATTTGAGACAGTTCAGAAAACTTTTCCTATGTTGGCTGCAGCTGAACTAACGAGAGACATCATCAGCAGTTATTCCCATACTAGCATGCCCTGCTGATTACTGACAAATCACTGGCTCTACAGTACAGCTAGCAATCAGCATGGTGATGCAATGACTACCAGTCTAAACATAGTCTATGTCCTCACTGGACCTCTTTATTTCACACTTTCAGATGCATAATGTAACATCATTGTTTTGACCTGTTATGTGACAACTGAAATCTGCTTCAAAATATCCCCTGCCAGTGCTGTAGGTGATTTCCTGGTGGCAGACAAGACCAAAGCTCTGCTGAAATTTGATGGCACCATCACTTGGGTTCCTCCAGCCATCTTCAAGTCCTCCTGCCCCATGGATATCACCTATTTCCCCTTTGACTACCAGAATTGCTCCATGAAGTTTGGCTCCTGGACCTACGACAAGGCCAAGATCGACTTAGTACTCATCGGCTCAAAGGTCAGTGAAACATTTATAGTCAAAAGGATGTGAATATCGAGCACTGAAGTCATACAATACTATCAGTACAGTCAACATCCAGTGCTCAAATATAGGTTCTACACCAAAGCAGGCAATGAACAGTAGCTTACACTGGCACGTTCTCCCTACCAGGTGAACCTTAAAGACTTCTGGGAGAGCGGTGAGTGGGAGATCATCGACGCCCCGGGCTACAAGCATGACATCAAGTACAACTGCTGCGAGGAGATCTACCCGGACATCACCTACTCCTTCTACATCCGCCGCCTGCCCCTCTTCTACACCATCAACCTCATCATCCCCTGCCTCCTCATCTCCTTCCTCACGGTGCTAGTCTTCTACCTGCCCTCTGACTGCGGGGAGAAGGTCACGCTGTGCATCTCCGTCCTGCTCTCCCTCACCGTGTTCCTGCTGGTCATCACCGAGACCATCCCCTCCACGTCGCTCGTCATTCCCCTCATCGGCGAGTACCTCCTCTTCACCATGATCTTCGTCACCCTCAGCATCGTCATCACCATCTTCGTGCTGAACGTCCACTATCGCACGCCCATGTCCCACACCATGCCGGACTGGGTCCGGTCTGTATTCCTTGGGATACTGCCCCGGGTGATGCTGATGAGGCGGCCCATCGACCAGGGCTGCTCCTCCTCCGGGAGCATCAGTGGAGGGATGGGAGGTGTAGGTGTAGGTGTAGGTGTAGGTGTAGGTGTAGGTGTAGGTGGAAGTGGAGGTGGTGGAGGAGGAGGAAGGAACAGTGGCGGGAGCAGGAAGAGGAAAAACAGCCTGGGGGGAGGAGGAGGAGGAGGTGTGGGCGTGGGAGGTTTTGTGGGAGGTTTAGGATGCACACAGCTGGACAGTGGAGCCGGGGGAGGGGGCGCCACCTTGGCCGGGGGCTCCATGAACTGCGTGGAGCACGGGGAGGCGAACAGGGAGCGGAGCAAGGAGGTGAACCGAGGGCTGAAGCGCGACAGGAGGTATGCTTACAGGGGGAAGGAAGTGCCGATCCCCGTCCCTCCACCTGTGGTTCCCCCTCCATCCAAGCAGGCCCCCCAAGTCCCCCAGGGCCCCCAAGAGTCAGAGGTGCCAAAGCCTCCAAGGACCCTCAATACCCCGTCGCCAGTCAACGCTGTGGTGGCCTTCTCTGTGGTTTCCCCAGAGATCAAGCAAGCCATCGAGAGTGTCAAGTACATCGCTGAGAACATGAGGACACGCAACAAAGCCAAAGAGGTACATTAACACACACAAACATAAGTTGTTTTGTTACTTTTCCCCATGTGCCACGAAACAGCTATTGCCTCTTTGATGAAAAATTATTTAGTGAACGTGGAATATTTCATCAAATAAATAGCAACTAACTGGGGTAGGTACCTGTGACGTGACAGCCTAGAGTAATGTCCAGGGGGTGTACTTGTACAGTACATCATGCCTGGGGTATGTACTGTACTTAAAGCATACATAAAGCCACCTCATGCTATAGAAACAGGAGATAGGCTCCTGCCCTATGGGCCACATGAATTGGTATCCTTTGGTTCCCAAGGCTACTTACTTATACTGTGTACTCTGGTCAGACATGTATTCAGGACATGGGTTGCTTAGCTTATGACTTGATAGGAAATGTCTCATTCCCAGCCTACTGTATATAATGAGCCATGGTTTTGGAAGTGTGGTCTAAGATTATATCCTGCAGTAAGAACTGGAGAGATAAGAGGACCTTTCATCCTCACTCTTGTGGCCCCTATTGTGGTTTATATGATAGTAGCAGTTATTGCACTTCGGAGAAATGATATTACCCAATGTGCTTGGCCAAGCAGTCCTGAAATGCCACAACAAACTCCATCCAAACACACACACACACGCACACACGCACACGCACACGCGCGCACACACACACACACACACACACACACACACACACACACACACACACACACACACACACACACACACACACACACACACACACACACACACACACACACACACACACACACACACACACACACACTAATGCATAGCAACATGCACAAACCTACACACAATCACACTGGATTTGACTGTGTAGGTTTTCTATTCTCACAGTTAACTCTGCAGGATGTGTGCATGTGTGAGTCTGTGTTTCTACCTCCCTTGGATCTAAATGGCGTTAAAGCTCTTTAAATGGGAGCTATAATGGGGAGGTAAAGCTGCTTGTTTATGGGAGAGGGAGAGCCTCTCTGGCTCTCTGGATCAGCCTGATATGTTTGTGGTTGCTGCTCCGTCTTTCCTTTGGAAGGCCTTGACGTTTCAATGATGCATACAGAATAGCTATACTTTCTCCCTTATACAGACAATGCTGTTGTGCGGTTAAGTTCGCTCCTTGATCCAATAGGCCACAGCTGACTGCTTGCAATCCACACACACACACACACACACACACACACACACACACACACACACACACACACACACACACACACACACACACACACACACACACACACACACACACACACACACACACACACACACACACACACACACACACACACACACACACACACACACACACACGCCCTCGTCCAAGTTTCATATCCTCTCATGTGTCTTTACCTCTGGCCTACTTGCTTTGTTGCACACTTATACACGCACGCACGCATGCCCGCCCGCCCGCACACACACGCACGCACGCATACAGTATATCCCTGTTTAGCATATTTCCTTGAAGCCACTCATCCTCAGTGTGTGAGTGAGTGGCTTGAGTGATCTGGAGTGAATGTGATGGCTTGCGTCATTACTACAACCCATGCAGCTCACTCAGATGTCATTAAGCAACAGTCATGTCTCTTTTAGAGAGGGAGGTGTATATATTTATTTATCTTTATAAAAATGTATCTGGCCTGATTCATATCTTAAAGGACAATGACACTTTGGTAGATGTTTCGGTTGTGTTGTTACCTTGCCATGATGTAACTCCAAATATTGGAGATATCTTGCTCAGTTGCTACGAAATTGATATTCCAAAAATTGTCTCCTCATTGACTTACATTGTGCAGTGAAACAGCTCTCAAATTTGCTTTTTTAACACATAAATGAATGCAAACAAAGCAGATTTGGACAATATAACATCCCAAATCCCAGTACGGCATTTATTTTTCTGCTGTTTGAAGATCTGGTTCTGGATTTGTGGCTCCAGTCTGGGTCTTCTTCCTTAATACAAATAGCTAAATTAACATAAAGTTCACATTCTTTCTTGAAAAATAAAATAAAAATGCTTTAAAAAAAAAAGTGTTATGTGGCAGAATCAGCTTTGTTTGCGTTTGTTTATGTGCTAAAAGAATGACTTTGAGACCTGCTTGACAATGCAATGTAAGTCAATGAGAAGACTTGAATGATCAATTTCTAATCAACAGAGAAACGGAGCAAGATATTTCACCAATATTTGGTTCTAACTACACAATCAACCAAAGTGTCATTGCCCTTTAAATGCTATCTTCTTGTGTTCTCTGTTCCTCTCCTAAACTTTTGTCTCCTCTCTCCTCCTTTTGTCCCACTTTGTTCTCCTCTTTCTGTCCCCACTCTTCTTTGTCTGTTCTCAGGTGGAGGACGACTGGAAGTATGTTGCCATGGTGATTGACCGGATCTTCCTGTGGGTTTTTGTCACAGTGTGTGTGCTGGGAACTGTTGGACTTTTCCTCCAGCCGCTGATTGGCTTTTTTAAATGAAGAGTTCTGGAAGCTGCTGCTCCAAAACCCCTCTCTGTGTAGCTTTTTCTGCCTCTCCATCTCTAGGGCTGTCACGATCATCACATTTCACTTGAGGATTAATTGTCACACCGATAATTGCGATTAACGATTTAGCTGTGTTTTTGGCATTGAACATTGAAACGTATACCGGTAAATAAAAATGTGATTATCTCAAATAATTGTGATTAGGCGATTATGCAATAATTGTGACAGCCCTATCCATCTCTCTTTCTGTCTGACCTTCTCGCTCTCCTTCATGTGCTGCGATGGGGAATGCACGTCTGGCTGCATTTTCACATGGACAACCACCCCCACCACCACTTCCACTCCTATTTTGGGCTCTACCATCGGCCCTCACGCCTTGTCATCATCTGTCAGTGGCCCCACGAGAAATGCATTACTTATCTCTGTCTCCTCTCTACAGTAAGCTACACAGTAAAATCCCAGTGTTAATTTAACTGGAACCGATTGGACCTTACGGGTCAGCTTATGCTTCAGACTTTACTTGAGACTCTATCTTGTATGTTCTATCTTTGTGTTCTCTTTACTCCGCTCTGTCAGAGTTGTCCTTAGTCATCAATGTACAACAGTGCTATTCAGTTAATGGGTAAATGGGGTTTGCATCAGTCAGTGCAGAAGAATAAGACACAAACCATCGCTGAGATTCACAAAAGCTCTTCGTCGTCATAAGCCTGTGAAAAAGGGCAGTTTTGTCCACGAGATGCTTTTGAGAAACCCAGTACACAATAAAAAAACCTTTTGGCTGTGACTACTGATATTTGCCTGTGCGTCTCTGAGGTTAATGTATTGTTACCTCATTTACAAATGACATTCATATTTGGGGAAGATCGAGCTGTTCAAAAGATTGTGATCATTCGCATTTTTTTTGACAGCTGTCATAACTGTTTACAATCACTTCAGAGTACTTCTGTGACTGTCACCTCTGTGTTACGTAATACTTGTGTTAAAATCAGTTGTGCATGGCTATTGAGCAGGACATTGGCTGTACGGTCCATATATACTGTAGACATCCATACTTTGAGGACACATAATGACACCATCATGCATCTCACATTAGTTCACAACTTCAGTTCAAACATACATTATTGTACAGACACTCTTTGAATTGCACAGTGTGGATTAGCTTGTAAAAAGGTCAACATGATCAATCTTTCAATGAGTGAACAATAAAGTTCTTCCTACTGTAAGTCATTGCGTTCTTCCTACTGTTTGTCATCGGTCTGAATTTCTTATAATAATTTTGAATAATAACTTTTATAGCACTACAACTGTTGTATTGCCATATTCTGAAAATCAAATTATTATGCGGCAGTATACAGAGGGGCCCTGTCTTGCATGGTAACTCACCCTGTTTCAGCTTCAGGGGGTAAAGCACTTCCCCTGTGTGTGTGCATGTGTGCGCTCGCACGTGTGTGCGTGCGTGCGTGTGTGTGTGATCGCATTCCACATGGTTTGTCAGCTCTAGTGATGAGGCTAATGTCAGGCGAGGACAAGAGTGTCTTAAACAGCGCTATTATATAAAGTACAGAATCATCATTGCGGTCAATCCCCCAGGGAGGATGGAGAAAGATGGTAAGATAAAAAGGATAGAGAGGAGAAGAGAGGAGTAAGTGAAAGAGAAGAAGTAAGAAATAATGAATGCATTAATATGCAATATTGGGGGGAAAGAGATCTTAGGGGTAAGTGTGATTATTGTCCAAAACCAAGATGAGGAGAATTTGGGTAGGAGATAAATAACTCTCATTTTCCCATCCTCTAGTAGTGCCTGCAGTCGATTAGCCCTTGAGTAAGGCACTGAACCTTGAGTCGTCCTTGGGGTGCTCCAGTTTCCCCCCGCACCAAAAAGACTTGCCTGTTAAGAACATACTTCTGCCATTGTCCTTGACCAAAGCCAGGGCTGCAGCAGGCCCCTGAGCACTGGACAAAGGCTGCCTACTGCTAATATTTAGGATTCCGGGTCGGTGCATGTACTCAAAACATGTTTTTTAACGTGTGCTCAGCAACCTGGTCCAAAGGACAGAGAAAAGGATGGGAAATGGAAGATGATAATAAAGAGGCAACGGAGGAGTGAGAAGGGGGGGGGGGGGCTGCCTACCTGGGGAGTTAACCCCAGCTGTCCAGGAACCACCGGAGGGTCTGGAATGGATCCTGAAATACGTATATGACTCATTCTATAGTAGGTTGGACAGAACGAGATGTGCGAGTGTGTCTCAGTGTGACACACGCTTTTGCACTTCCACTTGCACATTCCCGAATGACATGCACATGTCGGCACAGACAGACATTTTTCATGAGCATGCACGCCGTCGCCGACACATACATACGTTTGAGTGAATTGAAATAAATGAATTATGGGGTGTGGAAATGACAATGACATAGAAAATACATTGTTTTGAGGTTGACTTCAGATACTGTGTGAGTGAAAACACACACACACACACACACACACACACACACACACACACACACACACACACACACACACACACACACACACACTCCATGACATACAGTACACTATCTCTCACACACACACACGCACACACACACACACACACACACACACACACACACACACACACACACACACACACACACACACACACACACACACACACACACACACACACACACACACACACACACACACACACACACACACACACACACACACACACAGGTGCCCTTGGTCAGAGTCACCCCTATGAGTTCTCATAGATAGACTCTTTTCCAAGGCGAAAGCCCCAGTCAAAGCCTTTTCTTTGAAGCTTTCTTCTTCTTTTTTTACTCATATCTCATTCTCTCCCTCCACCAAAGGTCACCGTTTAGTGTGAATGTGCTCCAAACGCACGCACGCGCGCACACACACACACACACACACACACACACACACACACACACACACACACACACACACACACACACACACACACACACACACACACACACACACACACAACTTTCTGTGCAGTGCAGGCATAACATGCATCTTCCCCCCCAGTCAGATTGGAGTCCGAGCCTGGCTTTGAATTGGCCCACCCTGTGGCTCCTTACAACTCTACATTTCACAGTTAAGCTGTGTGTGTGTGTGTGTGTGTGTGTGTGTGTGTGTGTGTGTGTGTGTGTGTGTGTGTGTGTGTGTGTGTGTGTGTGTGTGTGTGTGTGTGTGTGAACACGCGCGTGGTGGGTTTGCACTATACTTGCAATTATAAATTTCCCCACAATTATAGTATAATTGGAGAAATGTGAGAATAGGTCCTCCGAAGAGAAATGGTGTTTAGGTTAGGGATTAGGGTTGGAGTTATGCCTGATTTATACTTAACAACTGTAGTTGCTCGTCGATGTCATGCACCGAAAATAGCACATCTACAAGCTCGCTCTGTGATGCGTTTTGAGCGACACCGGCGACCATAAACTATGTATAACTGAGGCTTTAGGGTTATGCTGCGTTCACCCTTGTAGCGACAAAGCGACAAGATACAAGCTATTTTCAACGGAAGCCAGTGACATGAAGATACAAACTGACACCAGACAGCCACAAAAGCAAAACCCTTTTCAGCACTCTAATGATACAGTGACGCGTCAATCAATCAATATGTTTTAGTTTCACCATTTCCACTCCCCTTCTCTCTCCACACAATTCCTGCTTGTAATGGTGAAAAAAAAGAATAATTGCCATCATATATTTTTCTTGCTTGTCACTCCCACACACGGATGCACGTGTGATGACGTCAATGAGCGTGTTCAGTAACACTTCAACGGTGCCTCTGCACCAGTGGAGTTGACCACTCATGTTGTAGCTTTTAAGTAAGTAAGTAAATAGCCATGGGACCCAATGGTTCCCGAGCCATGCATGGGGCCCATTGGGCAGGAGCCTATCTCCCGTTTCTGTAGCGTGATGTGGCTTGATGTACTAGTACAAGTACATCCGCCAGCCATGATGTAGTACATACCCTGGACATGACAGGGACTTATATCCCAATCCAACTCTTGCTGAGTGCCAAGCAGGGAGGCATTGGGTTCATGGGGTCTAATTTTTATGATCTGTGGTATGAGCCGTCCAGAGATTGAACCCTGATCTCCAAATCTCAGGGCAGACACTGTGACCACAAGGCCACTGAGCTGCTAATTGCCTAAAATGTGTTTGTCCTCAGAAGTAATACAAACATGTGTGTTTACTGTGTGTGTGTGTCTGTCTGTGTGTGTGTGTGTGTGTGTGTGTATGAGAGGATATGAAACTTGGAGGATGGCGGGTGAGTGTGTAGTGTGTGTGTGTGTGTGTGTGTGTGTGTGTGTGTGTGTGTGTGTGTGTGTGTGTGTGTGTGTGTGTGTGTGTGTGTGTGTGTGTGTGTGTGTGTGTGTGTGTGTGTGTGTGTGTGTGTGTGTGTGTGTCACCTGGGGAAGAAGAACCTGAGAAACAGAGCGAGAGAGAGAGAGAGAGAGAGAGAGAGAGAGAGAGAGAGATGGAGATGGAGCAAGAGGCAGACTAAGCGGAAAAGAGAGAACAAGACAGTACAGAGTCAGAGAGAGAGAGAGAGAGAGAGAGAGAGAGAGAGAGAGAGAGAGAGAGAGAGAGAGAGAGAGAGAGATGTGCATGCATATGTTCATGTGTGTCCATATGTCTATTCGCTACAGTGGATCTTGCTACACGGGGATTATGGCTAGAGTCAAGTTATAAATATGGAGATGCAGCTGTGGTAGCAGCAAGCCACGCAGAAAAGCATCCTCCACAGCAGTGCTGCTTGACAGGCCCACATCACTGCTTGACTGCAACTGAATGAACCCATGAGTGAGGGAGGGGGAGGGGGGTCGGTAACAGGGATAAGAGAGAAGAGATGGATGACGGGGTTCAATTTATAAAAACAAAACAAAACAAACACACAAACAAAACCCTGAAGGGGATACATTTGCTGATATTAGGCTGTTATAAATTGTTTTAAAGTTCAGGTTAATTACAGCGAGGTAAAATCATGGTAGACAGCATTAGACTGACCTTGTAGTACACCGTGATGTAAGCAGCACAGCTGCAGCGAATGTGTTAGATTTATGTGTGTCAATGTGCATTGAAAATACTGAAAATACTACTGTCCATGTTTGCACATTGGCACATCCATGGCTCTGGGCTCACATAAACCTAAACCACCCAAAGGAGCACTTCACCAATTTTCAACCTTATTCATATAATTGGTCCTCACTAATTCTCATTATAAGTTGCCACATCGGTTGTCATTTCAAACAAGGTTTAAAACTTTTTATTAATGCAAGAACAATGGCTTTTGGTCCAGTGTGCTAACTTTCCAGTTACCATGCCCAGCATTGTGATGTGTTGTGAGCTATATTTGCTAAATTAAATTTAAATAAAACTTTTTTGAATTATTGAAAATGGGTGAAGTTATCCTTTAATTGTATTACAGTAGCTGCAGCTGCTTTGCTTACTACAGCCTGTCATGTTTTTTTTTTTATGTTTTGGAAGATGTTCAAAGTTCTGCCCAAAATAGGGATGCCAAGGTTAATGTTGAAACATTTGTTTGCCTGCAATTTATGTACTGTAACTACCTGTCTATTTGGTGAGCACTTCTCTGTACGTAAAATTAAATAAAAAGTAAAATAAATAAGACCGACGTCAGCAATTCAGTCCTGTGAATCTTTCTTTAATGATTATGCCTGATGTGCTCAGTGGTGATGACTTGACGTGAGGCTTGGGACAGAGCACAGCACAACATGCTAAGTGGAGGGATAATACATTATTAAGTTATGCACATGGATGAATATTTTACATGATTCTTCACTGGTGACGCTGACAACTCAAATCCAGCTCCTGGATAGCAGAGAGGACTTGTCGCCAACTCTGTGTGTACACTTACTCATTCTTTCACACACACACACACACACACACACACACACACACACACACACACACACACACACACACACACACACACACACACACACACACACACACACACACACACACACACACACACACACACAGGGAGGAGAGATGATCCTTTTAGGGGCCTCATATATTTAATCCTTTCATAAGATCCTATTCTGTGATTTTACCAACTTGGGGAGTCTGACGTGATTCTGCTCAACGCAGAGCTTCACATCCTCCCTCTCCTCCTCTAAGCCTCCTCTTTAATCTGATTTCTCCATTTCAACCTCCATTTCCTGACGTCTGTCCCTCCGCCCAACGATCCTCTTTCTTCTTTTAACTCCCTCCCACGTTCCCTCTTCCTCCCTTACTTTACCTCTCTGGAAGCCTTCCCTCTCTCTCCCTCACTGCTTTCTGGACCGGTCTATCTGCTTTCAGGGCTAGCTGAGTGGACCCGGAAATCCTAATAGTTTATTTAACTCAGACAGTGTGTAAAAATTGACCAATTTCCACACTCTCAGTTAACCACTTAAACCGTATACTGTCTTAACAAGGGTCTCCCAGGGGTTATACAAAGCCCCCTACTTTTTCCCTCGTCGCAATGTGGCGCGCTCTGCTATTTTGCAGACCGTTCACCAGCATAGGGACACTAGGGAGAATGTGGTTGAGAATGTTTACACCGATGGTCCTGGGAGCAGACATGGGACATGTGCAGTAAGCTGGGCAGCGCAGGGAGGGGTTGGCAGTTGGCAGAGGGTAGGAGGGTAGATGGTAGGATGGTGAGTTACGGTATGGTCTCCCATGCTGGCAGGAGCAGAACGGTATGTGCCTGGGGTTAGTCGACCATGGCTAAGTGAAGGAGACTCTCCGTTAAATAATTCATTCCAATGTGAGCCTTGTGAAGACACATGCACACACGAACACACCCACACATACATGGATGCACACACACACACACACACACACACACACACACACACACACACTCATGTACATAAGTCACTGAGTAGACAATCACATGCACAGACATACATTTCTGATTCGTGAGTGCAAGCAGGCGTGCTCTCTCTCTCTCTCACACACACACACACACACACACACACACACACACACACACACACACACACACACACACACACACACACACACACACACACACACACACACACACACACACACACACACACACACACACACACACACACACACACACACACACACACACACAATTGCACAACCAAAATTGCATACACACAAATGCTCACAAAGAGCAGGTTCTAAATTTACTCACTGCTGAATATTAATGAGAGGATGGACAAACATTGTCTGAGACTTTTTTTTTTCTCTAAAAGAGAGCATTTTAGTGAAACAACAGAAGGTGCTTACGGCAAGGAGCATTTTAATTGTCATTGGGTTAAAGCGCAAACATCACTAACTAGAGTTTCAGCATTATCCAACTAAATGCATACTGTCTAAAGATAATACACTCGCAGTTGCATTCTTTGCATAATTCATCTTTAATCTTATTTTTTTCACCTGATCCCTTGTTTTTGCTTTCATAAAATGTTAATATTTCTTATTATTTCACTGACATGTCCCACAGTTTCAATACTGGTCTAAAACATTTTAAAAAGACATTACAGCCTTTACACTTTGATGATCACACTTTTGAGGACACACACACGTACACACAACCAGGCACACTGTAATTTACATGCACAGGTGCATGTGCCCACACACCTGCATTCAAACCCACAGGCAGACAATACAGCTGATTCTTATCTGATGACAGCATGTTTTGATGTTTGGGGCAACAGATTTAATACACACTTTGTCAACAGCCCCCCCCCCCACACACACACACACACACACACACAAACACACACAGACACATCTATGAACATGTGTTTCAGCTGAAGATTAGATAAGGGTGATTAGATAAGAAAACGTAATGTTTCAAAACATGAGCAAGCAAACCAGACTCCATTAACATTCTGTCTCTCAGCATCTGCAAGGTAGCCAGTGAATGACACAAAAATGAGCACAAAACACAAGTGCCATGTGAAGAAAGACATGCGATTGTAATAGGATTACAATTATTTGTATGTGTGTCTGTGTGCACCTGTGTGTGTGTGTGTGTGTGTGTGTGTGTGTGTGTGTGTGTGTGTGTGTGTGTGTGTGTGTGTGTGTGTGTGTGTGTGTGTGTGTGTGTGTGTGTGTGTGTGTGTGTGCATGTGTATGTGGGTCTTTAAGTTTGCAAAGTGATATTATCTCCCAAATGCCATCCCAGCAGTTTTTCTACTACTTCACTCACCCACAGTTGACCTCTGACCCCAAAGTCCTCTGTCCATTGCAGGGCACAGTCCTGATGCTGAGTGGCCATTTGCTCTTAATCCTTCTTAAGCCTAATCTATATTTGTACAGTGCAGTAGCTATGAATTAGGCTATACTTACTCTCTCTTTCTTCTCCTACCACCTTGCTGCTTCCTTTCCGCTTTTCTGATAATATTCTTTGAGCCACAATTTGCTCTTAGTCTTTGTTTACTGGTCTTACAGTAAGTCTTTCCAACCGTTTTGCTCTATGGGAGTTTACCATCAGTAGACATTTTCAGATCCTTTGCCAAACTTCAAATCTAAAAGTTAAATCTATAAGTTCATTGGGGAAACTTAAAGCACTTGAGGCAGCATTTAGTACAGTAATAGCATTAGCAAAAATTATACCATGGACTTTGAGCTTTCCATTGAAACTCAAACCGATTTTTCAATATTGTCCAATAGGCCCCGGCAACAAACTTTGGAAGGCAATTAAATCCAATCAGAATGGAATATCTGAAACATCTGAATGATAACCTTTTAGTCAAGAGATCATTTAAAGCAATTTGCAACAAACTCTGTAGGAGTAGTAGCAAAAAGAGTCTTTTGAAGAAATTGCTAAATGTCGACGCACGCACGCACGCACGCACGCACGCACGCACGCGCACACACACACACACACACACACACACACACACACACACACACACACACACGTTTGACAGCACTATCTTCAGTGTTGTGTAAATTAATGTTTGTTTGCACATTATCTTTTCTATTAATATGTTGGCTTCATGTTAATGTGTTTTCAGACATTTGACTAATAAACTGTCAGTAAACCTGACCTGTCGGCTCTGTACTTGGTGTGCTCTTTATTCGCCTCTACATCTAATCTCATCAACAGCCTCACAATGCGTCACAATCTGTGACACGTGAGCTTGTAGATCTGCTATTTCTGGTGAATATTCTCCCCAGAATATGGATGATAAGTGGTTAAAAAAGAAAGGTCCTATCACACAAAGATTTGGCGACACCCTGTTGTAACTCTCCTAGGGGTCCCGAACCCCCGGTCGAAGACCCATGTTTTAAATGTTAATATGCTTTTAACCCAGCACCCATTATCAATGTGCGTACAGTTAGCTCCACTCCACAGGAGCAAAGAAAACAAAAAAGAAACATTGAAGCAGCCACAACAGCAAGCAGCATGATCATAGAGGCACTGAGATATAGTAATGCACAGATATAATGGCAAACAATCACTGGCAATGTACAATGTTGCATTAACACTATGGTTGATACAGACCATGTGTGCGCTCACACAAACACATACATGCGCATGATATCTCTCAAGCATGATTTATACTATATTGTATGACAGAGCACAAATTGAGAATTATTCTCTCTCTCTCTCTCCCTTTGTCACAGACACACACACAGCCCATACAGCAGCTGCCCATATTTGCCCGGGAAGGGGACCGGCGTGCAGGTTTCTAGCCCCCGAGAATTCCCGTTTCCGAATGATTAGAGGCGAGGCGGGCGCCGAATGAACGGGAAGCCTCTCTGAGGCAGCAGCTGTGCGGCCTCCGGCTCCAAGTGGAGCGGAAAATCAGAATAATTTCATTGTGATAATCAGCCTGCCTTTATCCCCGCTACATCCACTCATAGAGATGGACAGAGAAAGAGAGAGGAATAAAAATACAAAACAGAAAATGTGCACTTCGTGCCAGTGTGAGTTACAAATAATGTGTGCATGTTTATGTGAATGATGTTGTCCTTATTAGTGTGATCATTCCCTTGAAGTAATTTACTTAGTGATTAAAGATACTATTAGCACCCAGGTATGAGTAGCCAACAATGCTTTTTGCACCTGGTGTGGAATAGCCAATGTGGCTGTTTCCATCTGGCTGTACAGTAGAACCTATATGGCAGAGAGCAACACCCAGGTGACTGCAGCCTGGTAACCTCGCATCACCAGTCTTTCCACCTCGGAGGAAAGCCTGGTATGCGTTATTAAAGACTTCCACTCCCGACCGGATCATAGACCTGAAAAGATATGCTGCCCAGGCTAGCAGCCTGGTGGCCAACAACCCTTTTTGCACCCGGGCACTCTGCTGCACTGCTTAAACCATTGGCTCATCCACAAGCCAATTGCCAGAGAAAATCTTAGGCATGCATTTTACATTTCTGCAACCCATGGATACGTAGAATGTCGACATTCCTGAACCCAAAACATTTCTAAATGCGGAAACGAACTCTACAGTCGTAGTCTCACTAAGGCCTACATGCAATAGAGGATATGCGCATGCTTAAAGTGAATGGCACATCGAGTGGCAAATCGAGTGGCAAAGAAACATGCAAAATGAGTTTAACATTGTTTAATGTTGTTTAATGCAATCAGATATGACTTTTCTGTTTGGATGCATGGGCTGTCAAGGCCAGAAAGTATTTTTTGATACTCATTAGGCATTCCTGCATAACTTCCGGGTTTGATGATGAAGTCACACGCATATCCTCTATTTTGAAATAGATAACTGATGCAACTCAGACGGCGCTGAGTTGACAGCACTCACTCAGGTGGTAGACCTAATTGATCTCTGCATTTGGCTTTTTGCCTGGAATGACACACCATATCATAAAATAAAACTTCTACTCAGGGTCCAAAGCCTTGCTTTGAATGGATTAAATTTCAAACTGACGAAGGGAGCAACACAAGTTAAACGAAGTGAATCAGGAGTGTGTTTTGCTGAGTTATGATTCCTTTCTCTCAATGATTCCTCCCTTCTTCATACAACATGTGTGCGGACACACAGCGACCACCCAGGCACCTTGCTGTTTGAACATTCAGCCTGGTTGCACTGGGAGTTATACCTGTCAGGAACAAGAGGTGTGGGACCCAAATGCAGGAACAAGAACTCAAACCAAATCCAGGAGACAAAAGTGATGCGGCTAACAGACTTTACTTAAATACATTGAGTAACTACAACAGCTCACAAAATACAATCATAACACTTGAACATAACTCAGACTATGACTGACAAACAGGCCCTGACACTACAACTTATGACCAAACACTATACTCACCGAAAAACAAAGTCTTTAAAGTGTCAGGAGCTTGTAACCCAACCAGACTCAGCTGGTCCTCACAGGTGACAGCACTCAGGGCAATCAGACTCTGGGTCTCAGGTAGAAGGGAGAGAGATTGGCTGAGAGGAAATAGCAGCAGGGCAAGGGAGGGGCAGAGGCATACTCAGTGGCTAAACAGTCACAGGGATAAAGAGCGTATACATCAGGGACTCAACAGGGGCTGTGATTGTGACAATGCCACCCGAATCCCAAAGTGCACATCATGTTTGATAATGTTCCCATGTGACTGTGCAACCTGTTGTTAACACACTCTTCCTCATTCTGTCACTCTGTGAGATACACATGAATGCACATAGACACATATGCTCCCAACCCTTTATAGCATATGGCTGGAATTGGATAACTGGAAACATGTGCCTGTGGGGGAGGGGGTCTTTTAAAGCAAACTGAAGAAACCTGCACATTCACTTATTGCTATAATTAGGAATTTGTCCCTGAATTCAGCAACAACATGGGAGGTTGATTATGTTTTCAGGGGATTTTCTTTACCAATTGAACTATTCTTTAACTGAATAAAAAAAATAAAAAAACAATAGCCCAGTTTAATTGCATAGGATGACTGAGAGAGAGAGAGAGAGAGAGAGAGAGAGAGAGAGAGAGAGAGAGAGAGAGAGAGAGAGAGAGAGAGACTGTCAGAGTCTGATGATATTATAGCATGATCCTCTCTGTCTCTACTCTAAGATGTTTGTCTGGGCCAGTTGACAGATAGAACATGACACATGACAAGCTGCATGGATAGCCTACTGCTGTACCTGACAGTCTTCAACCTGGTGGTGGAATGAATTATTGGGTTGAATGAGCAGTAAAGCCTAGACCTAATAGGCTACAAAGCCTATAGGTGCAATCTTTCCCACATTTACGTTTACCACCAGACTCGTTTATCACTGTGCTATACATTGAGGTGCACGTTGCACTAACTACAGTGTTTCAGTTTCCACACACCTTTCAGAAGTGAACATGTGGCAGAGCGTGCTCGCATGGTCATGACTTTTACTGCTATTTGCGCCCTCCAGTGGACCCATCGTGCTAATGAACCGAACTCAACATCCATCACGGCACATTCAAAGGTTTAGATTCTGGTCAAATTAGTGCTGAATAGTTATATCTATTCAGCACTAATTTGATTTCCCCTCACATTCCTATTAAATCCCCCCTCCCGTTTTGTGTAGGCCTATCTTGTTTTAAGAGATTACATTATGTGCAGTAGTAGGAATACATGCAGTAGGAATACATTGAGGACTCTAGCAGGAGCACTCATCCAATGTCACTATGACTATCAGACTATGCATGCACCTCATATCATAGCACGACAAAAGGCCTTAAAAACAAAGCTCCAGACATCCCAAAACAAACTGGTCAGGCTACTTCACACCTAGGCTACAACTCATTTAACCTCTGCTAATTTTGCTTAGTTGGGATGGCTCAGGGTAGAGGACAGAGTACAGCAACTTGCAATGGGCCTGGTCTACAAGATACACGACAAAGTCACCCATGACCTGTCAAACTACTTCAAAAACGTCAAAGACGTCCACAAACACCAGAGGAAGCTCCATAAATCACGTTCAACACAGATTTGGCTCAAACAAGGGGTTACATTCCCTACTGCTATGCCACCAAAATGTGGAATTCCATATAGACCAATTATGTATTTACTAACATTGAGACTGGACGCACAGGTGATTGTTTCACGCAATCAATTCCCAACCTGTTATTTCGGGGTGCGCTGGTTTCAGCACACCCCAACCCCCTCTTGTGTGTTGGCTAGTGAGGCGCGTCCTAGCGAGACCTGATAGAATGGGTTTCATTGCACGCATACTGGTTGCACGCATACTGGTTCTTGTCAGTGTGATGTCGTCGTCTGTTAAGGGGTCTATACAACAGTCATACAAAAGTGTGAATCCTTACTCTCCTTCAAAACCGCTCTACTGTAAAAGAGGCAGCACTTACAGGTGGTTGTAATTCGCAAATGGCAATCAATCAATCAATCAATCAATCAATCAATCAGCTAGGGTGTACGGTTCATTTGGTTCAGTTCAGTCGTATAACCTATATGTGTCTACTAAATAGGGGTGGTCAATCAGCAACTTAAATGAAACAAATAGACCGGAGTTTAAACAGTACAATAAACCCAGAGAGAGTAGAGTAGGCTATCCTGGCTGCCGCTGCACGGTCGGTTCTTTGATTGGTGAAGGATTGCGTTTCAAACTCCACGTGAGCTCCCGCCCCAGCCCCACCCCGCGGGCATCGTTTTTCATCTCATCATCCCTCCTCATGAACATCCCTCCTCTTCATCCCTCTTCATCCTCCTCCCACCCTCCTCCGTTCCCGTCCGCTCCGCTGCGCGCTGCAGCGGTGTGGACACTGTGTGGACAGCGGCCGTGGCGCGTCGCTTTGTGCCACTACGTCTCTCCACACTGGGAGTCCCTGCGCGCTCGTGAAGGGAAGATTTGGAGCACGCTTTACGCATGGTTCTAGGGTGTTACGGTTCATTTGGTTCAGTCGTATAACCTCTATGTGTCTACTATAGGGGTGGTGAAAATGTGCACCCGTTTCTTGCGTGAATAGGGGTGTCTTGTCTTCTAGCCGACGAAAGCCAACATCATCATGAAGTTACGGATCGCCTGCCTCGTCCTGTCGCTGTTCTCCCCGCTTTGCCTCGCTATCATCCCAGGTAAGATAACCAACATCCATCTGTTCCACATTTTCCTTGTGCAAAACTTAAATACCTTGAAGAGGCAACAGCACTTTAATCGTGCTCTCGAAAATCATTATTATTCATTTCTTGGTGGAGGTTTAGAGATGTGTACAATCTCGCATACATTCACCTTAATAACTGTATGTTATCATGACAAGGTGCACATTAAAACCACTTAACCCCATCACCGGTATTGTGGGGAAAGCTTTCGCTGAAAATAGCAGATCGACAAGGCGACGCAACTCGGCTATTGTCAGCGAAAGCTTTCCCCACAATAAAAGAAAAAAGAAACACAGACACTAGTATTGAGCCCTGAGGGACTCCGGTTACCCATACGGGGTTTAAGTTGGTTAAACTCGGCTATTGCGCAATCAGTCCCGCTGCTCCGCATGGGATAAAGTATCCAGAGACGTGCGCGCGCTCCGTTTCTGCTGACCAGCATGGTTCTGACAGGATGGAATGGAACACAGAGGAGCAGGTGTCAGATGTCAGCCTCCAGCTGTCAGTATCCTCCTCCCTTCCTCTCGCTCAGACCCACATTCATGCTCATCACGAGTGACTGGTGGCCAACTCAGCTATTTCCACTGTGATAGTAAACCGCTCATTATTCAGACCTCATCAGTCATCATTGTCTTGGGCCAGTTGCTGTAGATATGGACACACACACACACACACACACACACACACACACACAAGTTCACAGAATGTAAACAACAGAAAACAACAAACATGGACACATTCACAGAGAACATAGGTCATACACTTCCATCTGCCATATTACCAACACCGGGAAAATTATGGATAGAGATAGCGCCTTGATAAATAAATAAATGGTGCATTTATATAGCGCTTTTATACAAAGTGCTTTACATATATTGTGCATTACATTCACCCATTCACACACCGACGGCGGAGGAAACCATGCAAGGCACCAACCTGCTCATCTGGAGCAATTAGGGGTTCAATGTCTTGCTCAAGGACACTTCGACACTAACCCTGGGGGAGCCCGGGATCGAACTGGGAACCTTACGGTTTCCAGTTCACTCTACCTGGCCACTCTACCCCTGAGCCACTGCCGCCTTCTCCTCCAAGTAGAGCGACTGCCTATAATGCAGGAGATTGAGCAGTATTTTGCAAGCTGCTTTGCTTTACACGAGGACAACCTCATAATCCTCAAGCCCCTGACCACCATTCTGTGGGCATGCATGGCCCAAGCTGCCAAAACTGTTACTTTTCAGGATTAACATTTCAGGATTCAAATTCAACAAGCTCAGTCTGCGACGCTTCGCGCCACGTCTCGAGCTTGTGGATGTGCTACTTTTGATGCTTTTGTGTGACACTGTAGTATGATCAAGTAGGGCATTAATTTAGGAAAAAACGCAAAAAGTTAGAATATGGAGATGAGAGATTTCTGCGCAACAGCAACGACTAAAACCAAATGGACTCTTACGAGTCCACTTGGTTTCATTTGTACACTCGAATGGATAAATGAACACAAAAGAAATGATCTTAAAAATTGTCTTCATCAGGCAAAATGTGCCTGATTGTGCTCCTAATTGTACTCACAAGCCCCAGTTCTTTTATTTTAGAGGCCAAGATTGTCTGTGTGGCTCTGCAATTGAAATAGTTAATGGCTTTTGATGGTGGTCGTGTGTACTTTATGTGTGCATGTATTGTATACACATGATATTGAACAATAGCCCTGCATAGCTCAACATAGTATTTGCATTCTGACACTCAAAGTGCCTTGTGTCTTGAGGTTAAGATTAGGAATGTCGAGTTCTGCAGAGATAACTTTTTGAAAATTGCTCTTTGTCGTGCGCCCTGATCTCTCTCTCTCTCTCTCTCTCTCTCTCTCTCTCTCTCCTTCCCTCCCTCCCTCCCTCACTTCCCGCCTTGCTTACTCTGTCCTTGCAGCTCCTGGTGAGTTTGTGTCTCTGGCGCTGATGGAGGATGCCCTGCTGAAGAACCTGTTCCAGGGTTACCAGCGCTGGGTCAGGCCCATCCAACGCGCCAATGACACCATCAGAGTACGCTTTGGACTTAAGATCTCACAGCTGGTCGACGTGGTGAGGACGCAGACACCTGTACCCATAGACACACATGGCAAGAATTCATTGCCATAGTACAGTGGTTCTCAAACTTTTTCCCCAAGGAAAACGAATGCTGAAACGAACTGTTAGATTAGCAGTATTCTATTGTGTACTCACTGTCCTTGGTGCTGAAACCTTCTCTATACCAAACAACTGTTAAACTAGCAATACTCTATTTCAGTGGTTCTCTAACTTTGTCATGTCAACCCCCAAATTTAGATAGATTTGGCAGTGGATCTTAAAATGTTTCACAAATATTCCACATTAGATAAAGAAAAATTGATCTACAAGCTCTCAACGCGTAGGGTGAAAGTGGTTAAACTGAATTTGATGCTTTATTAACTCATTTTGTTGGGGACCACCTGGAACCACCTCAAGGACCCCTGAGGGTCCCCGGACACCACTTTGAGAACCATTGCTCTATTCTGTAGTCACTGTCCAAGTACTCTCCAAACCAGGGATTCTCAACTTTACATCTTTACATTTCAATGATATGCATTTTCTATCTTTGATCTACACAGTAAAATCCTCAGTGTTAATTCAAATCTGAGAGTGTACAAATACTGTAGAACCAAATGGACTCGTAAGGTTCCATTTGGTTCCATTTGTACACTTGTCAGTGTTACAAACCCATAAGGCTCTATTTGGTTCCTAACTATCAATCATTTAGCTGGGGACCCCCTGGAACCCCCCTAACAAACCCCTGGGGTCTGTGAGGGGTTGAAAACCAATGCTCCAAACCACACAGACTCACAGCAAAGTGTTTTTTTGAGTATGCAGGGTTCTGAAATAGATTCCTCTTTATCACCTTCTCACAGGGGCTTGTCTTTAATATTTCAAAGTCTCTCTCTGATACTGTAGGTTAAGATGGTTTAGGTGTTTGAGAAGAGAAAGCACAGAATGATAATGGAATAGTCGCTCTTACTGCCTGAAATATTAATTACAAGCTAGCTCACGGAAGTTGAAATTCAAGTCTTCGGTCTCCTAAGTTTAATGCATGCATGCTGTGCTGCATTAGGATGTGGGAAGAAAAAGAGTGCATTGTGTCTTTATGGCTCTGCAGGGTTAGACAGATTTGGTTCCCTTAGTTGGGTGATGTGTATTTTTAATGGACTAAAATAGTTTAATCAGATTGATCTTGGTGCTTGAATCCAATTATGACATCATTTTATGGAACTGGGATTTTATCCTAAAGTGTCCATGGGAACCATTTACTTGCCTTATTTATTTAACCATAGATTTCATCTCATATATACTGTATGTATATATATGTATGTATATATATATATATATATATATATATATATATATATATATAGAGAGAGAGAGAGAGAGAGAGAGAGAGAGAGAGAGAGAGAGAGAGAGAGAGAGAGAGAGAGAGAGAGAAGCAGTATCCATCTCCCCTGGGTCTCCTTAGGCTGCTGTGCGGCTGGGTATTAGATTATGGTTCACCTCTGCTTTGTGTGATCACCACGACATCCAACTCAGGCCGACAGCTGAGGCGATCGGCTGGCCAAGGCCAAATAACACTCACAACTCACTCACTCTGTCCCTCTGTTCACCTCACAATGTCAATGTCTCGATCCCTTGCTGAGTTCATCTGTGTCATTTCTTTTTCCTGTCTGCCAATGGGCTATATTGAGCAGCACATATTTCACTATGTATTCTTCTGTCTGGCTATCTATCTCTGTCTTGTCTCATGTCTGACCTACAGTACAGTACAGTCTCTGGTGGAAATAAACCTCTGTTTTCCATCACAATCACGATGCTCTCAGCATTCTATAATTATAGATGGCCAGCCTGAACCCATCACTGCTTATGCTGTTATATGCATGTATTGTAAACAAAGGATCTGCCTTGATATTGCAATTCAACAGGAAGAGATATTGCAGAAAATCAAATGAGAATGAACCCAATACCCCTGAAAAGGAAATGATGTCCTACCACAGACTCCATCCAATTTCAATCAAGCTACAGTATATCTCCATAATTGCCTGTAACCTTACTGTACCTTGTGTGCCCCCCCCCCCCCCCCCCCCCCATTGTGTGTCTCTCTTCTTTCCCTCCTCTTTAGGATGAAAAGAATCAGCTGATGACTACCAATGTTTGGCTGTGGCAGGTATGCAAGACACAAAATTAGATGTTGCTGTCCAAACTTTTTTTTCAAAGGGTGCCATATTCGAAAATATGACTGCATTTCCTGTCACACTGTAGCCTGGTAAACCCTCCCTCCGGAAATCTCATTTCCATTTGATTCCAGGAGTGAGTCTGGCATGAACGCCCATTGTGGCAATGTGGATGTGGGCGGGAGCTAGGCGGGAGTAATACCGTTGACTGACAACCCCTTCAGCCAATGATCGTTGTTCCCCTTCAGCCAATTGCAGTGCATTCTACCACCTCCAGAGCTAATGTGACGAAACGGGACTTTTGAGATGGCCATGCCCAAAATAGGTTGCCTTATTCGGATACATAAAGGAATGGAATGGATTGATCACTGCCCGCCCCTGCCGGTTCTCTGAATTTTTATTTTTAAATAGGCTCTGTCATGATTAATTGACCACATATATGAAGTTAAACAACTCAATTCTATCCAAACGATATCTTAAAAGTAAATTCCGTGCCTCAAAAAAGAAGTTTGAGAGCGTTTTAAAGACGAAAATAAGAAGAGAAGGCACTCGCACAAACAACAATGGCTGCTATTCGTCTTTTGTCGGCTGCACTCAGGCTGCACTCGGCTTCATTCGGGCTGACTCGAACTCGCCACCTGATTGGCCAACTGTCGCTGTCAATCACAGAACGATGAGCGACGACGCTGATAGGCTCGTTTTTTTGGTAATGCGCTAGATACGCCCATACAAGCCTTCATGCCAGACTCACTCCTGGAATCAAATGGAAATGAGATTTCCGGAGGGAGGGTTTACCAGGCTAGTCACACTGTACCTTTGGAACAAAACAAAATACATACAAATTCATTGCATTACATTACAGCAATTCTATTTAACTACAGGGCAATATCAATATTATATTCCTTTTGTTGAAAGTGTAGCCAAATATGAGTAAGTTGCGTTCACAGAACAGATGAGCTGTGCTGTGAACAAAAACATATTTTTTTCTGCCTTTTTTCACTAGCATGCAATGATATATTGTGATTATATTTGCAATCCAATAAATTGTCTTTTGTTCAAATAACCAGCTGTGAAAATGTCTCTACAAAAAGAAAAAGAACAGAAAAGAAAAGAAAAGAAAATAAGATATAGCCTTTCTTTCACATCTTGAGAATGAAACAACATGTGAAAGAAACAAGTAGTTATTTGAGAATGTATTTGATTATCTATTTCAAGGCTAGATTAAGGGATGCCATGATCAATATAAGTCGAGGGACATTCTGGGACCATCACATGGATTTCCTCTGTATTTACCCATCCTAACTATTAATACAGTGCTCAGGGAGAGGTTGGGGATCAGCGTTTTACTCAAGGTCACTTCAACACTAAGCCTGGAGGGGGCTTCTAATTCACAGACAGCCACTCTTCCTCCGAGCCACATTATACTGTTCATGATAGGTATCGTTTTATAAAATCTAATCTGAATCAAATGGATACTATGTTTACCTTCACCAGGAATGGATTGATAACAAGCTGCAATGGAACCCGGAGGAATATGGTGGAATTACCTCCATCAGAGTTCCCTCTGAAACCATCTGGCTTCCAGACATAGTCCTCTATGAGAAGTAAGAATCCTCCTTTAATGTATAATTGTCTTTCAATTTTTGGATTATGCTCAAATGATTTGATTGATGATAATGATCAAATGATTGATGAATGACATTACTGTGACTTTTAATGCCCCTTTCTTAAGCGCTGATGGTCGTTTTGAGGGCTCCCTGATGACTAAAGCCATTGTCAAGTACAATGGGGCAATCACCTGGACACCACCTGCTAGCTACAAGTCTGCCTGCACCATGGATGTTACGTTCTTTCCCTTTGACCGCCAGAACTGCTCCATGAAGTTTGGCTCCTGGACCTATGATGGTAACATGGTGGACCTGGATCTAATGGACATCCAGGTGGACCGGAAGGACTTCTTCGATAACGGGGAATGGGAAATCCTCAGCGCAACTGGAGCCAAGGGGAACCGGAAGGATGGCTTGTATTCATACCCATTTCTCACCTACTCATTCATCCTGAAGAGGCTCCCCTTGTTCTACACACTCTTCCTCATCATCCCCTGTTTGGGTTTGTCCTTTCTCACCGTCTTGGTGTTCTACCTCCCCTCGGATGAGGGAGAGAAGTTGTCACTCTCTACCTCTGTCCTGGTGTCGCTCACTGTGTTCCTCCTTGTCATAGAAGAGATCATCCCTTCTTCCTCCAAGGTCATCCCCCTGATCGGAGAATACCTGCTCTTCATCATGATCTTCGTCACTCTGTCCATCATTGTCACTGTCTTTGTCATTAATGTGCACCACCGCTCCTCGACCACGTACCACCCCATGTCCCCTTGGGTCCGAAACCTCTTCCTCCAGAAGCTTCCCAAAATGCTCTGTATGCGAGGTCACATCGATCGTTACCACTACCCTGAGCTGGCTCCTGAGAGTCCCGAGGCAAAGCCCCGGTCCTGGGGTCACAGAGGAAGCCAGAGAGGCAGCAATGGGGCCCATGGACAGGCTACATCCGAGGGGAAGGAAGATGACACCTGGGTTACCATGATGGAGAAAGCAACCTATTCCGTTCGCTACATCAGCAGACACATTCGCAAAGAGCACTTCATTCGTGAGGTTTGTTGCTCAATCACGGATCGATGGAATGTTGTATAATGTTAGAATGTGAGATCAGACATGATGCAAATCAACAATTCAAATTAAGTGCTATTGCAACTTTGATTGATTGAATAATGTATTAGTCAAAGATGTAAACAGCACAGAAGTACAGTAACACTTACTCAAAAAAGTCCTGGGGACTTTCCATTGTGGTTCTATGTATTCAATTCATCAACAGAGCATAACATATTAACACATTAATACATGCTATATTTACAGAGGAGAAAAAAGGAAAAACGGGGTGGCAGTGTATGTCCCCTCATATCAAGGGGATTTAATATCCCCTTGGGGACATACTGAATTTGCATGGGATAAATAAAGGTCTATCTATTTAAATAATTAATAAATGAAATAGTGACATGCATTCATGTCGTTACATCTATGGACAAACATCCACTTACAAGGATGTCATTTAAAAGCAGAATGACATCCTGTGTATATGGTATACTGTAAGTTCATTAGTTTAGCTTGTGATCTTAGCTCTCATTAAGTATTTTCCCCAACATTTCTTCCAGGTGGTACAAGATTGGAAATTTGTGGCCCAGGTGTTGGACAGGATCTTCCTGTGGGCTTTCCTCACTGTGTCAGTACTTGGCACCATCCTCATCTTTACCCCAGCTCTGCACATGTTCTTCAAAGTCCCTCCTACAACCACAACTGAAGAAGACCCACCTTCTAACTAGCGGTCACATATATTTATGTAACCTTTATTCGACAAAGGAAACCAGGATCTCCACTTAAGAATCTATTTTATGAGGGAGACCAAGATAACCACATACTGTAGCCCACCACCTCCACATGCAGATGAATACAGCAGCTCGAAGGGTTTGTTTGATATTGCTCATCAGACATACATTACTGCACTAGTTATCACGCTATAGAAGCACAATCAAAGACAGTGATTCTCAACCTGTGGGCCGGGGCCCACTGGTGGGCCGTGGGGATATTGCAAGTGGGCCCCCTCAAAATTGGCAAAACACTAAGATTTTAATCATAATCTAACATTAATAAAAAAAAGTTTTTATTTCTTTAAAACCTTGAAAAGCGAGTTTTCTTTGTGATACAAAAAGGAACTCCAAGCTGGAACACAATCAATTAATTGATCATTAAAATAAACATGCTCTGAAAGTGCACGTGGCCCACCCATCTGACCTCTTAACACGGCAGCCGATATGCTGGTCTGTTGGGTGGGCTGCGGCAGCTTTTGAGATTTTGGGCCCTGATCCAGAAAAGGTTGAGAACCTGACTGATCTAAGACATTATGAGGAGCGTGTGGCAGGTGAAAAGGGAAGGCAATTGAATTTGCTTGGAACCAGCAACAGCTAAACTACCTTAAAGATCGATTATGTGATGTCACAACAGACTTATGCATCATGACACAGCTTTGAGCCTGAGTTAGTGGGATGGCAGCATTTAAGGTCACTGATTTGTCGATTGGAGTTCTATTTGTGGAGTTGTGTCTGGGGATCTCGTTACAGAGCTGTTGTCCTTGTTGACTCTTGTCTGTTTTTTTTTCTTTGTTGAAAACTGTTCTTGTCCCTTTCAGTACCTTACCAACCTTAAATACAAAATAAATTCAGTAGCTTTGGATGCTCCACAGTCACACGGGTATTTTTTTTAAATTTGTTTCAACCACTTGATGTCAGAGTGTAGTGAAATCTTGCAAATAGTAAAAACTGCTGTTTTACCTTAATAACTGGTAAAATGTTACATTATATGGACCAAGCAAACCCCACACCAATTGTTTTGTTGTCCAGAAGAATTACTCACACAAATAAATATCTTTGCAATACTTTATATTGTATTTGTCATCTTTAATGTATGTATAGTAATACCATACCTCTAGTCTGTAGTTTTACTTGCTGATCATATTCACACAGTGGGAATTCTGCTCTTACTTAATACTTCTGAAACATATGACGTGAGAATAAGAATATGAATATATTTCAATCTAAAAGCAGCAAGTTTATATACTGTAGCTTATAATATTCCCAAAGCTCCATCGGTTTCTCGCTGTAAAGCACATCAGAGTCAGAGTCAGAGTCATTTTATTTGCCATTTGTAGTGAACTACATTGGAAATGGAGTGCAAGAGCTAAAAACATTTTAAGAACATTTACAAGACATGATACAAAAAGGTACAAAAAACATCAACAATTCATAGAAGCATGAGGAAATAAATACGAGAGGGACCTGAGCATTTTTTGGATACACCTTGGACCAGTCCTTCCTTTTACAGGAGATTGATAACAGGAGAAGAAGGGGAGCGTGGTCTAGGATCTAGACGGGGGCAATTTTTTATTTAATTCACGCACTGCGCTTGGGAAAAAGCTGTTTGCAGAGCGGTTTGTGGAGCAACCAATACATTGGTAGCGTCTGCCCGAGGGGAGTAAAGCAAAGAGGCCTGCGGCCGGATGACCAGCAGGGCTCCCCATAATACTGGAAGCCCGAGATAAGAGTCTGGTACTATAGAGCTCTTCAAGAGCTGGTAGGTTGGCACCAGTTATTTTACGGGCAAGGCGCACTACTCTATTCAGGGATTTACGCTCCTTCACTGTGAGGTTACCAAACCAGACAGTAAAAGAACTAGTAAGAATACTCTCAATAATGCAGCGATAGAAATTAAGTGTGTGTGTGTGTGTGTGTGTGTGTGTGCGCTTTCAAAAATGCTGAACAGCAATAGAGCAAGAGATGGAGACAGATGGAACATTTTAAATGGGAGATATGCATTTGTGGTGAAGACCAAGTGAGTGGTTGTTCACTGCAACAAAGACAGTAGAGAAGAAACAAAAAATAGTTATGTATATGTACGTACAGTAACTGCTTTACCTGGCTTATTTACTGGCTTATTTTAACATCTCACTCACGTAGTACTGGGCATCTGTTCGCAGGGCTGTCCAATACTCATTAGCCTTACAGGAAAACAGTAAAGAGCACCCTGTTAGGAAAGCCTTTCTCTTGACTGACTAAGTCTAGCTGGCTTACATGTTAAAACAGCAATATTTAATGTGCAATCACAAACACAGCCATAGCATAAATGGAAGCACATATGTTTTATTACAAAAGTTATTGTAAATTTATTTACATATCATAACTCAGGTTAGCTTGAGGTTAGTGCTGAGTGTACACATTTACCATTTTTCTTTATTTTTCTTACCTGTTCTTGAATAGTACAGTACTGTATGTGTGTATCTGTATACCCTTTCTTGAATGGTCCATGTGTATCTGTATACCTGTTCTTGAATGGTATATTCCCATTGGTTCTGAGAGTGGTTGGGATCCCAGTAGGATCCTGCATCTCTCCTCAGTCTGATAAATCGCTTTGCCTCCTTTTCCTTCATGAATGGGGCTGCAAAAACCCCTGTTGACACAGACAAAAGCAGGGGGGGAGGAAAAAAGAAATCAAGCCAGCTTCACTGGAACAAATGGATTACATTGCAACTAGCAATCCCATTACAAATAGTGTTACTTGAATGGTTTATAAATTAAGCCATGGGAAAGGCAGAATAGATTGTATTTGTATGCCCAAAATCTAACAAAACATTTTTTACCACTACACCCACATGCTAATTTTGATATATTGAAATAAAAATGATTGTGGAAAAGGATCATTTTGCCATATTTATGGTAATCCCATCTCCCAGGTTGGCCAAAACCTGATTTAACCTGGCTCAGCCTCCTCCCACCAACATGCAAAAAAAGTTCAGATGGGGCTGATGGCCAAATACAAACAACCAAATCCCAAAGGTCTAAATAAAGTAGGCTACCATGAAAACACATTTTGGGAAGATTTACTCTTGTTGAATCACTCAGAAAGATGTTTGTAATACATAAAAGCCATTTCTGTTCAAAAACCTTTTGCACATCTTGAATTGTTGATAGTAGTTGTAGAATAAATTGCAATGCCAATGAAATTACAGTCTGTAAGGCAAAAATTATACACTCTACATGTCTGAATTAGAGTAACTTTCCAACAAGCTTAAACAAGGCACATAAAGCCAGATACAGCATTTACATTAATCAAGTTGACTTACCACTCAATAGAGCAAGTAGAATTACACATTTCATGTCTCTAAATGCAAAGATAAAACAAATACTTATAAAACACCAGTAGCTAATCATAGACATGAAAAATAATAGTGTGTGTACATTACATTCACTGTGCAACTGTACTGAATAGTGACAATGCACTCATTTGAGAAATATTCAGTCTATCACCATTATTTAACTGTAACTGAATCCTGTGTAAAAAACAATCCAAAATGTTGTGATTTACCTGAATCGTGACTTGCAGCAGTTTATCTGCAGACTGAGCGTCCAAGTGCCTCCTGACTTCCAGAATCTTACAGTTTGGTGTGAAGGCGAACAAGACTTTCTTTCACAGGGCACGTCGGGAGGCAGAAGGCAGGATGGGCAATTGGGCATCAAGCAACAAGTTTGCTACTCTAGGAAACCATGTATCTTAGTGCCAGCATTCTTGGACTGTTTACACACATGCACGCACGCACGCACGCACGCACGCACGCAGCACACACACACACACACACACACACACACACACACACACACACACACACACACACACACACACACACACACACACACACACACAGTGAGGAGAGGGAGCATAGCATGGTAGATGCGTGGGGCTGTGGTGAGGGGGTCACAGAGACTGGCTGTGACCCTCTCTCTCTCTCTCTCTCTCTCTCTCTCTCTCTCTCTCTCTCTCTCTCTCTGTGCAGAGGCACAAGAAGCAAGCAAACCAAGATATATATATTTTTAGCGGCGCTAGCCGCTCTATACCTTTAGGTATAGAGCGGATATTAGCCCTCTATGCCTGGCTTTTGCGTCAACGTTCTGATTGGTCAGGTGCGCCAACGTTCTGATTGGTCAGGTGCGTCAACGTTCTGATTGGTCAGGTGCGTCAACGTTCTGATTGGTCAGGTGCGCCAAAGTTGTGATTGGTCACTATTCATGACATCACTATGATGTCATGAATATAGAATTCGATGTCTATATAAACGATGACAATGACTTCATCTTATTATTCATTTGGCTAAAGTCTCCGTCTAGGTAAGTTATTTAAAGTTAATATGACGAATAGAAAGAGAAAGATACAAGAACAGATGAAGGGTGAATGTATAGAAAGTCTGAGTTCGGGACCCAGTCATCCGTTATGACAGAATGGTTTGATAGAGACGATCGAGAATCCAAGAGTCCGTTAAGGTTCTGATTGGTCAGGCCCGTCAAGGTTCTGATTGGTCAGGCCCGTCAAGGTTCTGATTGGTCAGGCCCGTCAAGGTTGTGATTTGTCAGGCAAGGGGACTATTCATGACATCACTATGATGTCAAGGTTTATTTTTTATTTCCTCATGTTTTTTTTTGTATATATTTTTATTTGGCTAAAGTCTCCTTCTAGGTAAGTTATTTAAAGTTAGATCCTCAATTTAACTTTATCTGTCGTCGACGCTCTGATTGGTCAGACCCGTCAACAAAGTGATTGGTCAAGCTTCACATGACACATGGCTATAAACACATTATAAACACATATCGATGACATAATGTATTCAAAGGCGCCGCTACCTTCACACAGGGTGTGATTTTTTAATTAACACAGAGGATTTTGTTGTGTTGGAATCACTGAGTTCGTTCTGTCTTACTGTTAAGATGTGGAAATGAAACTGGTTATGTGTACATGCATGCTTACACCACTGGGTGGTATACTTAGCACAGGTATTGCTTGACATAATGTGCTGTGTCTGCACTATGCACTTTCTCAGTGTCTAAAATAAAGGGCAGCATGTGGGTTATCTTAACCCATGTTTCTTTTGGTCCAAACATGTACACTGCTTTATGAATGGCTTCGTCTAATGTTTGCACTACTGCTGTGGCTTACAGTATGCACATGGATTAGCTACATTTAAAGTGATTTTCATGAAATGTGTAATGTAGCCAAGAGTGGAAAGAACTCTGAAACAGAATTGCAGGACTAACTTCAGAATAACAGCCTTTTTTCCTCACATTTGTCACTAAATTTCATCAGAATTCAGAGCATTAACACCATATTTCAATTCAGTAACGAAATAAGGTTTTAATGCTATTGAAGGCTTAAGACGTTCATTGTTTTCACCAGGTTGACAGACCAGGAGGCGAAGACACTGTTTTTGCCCCTCTCCATGTGTCTGTGTGTCCATGTGTCCAACTGTCCATGTGTATGTGTCCGACTGTGCACAACTAATCTGGGACACAGCTCGACTGCTCGGCATCAATCTTTGCATATGCACTCCCAGGAGGCCAAGAAAGACACTCCATCCACATTTTTCCAATCAACCTCATGGTGGTGCTAAACTAGGGCACTTTAAATTTAGCCTATAGCTCTTGAACTGTAGGTCTTACAATCAAAATGTAGTTCCCTCCACAGCTTCCTCGTGTCCTACCGGCTGTAATGACACAGCCTTGGGGCGAAGACCTGTGCTCCAATGAGTGCCCTTTCCTAGTTTCAAAATGGAATTCATGGAGTAAAAGGTTCCACTTTCAAATGTTAGATATGAGGAGATAAAGGCACGGACAAGCAACAACTTCCTTCAGTTAAACAGCAACAAAACTGAAGCTCTCCTTGTTGGCACATCACACCAGGTCCAGTCATGACTCATGCCCCATATCTCATCTCACCTTCGACGGTCAGGTCATCCCCTTCTCCTCCTCAGTCACAAACTTGGGTGTTAGATTCGATCCTCACCTGACTTTCAATGACCATAATCACCTGTGCAGAACTGCATTCTATCATCTCAAAAACATCTCCGAGCTCTGCCCCTTTCTAACCCTGTCAGATGCAGAGAAGCTTGTCCATCCCTTTGTCTCCTCTGGACTACTGCAACGCACTCTTCATTGGGATTCCTGGCAAGAGTATTCAGAAGCTGCAATACATCCAAAACAGCACTGCCAGGATCCTAATGAGACTGCGTAAGGTCCTACTAATCACTCACAACTGCATAAATGGACATGCCCCTCCCTACCTACAGAAACTAATTAAGCCTCCTCAAACTTCCACCCGCACCCTCAGATCTACGAGCAGATTCCTCCTCGATGTCCCTGGTACCAATCTATGTACTATGGGGGACCGGGCCTCGCCTGTGGAACAGCCTTCCTATTGATCTGAGAGCACCACAGACCCTGGACTCCTGAGGGCATTTTCGTGTTGAATTGTTGTTTAGCCACATCTGTTTTTAAACCCTGCTTTTTTAACCTTATATGCTTGATGATGGGTTTTTACCATGTGGCACTCTGAGATTCCTTGTGAATGAAAAGTGCATTACAAATAAAATGTATCATTATTATTTATTATTATCCTTAAAGTCCTGCTGCTGCTGCTGCTGCTGCTGTGGGCAGGACAATGGTGACCATAGAACAACAAGACATAATTCATAGAGACAATGAATAAAAGTCCAGCAGGAAGTCATCAATTATACAGTGCATCTCTATTTATGCACTGTGTTTCTAAGTAGTGTGTGTGTGTGTGTGTGTGTGTGTGTGTGTGTGTGTGTGTGTGTGTGTGTGTGTGTGTGTGTGTGTGTGTGTGTGTGTGTGTGTGTGTGTGTGTGTGTATATGTATATACTTGGAAGTTTGTCTTTGTGGAAGTCTTTGAACAAACCTTTGTGTTGTCAGCCATAGTTATTATTATCTCCGCCAGGCAGAAATCTAATCTTGCAAAGTACTAGGCCGATCAGCGTCATATTATTTGTGCACGCTGCCAACAGGCAAAGGACCACAATTCCTGAATATTTTTCATCTCATGCCGATTATCACACGAACATCAGTTCTGAGGTCTCATTCCTGAGACAAAGCTGGCATGGTCTGCCATCTTTCAGATCTAGCTGTGTACATTTCCAGCTACG
>NC_139955.1:25178028-25195528 GCF_963454915.1 Gymnoscopelus microlampas | reverse complement strand
ATGCCGTGTTGATGCATAGGTAGGCCTACCATAGGAGAGATAACAGGCAAACGATGATCAAAAGAACAATTCTGTATTTAGGTAATGTAGATGTTTAACATCCTTTAGGCTACGGGTCAATTTGGTTTAATTTTAGGTTCTCAAGAATTACATTATTAACTCATTTTATGCTCTCAAGAGTTAAAGATCTAATAAGGGTCCATTTGGTCACCAACTGTCAGGACTGACGGTTTAGGACCCAGATGCAAACTCAAGACAAAATCCGACTTTACAGGGGGTTTAATAGCCAAACATTGAATTGAGGACATCACAGAAGAACGCAGGTTACTTACAATATAATCCAACACAGAACACGCCCAAACACAGGGATTAAATACACACGAGGATAACAGGACAAGGTGAACTCAACAGACAATTAAGACGCAATTGGCTAAGGGACTCCGACTAACAGGACACAGGTGGAGATAACTAATAATCACAGGGAGGTGAGACAGGACAGGAAACACTAACAGTAACTAGGGCAGACAGGAAAACACTAGGACATCACTACAAAATAAAACTACAAGGAGAACAGGAAACAATAGGAACGATACAACAGAATAAAGTACCAGAAACACTTCAAAAACAAACAAGACAGAACGCAGATCCTGACACCAACTCATTTAGCTGGGGACCACCTGGAACCCCCTCAAGGACCACTGGTCTGGTCGTCCCCGGACCACTGGTGATATTAAAGTCTCGAATCCCACTTCAAATCGCGACTTTCAATAGGCTAAGTTTATTCTATAATTATTATGCGTTGTTGTAGCAGGCACTGTGGGCACATGCCTGTTGTTTTGCGTGCTTCACTGGTATTATTGGGCGATTTGCTTAAGGGGACTGTTTAAGCGTGAACGCGCACATCTTAACTACTCCTCACTCATTCTGTCTGTATCATCCGCCTCTCTCTCCCCTCCTCCTTTTTACAGACAAATGTTCACATCACAGCCAAGCCTCTCTATCCCACACTGAGAGAGCTGGAGTCCGGGTGAACGGTGCCAGGATGCGGTGTCCGAAGTTTTGGGGACTCGGTCCAGTTGGATTCTATATTTGGATGACCCTGCTCTTCAGAGGTAGGCCTATATTAGATTTGACTTCACTTATCAATGCATGCTACATCATGTAGAATAAAATAAATAAATACAAAAAAAACATAAAAGACTGATTGGCTACATGTTGAATATGATTTGATATTTAACCTACTAATTCGAATTTTGATAATATTCTACAGTTTGCACAATTTGTAGACTACATGTTTGGTAGATTTTAAAGTTGCCTGACTATAAAACAAAAGGAAAGAATAAAGTCTCACTTGTTTTTAGACTAGCTACTTAATCCTAAATGTAGCTCACTTTTACTTTTTTTTATTGATTGATTGAATACTTTATTAGTAAAGATGTAAACAGCATGGAAGTAGGCTACAGTAACACTTGGGCTAAAAGGATAACATAAAAAGATCTTGGGGACTGGAGGCTGAGATGTCTCTGACTCTCTGGGTATTATTAAGCAACATTTCACACTCATACACACAGATCTGAGTGTAGCTATACTTGCCTGTGTTCATGCATGCGTGCACATCTGTAGGCAAGGCTATGTGCTTGCATGTATGTGTTCCATTGATGTTCAACATGACAATTATTATTTCCCACCTAGCCTATCACCATCACCATCTCTGGGGATGATGATAATGGGCTAGTGGGAAATAATAATATGTGATACAGCATAGAGGGTTTAGTGAGGTGTGGGGCTCAAAGTTTTTATTTTTTATTGTAAAGGACATCATCATAACCTATGTGTGACCACTTTGCACACATCATCATTTTTCTAACGTGAATCATCAGTGTTCATCTCGTAAGTGCCTTCAAGACTTGAAGGATGATTGATGGGAGTGAAGGAATGGCGGGACTAAAGTGAGACAAAGAGAAAGAGTGTGAGAAATAAGTGACATATTTTGTGTGGGAAACTGAGGTCCCTCAAAATGTTGATATGAGAATACAGCTGCTGTTACTGTTAATACGCATCCGAGATCAGTGGTGTTAAAGTTGTCATTTGTTGGTTTATATCTACTTAAACCATGACTTCTCCTCCTATTTTTCAAGCCAAAAGACGCCTCAGTCGTGGCAGCTTTCATGGTGATGTTATGTTATCACATTTTACTTTAGAGTGTTGAGGAACAATAGCCATAATGACTGATTGAATGTCTGGTATACATTTTGATATTCTATGACACCAAAATGACTCACTTCCCTGACAAAATACAATATCCAAAGTGCCCAAGGTTGTCTTCTGGGGTTGTTTTAGAGTCAGTTCTAATTGAGGCAAGGAAAACAGGATTGCTGATGGGGCTTTGAACATGGAGGTTTATAGCTCTAACAACCAGCTTACCACTGAGAAGCTTCTGTGCACATCTGCACTGCCTATGGTTGTAGCCTGCCAAGAGACGCACTAGACAGTGGCAGGAAGGTTGAAGTGAGGATAATTTAGAGGGAAATGGTGTCGGTGGTGGGGGGGGGGGGGGTGGGGGGGGGGGGGGGGGGGGGGGGGTGAAGCCTTTATTGGACAGTGACAAGATGGGAGGGGAATGACATTTGGCAAATGATCCGGCCGGGGACTGGCTGATCAGGGCATTGCGCTCATGATGTATGCACCATAACCACTCAACTACATATCATCCCAAATTGGGATTATTGAAATAAAAAAAACGTTTTTTTTGGACAACAGTACTCAGCTAAACGTAAACACACAGGCTCACGTGGTAGCCACATTGACTTGCTCATGAAAGCTAGAGGTCCATGGTGTTAGTGTGGCTTAAGCACTTAAACCCCAGGCTATATACAGTACGTTATTGACCGGAGTCCCCAAGGGATGCTACAGTAGGTCCACTCCTTTTCCCCCTCGAAACTAAATATCTTTGTGGAAGTTATAGCTGTTCAGTGAGGTTGCAGATCTGCTATTTTCACCGAATGCACCCTAGAATAGGGACAAAAGTGGTTACATCTGCTATTGTAGGCATATTACAGTATATCTTTCAAATCACCCATACCAGCCCACTTTACCTTTAAAGTGATTCCTTGGACCCCAAGGAATCTATTGAATGACTTATGTGGGGTGCCACAAATGTTACAAATGTCAGTGTTTGTTTGCTGCAGAAACATGATGTTTTTTCAATCTTCTCAATCAATCTTCGCCACATTTGGTACACATGATCTCGGGAGTCATGTGACAATGACAATCAAACAGCTTTTTGATATTCCATACTGTCTGCCTGTATTTGGCTTCCCAAATGAGTGGGAGGGGCCTATTTCAAAACAAGAAAGAATGACATAGATGTCATGATGGACGGCGCAGGCCCCCCCCCCCCCCCCCCCCCCCCAAAAAAAATAAAATAGTTTTGGGGGTCCAAAAGCATGGGATGAAAAAAAAAAAAAAAAAAAGGAGGTCCGCGTTCCCCCCCCCCCCTTAGGGGTCCCTGGAGACCCTTGGGGGTCCCTGGGGGTGACCTACAGACACGGCGAAGGAAAACTGTAAAGCCACAGCCATGCATGCAAGATGTTGCACATGAACTCTGCAGCCGCACTGAGCAGAGATGCTCATAGGCCTGCGTCCTGCGTCGCTGACGCACAATATTGTGAAAGGACGCATTCATGACACCGTCGTGGCGTCCATGGGACGCACTAGAGTTGTCACCAACAACAGAGAAAAATATAAAAATAATTCGCGATAAAATTATTCGTGCACGATAAGTATCGGCCCGATAATTATCGGTTCGATATCAGGAATTATGACGTCATCCCGATAAAACCGATAACATTAATAATAGCTCTGATAATATATAATATTTGTCAACTGTGATCTGCATGGACTCTCGGTTAGACACCGTTGTACTGGAGAAGTATAACTCTCGGTTAGACACCGTTGTACTGGAGAAGTATAACTCTCGGTTGCACCGTTGTAGTGTTGTGCTAGTGTTGTGCTAGTTACTGAAAACCAGTGACCAGTTACCAATGCCATTACTAGTTACTTCATTTAAAAGTAACTCAGTTACTTTACAAGTTACTTACACCAAAAAGTAATGCGTTACTGTGAAAAGTAACTTTGAAGTTACTTTAAAAAAAAAGGGCTCCCATTATTGCCCTTATAGCCTTCATTTCAGTACTGTTATTGCATTGGGGAATAATACAATCTGTTGATCAACTTGACATGCATTTGCATCACTGAACTCTGCTAAGCAATGTGGTATACCAGGGGTTGCGATATAGGATTGTAACCTGCTGGTCCCAATGTCCGGAATGAATCAAATTTATCAGACATCTGATAAAAAATACCGGTCATAATTATGTTGAAGCATTAATTACAATTAAGCAGGTGCGTAAATACAGCCTTAAGGTCCTTACACACCGGCGAAAATAGCGAATATACGCAAAATTCGGACTCGTTCCGAATAATTAAAAGACGCTTTTTCGCTTCGCTTTTTCGCTTTTTCGCTCCATGTACGGAGCCATTGACTTTATAAGGTTTTAAAAAAAAACGCATTATTCGCACGAAAAAATCGCCCCGGTGTGTAACAACCTTAACACTTAGGCCTACAGCATTATATTTTGGATTGAGCTATTTGAACATGAACCATGATGAACGAGTAATATACACATTTTATATACAGTAGCAGGGTCATCTTGCACAAATACATTAATTACCTACACTACCATTTGTGCCTGGCAATCTCCTTCTCACCCATTGACTTGCATGTTAAATGATGGCGTTTCCCCTTAAAAATAATCGATCATTTCAGGAGCAAGAGCTTAAAAATCTCTCCTAAATCTAGTCAACAAGGCCTGCAGTAGGCTATGCACTGGACAAATATGCATGACATTATTTCAATACACTAAAAAACTGTGGTGGAAAGTAACTAAGTACATTTACTCAAGTACTGTACTTAAGTACAATTTTGAGGTATCGGTACTTTACTTGAGTATTTCCAATTTCCAATACTTTTACTACTACTCCACTACATCTCAGAGGCAACTATTGTACTTTTACTCCACTACATTTATTTGAAAACTTTAGTTACTTACTAGTTACTTTTCAGATATAAATTATGATATAATGAAACATACATTAACCACTTTAACCCTATTTTATACCTAGCCGATCTACAAGCTCGATCTGCTATTTTCAAATATTTAGTACTTTTACTTTTGGTACTTTAAGTACATTTTGATGCCAATACTTTTGTACTTTTACTCAAGTAAATTTTGAATTCTGGACTTTTACTTGTAACAAGAGTATTTCTATATTGCAGTATTGGTACTTTTACTTAAGTAAAGAATTTGAGTACTTTTTCCACCACTGCTAAAAACATGGGAAATGTTAGAGGGAGTAATAGCCATGGATACACGACGGTCGACTGTCACGATGTCCTGTTCAACAAGATTTCAAATGTATAAAAATCTTTGGAAAATAGCAGATCTACAAGCTTGTAAATCTGCTATTTTCAAATGGCAGATATGTGTAGGGCTGAAGTGGTTAATGTGTGTGTTGTTTATAATATTCTAGAGCTTAATCTACAAAGTAACTAGTAACTAAAGTTTTCAAATAATTGTAGTGGAGTAAAAGTATAATATTTGCCTCTGAGATGGAGTAGAAGTAAAAGTGTTGAAAATTGGAAATACTTTCCAATACTTTACTACTACTACTACTACTACTACTACTACTAGCCTACTACTACTACTACTAATAATAATAATAGTAAAAAAAATACCTCAAAATTTTACTTAAAATTTTCCTAAGTACAGTACTTGAGTAAATGTAAAAAAAAACAAACAGAAAAGGCCTATTTTCATTCCAGCTAATAAAATTCACAATATCGGTTGCATATCGGTTATCGGTGACCGATATAATCCAAACCTCTCTAAAATCGGTTATCGGTATCGGTCACAAAAATCCCTATCGGTCGGACTCTAATTACCAGTGATGTTACATGAAGGCCACTGTAAGACCTTATGTCGAAGGCCATATCCTGCCATGGCTATGTACATTCAGAGGAGAAAAACAATGCATGAGGTGGCATGAAAAGGTATTAAGCATTAACATGTACATCATTGAAGCTACTTTGTGTAGACGTGAATTGAAGTAATGCTGTTGTGTGGGTGGGTCTTTAAAAGTGAAGATGGGATGTGGTTTGCTGTAGGGAGGTATTGTGCTATTGAGATTTTTTTTTAAAAATGCATGTGTGTATCTATCTATCGATGGATCTATCTATCTATCTATCTATCTATCTAACCCACCACGACAACAGATAAGTCATCTAGGCTTTTTTCATTTTTGTTATTTCATGTCATATGAAAGCAGGGAATCATAGCTACAAATACTTTTGTAAATACAGTATTCAATCAAAATACAAAATAGCAGATCTACAAGCTCACAAGGCGGCGACGCGTTGTGAGCTTGTAGATCTGCTATTTCATGACACATGTTTTGTTTGTAACTAGTGTTGCCATGTATAGTAATTATAAGCGACCTCGTTCTCTGTGAAGTTGCTTGCAAATATTGCTAGTTGCTTTTTATTTGTTTTTATTATTTTGTTGTGAGCTTGTAGATCGGCTATTTCCAAATCGTCTATTTTCAAAAAGCCGATGCATATAGGTTTATAGTGCTCATATAGCCACTTACATCTTTGGGCTTGTTTTCATTGACCTGGTTGCTTATTACTCTCTCGAAAATCTGGCAACCGTGTCATAGTTTATACCACCGAAGAAGAAAATGCGGAAGTGATCGTCTTTACAAGGCCATGAAAAAGCATAATAACGTGACTTGCGGCGTCGATAAGTAAGTAATTAATAGCGGACAGTACTGTGTTTGGCTAAAAACAGTGTGTTTGGTAACCTCATACAAGCGCATTATTAACCAAGTTAGGCTAGCGCACGGAGGACGCACTGTTATTTTCGATTCCACTTTTACCACACATTTAACCGTATTTACTCCAATTTGCAAATGTTCTTTGTGGTTTTGATTCCTGTGGAAATTAAGATGTCATGGGAAGAATGACTTAATTTTGTGATGCGACAAACATCCGTGTTTATGTGAAACTTGTGTGTTATTGCAAAGGAATTCCACGAGTGGTCTTGCACATGCGCAGTAAAGTTGTTTACATCTGAAAGAGCATTTCATCCCAGCATATGAGAACGACTGCACTTTGAATGCGAGCTGGTAAACAATTGTGCATGGAAAATGGTCATTTTGTGTGTTATTTTATGTTGTTTGCGTAGTTTTAATAGTATTTTCCATTTGTGTGTTTTCTGTTTACAGTTAAATAAGCTACTTCTACTGCAACAGCATCTTACAATGCTTATCTTTAGCACCCACTTTAAGGAGAGCTAATGTGTGTAGTTTCTCTTGGGCTGGCTGAGGCTATCAGATACTGTACCAAGTATTAGTAGTTTAGTAACCGTGTGTGTGTGTGTGTGTGTGTGTGTGTGTAATAAATTACCAAAAGTCAGTATCGGTTTTGCGTGTTTTTATGTGTAGTTGTTGTGTTGTAGTTTGAGTGTTTTACGCCAAATCTACTACGTGTATTCGTCCCTGGACCGAAGGGAATAGCTTGAGTTAGGTTGAGCTCAGATATCGGTACAGTTATTTAACAGTCAGCCCGTGCGACGAGGAAAGTACGGAGATTGGTGTTGTTCACGTGAGGAGTGCTAGGCTAGCTCGACGTCGTGGGTCTCTTGTCGACGAGCGTCGTGGGAGAGGCGAAACGTAATCATCTCTGCCAAACCAACCCCCACGAGACGAGAGGGAGTTCGGTTCCGAGTCGGACAAGCAACGTGGAGGACGTGCGGGAGAGCCAGCTGTTCATCAAAGAGCTGAGCAGAGCGGAGCGACCCATTCCGAGAGGAGGACGCGCTCGGTTGGCCGACAACAATTACCAAACCAACATCATCATCAAAGAAATGTGTGCTTTTTGCAATGTGTGATTTTTGCATTTGACTGTGCTGTTGTCGGACGATGAGACGAATTAGTTTAGAACTGTGCATGATAGCACTGAAGGCTAACAATATTAAAATATTCTGTTACAAATGGTCCGGAATTCCACATGTAGCCTACTAGAGTTTCACAAGTACAAAAGTATTGGCTTCATAATGTACGTAAAGTATCAAATGTAAAAGTAGTCATTATGCACAATGGCCCATTTTCAAGTGGTAACATGTAGCCTAGCCTATAAAAAATATGTTTTAAACTGCCCATGTACAAGCTGACCTCATGGCACCAAAGCTAATTGTGTGTACGGGTATTTCAAGGGCTGGCAGAGAATAACGCTTAGTTTGTCGTAGTTTAAGTTGCGTTGTCAGCTCCACATCTGCTATTTGCAAACATTTTTGTACTTTGGGTACTGTAAGCCCATTTAAATACTAATAGTTTTACTGAAGCACATTATTATCTCCGAATCCTTTCTCATCATGCAGTACTTGTACATTGCAGTATTGATACTTTTACTTAAGTAAAACATTCGATCACTTCTTTCCACCATGCCATTTCATTTATATTTGAATCACGTCAGTTTGCAATGCAATTCATAACTAAAGGTCTATAAACCTGTGTGATATAATGACGTTATGAAGTACTGCTAACTGGGAAAGCAGCCCGTCCAGCAGGGGCCATTCACACACACTCTATTTGTCTTGACAATGACGTTGGCTGTAGTACCCCGGATGCGATGTTACAAACAGCTGACCTGAATGTTGTGGTTGTCCTATGCTAAACAACACATACAGTAACGTAAAAAGGAATACATAGGTTTGATGACAGAAAATGCATTTATATACTATTGCTATAAAACAACAAAGCTAGCCTACATGTTTAAGGTGACATTACACTTATGCTATTGTGCTCCACTATGTTTACACATTTCAATGTGTAAACATACAGATGCATTTACTATGTCCATGTGTATGATGCGACAGATTGAATAGCATGTTATTGACTTCATTGATGCAAAACATTTTGTATAAGTGATTAATGTCCCTGAATGGGTTTGAGCCTTATTGTTGTTGTAATGTGTGAACATGATGGCGCTCACAAATTGTGCATTTTGAGACTCGGGCGGAATGCAGTGATTCCGTGCCGCCACGTTAATATTGGAGCGTCGGGTTTATATCCTTAACCCAGCCAGGTTGTGTAGCCTACATAACTCTCTATGACATAACTCCATAACATAGGACAAGCTACTGTAAGTTTGTAGACCTCACGTGTCCATGAAAAGAATGTCGGGGCTCCCGAAAATGATCTCGCAGAATCGCTGCTGCGCTGAAAATAGCAGATCCACAAGCTCACAACGCGTCGCAATGGGACCTGTTGTGAGCTTGTAGATCTGCTATTTTCAAATAGCCAACGCAGCCATGCAGATCTGCAAGCTTAACCGAGTGACTGTTAAAGCAGTTTGTTTAAATTACTTTATAAAATGTTATATTTTCACAGGGATTATTTATTAGTGTAGATATACATTTTGGAGTGGATATATGTGTCCAGATGCCTGTCAGACCGTCTGCTCCGCAGGTCTAGAATGGAATAAACGGGCGCAGGCAACGTCAACAACTGGTCTCGACCAGACGTGAGATCTCAGCGTAAAGTAGGATGAAGGCCTCGTCAGGATATATTGATAAATGCCGAAAGGTGCGGTGATATCGCCGTACGTTCATTATTCGGGCTGCACCGCGTTGATAAATGAGGGCCACTGTGCCTTCCTTCCGCCAGACAGCTTTTTGTGTATTTACTATGAATATCGCCCCTATACTTAAGGCTGACAAATAACGTAATACACATCCATTCTCTCTACGTCCTGCGTGTCTGGAGGATGTTGGGTCTTTTGAGCAATTGAGCCAATGTGTATTCTCAGAATCCCATTTCACACTCGAGTGTGAAATGTGTCTGTCTGTGTCCCTCATTCACAGAACCGGTTTTCTACGTCATGACATAAGCGCACAATATAAACAGCACACACATGTCCTGGCCTCGTTCTCTTCATTTTTGATTGTTGAGACAGCAGAGAGGCAGCAATGGCACCAGCGTAAAAAAAAAAGTTTGTCCAGAGCAAACTCATCGACGCGAGGACGCCTAAACGAACGGTAGCCACCGCGATCGACCGCCTAAACCACTTTCAGGGCAAGCTGCTTCAGGCTGCAGCATCAGTCCTGCTTGGTAAAATAAAGGCTGAACTCAGTGGACATTGGACAATATTTTGCAATAGGCCTACTCGCGTATAAAGATTTTCCGCTTTCCAAACGGGAACTAGTTGCAGTTTGTATTCGATTCATGGAGGATGGAGGACTCATCAAAGAGCGGGCAGTGGAATTTATTGACACCGCGGATTTAACTGCACGGTGCATCACAAAGCGCTCCTAAAAGAAACCAATCATCTATCAACTATTGTAGGCTACCCGTGTCTAAGCTAAAACATAAACATGTAGGTCGCCTACATAGGCTACTTTGGTAAATAAATCTGGTTATTTGAAGAGGTTATTCAACTCTCCAGCTGTCTATCTGCGACTCTCTCCCCCCCTTGCGCTTCAACTACATGCAAAAAGGCCGTTCGCAGCTCGCGATGCTTAAATGAGGAAATGTGCACGGAAAATCATCTAAAACTATGCGAAATAAACCCCAAAAAAATATCAAAAATAAAAGCGGGGCTTTATTGTGGCTTAAATAGATTCAAGTCGACACTTATTAATGTTTTGGTGCATTCTATAATTTAATACAAAATTCTGATGCCTCTCTGCAGAGTGATACTGCATGAAGAACTAACTCAGTGTGTAGAGGGGAGTGCGGGGCTTTAGGCTGCGTGGGCGGACACTGGTGTTGGAACAATGGCGGCGGTGCAAACATGTTCAGTTGTGAGAGGGGGCATGTTCAGACCTGAGAGGGGGCGTGAGAGGGGGCGTCTCCCTGCATGAAGCCAGCAACCAATCGGTGTTTGGAGCAAAGAGGGGGCGTCGCCCTGCATGAAGCCAAGTTGCAGCAACCAATCGGTGGCAACGAAGCAATGACGACGCGTTCCAGACCCTTTTTTACCAAGACCGCCCCCTTTTTCCCACAAACAGAGAGTCCCTGACCAAATCACGCCCCGTTACGCCCCTTTTTCGCCTAAGCCACCTCCTCTCTTTATATAGCTCGAGAGGTTAACTCCTACATACCTCACTTGCCTTTGATCTCTCTCCATAGAGGACGGCTCGCTTCGCTTGAGCCGTCCTAAAAAGGAGAAAAAAGGCTTATAACATGATCCAATCAACCCCAAATTGGAATCACGTTATTTTATGTGATGTGAGTGCACCTCCAAAAGCGCTTTCACATCTGCCCATAGGGGGCAGCCTCCGGGTCCTGCCGTCGGGTCCTGGCGGCTGCAACCCACTTTTACACAGCCCTGTGTATAGGCCACCCAGCCTGACAGAGATATGCGCTCCAAGGACTGCTCCTTTCTAGTGTTCCTTTCTAGTGCTCTCTGTCATTTTTCCATGGTCAGCAGAATGTTTTTGACACTCTGCGCTTTATTCATGGAGTTTTCATGAGTTCATGTTTTTTTACATGTCCAGAATATTAACGGTGTGTTGCTTCTCATCCCGGACAATATCAAAACCGTAAACAAATAATGGGCTACTATGCTGAAGTAACCTTCCAAGTTATCAAAATGGTGAATCATGAACAGCAACACAAAGTCATTCAGAACAAAAGATACCAGGTGCTCTTGGCTTGAGGTGGTAAACTCCAGTCAGTCCAGGTGAATGCAAGGTGCTCACGAATATGTTCTAGACTAGAGAAAAGGGAAGCCCTTGGGCTTACTTCAGACACCCTTGCATTGAGCCAAGGCTATAGTTAAAATGTCTTTAGTGTTTAGGGCATTACGTTATGTCCTAAACAATAACTTTAGGCATTTTAACTATATCCTTGTCTGACTTGAAGTAAGCCCAAGCCCAAGGGCTTCCCTTTTCCCTCACGAAACTGTATTTATAGCACATGGGTGCTTCAACCTTTTCTTTTTCTTCCCTTGTTGGCGAAATTTACTCCCAACCGCCAGACACAGCCTCATTAAAACATGTTCCTACTCCCGTTATGATGGGGGCCCCAACAGAAGTATGCCCACAACTTATTGAATTATGAATTATGGTTGACATTTTATTTTATGCCTTCTCTGTACGCAGTTTCACTGCTTCTAGCACTGTAGCCCTGCATTCAGAGCTGTGACATGCCTGGCCTGTTTTACCCACTGGATTAGGATTAAATCTCCACTAGTTTTATGGCCTTGAGCTCCTCAGGCATAGATTATAAATCACTCTTATGAATTCAACCATCTATACGCCATTAACCCCCCCCCCCCCCCCACACACACACACACACACACACACACACACACACACACACACACACACACACACACACACACACACACGCACACGCGCGCACGCGCGCACAACAGGCACGCACAACAGCGGGCACCCTAATCTGATCGTTGCTCCCCAATGTAGCCTGTCACGTGCCGTGGGTGTTAATGGCTCCGTCCATGGCTCGCCAGTGGCTTTAAGCGCCATCATCAAGCATACTCATATGAAGAGAATGAACATGCATAGTGCAAATGTATGCACATAGACATCCTCCTTTCCCCACGCCCACCCACACACACAAGAATGTGACAAGCATGACCAGTCGGCTATAGAAAGTATGGTGGCCGCTTGTTTTCAGATGCCTCATATATGCTATATAGATAGATGCGAACTCTCATAGATGCGAACTCTCAACATTGTTGCATCTCTCTTGTCTCCTATGCTGTCCCTTGCTCTGTCACTCCTGTCTCCTCCCTCCTGTTTCATCCTCTGTTTCGTCTTTAAAATGCTGTCCTTCTTCTCGTTCGTCCTTCTTCCTCTCTCACTTTCCTCTCTCTGTCTCTGTCTCCCTCTGTAAATATATGTCTGTCCCCCCCCCCGTCTCTCTCTCTCTCTCTCTCTCTCTCTCTCTCTCTCTCTCTCTCTCTCTCTCTCTCTCTCTCTCTCTCTCTCTCTATCTCTCTAGTAATAGGTTATGGATAGGCTAGTCACCTGTAGCCAGTTGCACCACCTCACACTAAGTTATGCCATTAACAGTCGTGGTGCAACATCATTTAGTAACTTACTAGTTACAAACTATCTTGTAATTACTAAGCCTCTAGTAAGGACTTTACACCCTAACTTAGGACAGAACTTAGGTTCTGATGGTGCAACCCCACACTGGACCCCAGGCTTGGATTTTGCACTGGTCTTTCATTTCTGACCTTGTCTGGCTGACTTAGCCTGGGACCAGACGAATCTGCGAGTGCAAAAACAAATTGCACTCTGTGATTTGGGTCTGGCACCGCTCCATAGAGAATCCATTTCCTGTTCCAGGAGACGTGGGGAACCAATCAGGGCTCAGTATTCGAATATGGGAGACTGTAATTGGTAGTTGGTTGTAGGTCTAACCAATTGCGTCGAGGGCTATTGTTTTGATCCCGCCCCTTGGGAAGAAAAACGTCCTCATGGAAGCACCAGACTCATATCCACGCAGTGATATAGTCTAGCTACGCCAGGCTATGGCTGACTTAGCCAAGTGATTCATATTAAAGGAATTACATTAGACCATTGCTGAAGTAGTTCTGACCTTAGTTTAAATGTATTCACATTAAGTCTCAGGTTGCACTGGCAGATGCACTTAGCCATGGGTCCATTTTTACACTCACTCTGCTGTGTATGTACTGTACTACTGTACTGTACGATACGATTTGTATTGTGCTGTACATATCGCCACTGTACAATGGAAACCTTGTAAGTCCAAAACCGTTTTCAGGAAAATGTTTTACAATGGATTAAATGTAGTAATCTTTTTGTCCCAAACTATTGGTAACACTTTTAATTTGTTATATCTCATATTACTGTGTATAAGTCTGTGGTCAGTCATTTCTGTAGTGTGTGGATGTATGGAATGTGCTGTGTGAGAGTGTTGTACAAAAAGGCGCAATTCAAGCTTGACAAAAGGGTTAGGCCCCAAACGAGAGAGTGACAGGTTTCAATGATATATAATATAAGGAGGACCTGAGTTTATGGGTTTGGGGAAGTATATTATACTTCCCAAAAACCCATAAACTGCACCACTCATGCCAATCACTGAAGACTGGCTAGTCAACAGTGTGGAAGAGGGGCGGGGGCGTCACACCAAGTGGAAATTTGGCCTAAGATGTTGGGGAGCAAATTCCATGGTAATCCAGGCAGTAGTTTTCAAGATATCTCGTTAAGTGGTGGACCATCTTTACAGAGCCCTGCTGCTAACTGGGCTAAAATGTCAAATGAATGTCCCTCCATCACTGCTCTGTGTGTGTGTGTGTGTGTGTGTGTGTGTGTGTGTGTGTGTGTGTGTGTGTGTGTGTGTGTGTGTGTGTGTGTGTGTGTGTGTGTGTGTGTGTGTGTGTGTGTGTGTGTGTGTGTGTGTGTGTGTGTGTGTGTGTGTGTGTGTGTGTGTGCGTGCGTGCGTGCGTGCGTGCGTGCGTGCGTGCGTGCGTGCGTGCGAGTGTGTGTGTGTCTGTTCATGTCTGACCTCTAATACGCTTTTCCCTTTTGTTTACAGTTGTTATGTTACTATTATGTCATTGTCAACCTTTCTCTCTGTCTTAATCTGTAGTTTTTTCATTCTCTTTCTAACACTTAACACTGTACACTTAAACAGGCATGCACGCACGCAGGCTAACACGCACACACGTCACTTGCCATGGCATGGTTGCGTATGCGTAGCAGTCCTGTTGTCTCTACTTGTCATTGGTCTGTCATTACAGTCTTTGTTCAATCCTTCCAGGTTCATATGATGGTTCTCTGGTCCCTGGAGGTCATTGGATCACAGCCCTATTGTCTTCTAACGATAGACTAGGCATTCCAGAGTCACCCCAAGCCACATTTTATTTCCATGATGAGAAAACTCATTTGCTGATGCGATATAATTCAATCATAGCTGGCAGGTGATTATCGCCTTCATCAGCATTAATAATGATTACAACACTGTCAAATCCAGAGTGTATTTTTAAATGAACACTCTGGATTTTGCTGTGTACGAAGTTAAATGAGGCAGGGGAACTGGTGGATCAACTTTTTTCTGAATGCTACGGTATACATATTTTTAATTAATTATTTTCTTTTTGACCATACTCTCGCCGATTTGCTATGTTTGAATAAGTGAATATTATTAACATACATTTAATTTCTGTGTTTTTTTGTATGCATTGGCACTGTAACACGTCTGGTTTCCATACAATTAATTGATGTGGTCCATTTCGTTTCACCTGCTCATGTAGAACAACATGCCTGACACTCTCTATTCTCAGGAGCATTCTGATTACCATTGCACATGCTGCTGTGCCCACTCCCCATGCTTTTGACATCTATTCTTATCCACATCATGATGAGCATTTCCCCCTCGTGCCTAATGTATACTCCATCGTACGACAGTGTATGAATCAGGATTCAGTGCTTACTGCATCATGCATCATCAGGCTGATGTTCACATCACGATGAGCATTTCCCCGCCTAATGTATCAACATACTGTAATGTATTACAAAAACAAAAACAAGTCAGGCGTGCCATGAGAAGAAGACTTGAGCCTTGTGAGGGCTTTTAAAAAAAAAAAGTTTTACATTAGCTTCATGCTTCCTGCATCGTCGGTCCGCTTGCTTTATTCCAACCACAGGGAGTGACGTTGTAGCGATCTGCTAAACCGTTACAACGTTACGTTAGGAAGCATCCCTAGGCCCCCTAACCCAGAAGCTATTCCTAGCCGTCTGTTTGCCAGGTGTGGTTTCCATCCCACGGGGGGCACTCATGCTGTGAGCCGTGGCGCTGGTCACAGCCAGCTGCACTTTTCTCTGATGACTGGATACTCTCAGAGAGAAAGAGCTGAGCGGGCCCCTTCGGACCCTCGCGAAACATCGCGGACCCCTTCGGCTGGCTTTTGTTTTTTCATGAACCTGGTTGCTTGTTTTTGGCTCACAATCTGGCAACACTGACCTGGTTGCTTGTTTCTCCAACCTGGCAATCCATTAGTATGTTTATGGCGTTCTACTTCCATGTCGTATAGCAGTGACATCACTGTCGAATCCTTGGGATCTTGATCCTAGCCTTTCAGCGCGTGTTTACCAACAGCGTCACTACACGCTGTATTTTGATTTTTCCACGCGTTAAAGAAACACTACACAGGATTATTATTTCATGTCAACATTCAAGTACAACGACCAGAAGATGTAACTGAGGTAAAGTAATACGTGACTCTGCAAGTGTAACTAAAGTTTCTGTCCCTCCCTCTCTCTCTTTCCATCTCCCCCCACACACGCACACATACACACACACACACACACACACACACGCACACGCACACACACACACACACACACACACACACACACACACACACACACACACACACACACACACACACACACACACAGCTCCTTCGTGTCATGTCAGAGGTGTCGCACGCACGCTTGTTGTGGGCTAGTTGACATAGCGTGCACCATCAGTGTTAATTTAACTCAGAGTGTAACACGGACCCTATAAGGGTAAATCTTTACTTTCAGAGGTAAATGAACGCTGAGGATTCCACATTGACACGTGAGCAACAATGTCTATATGAGATTAGCCTTTCCTCCGTGGTGGAAAGCCTGGAGACATGAGGTTACGTCTCCAGGTTAAGATAGAGGGAGAGAAAAAGAAAGAATTAGGATTGGAGTGTGACAGAAGCAAAATGAGAAAGGGACAGAGAGCAGTGAGAGTGGTAAACAATTTAGGGACGTGACCAGATTTAAAGCATTGTGAAGGGAAAAGGCCAAACCTATGACCACAACCGAGATGACAGCTTATGTAAAACTAGTGAAAAGAGATAAAGGGATGGAAGAGCAGAGAGCTGCTTATAACCATCCGGCACACTGTCAATGGCATTTACATTTTGCTGTTGGGCAGAAACCTTGTAACTCCATATTTCATATTATTATTTTGATATTTTTTCATAAATAAATGCTGTATACTTCGTCGTATAACAGTGTTGTGTTTAGAAAAGGCCCATCAATAAGCTCATAACACATCACAGATATGCCATTTTAGCTATTTTTGAAGAAATGCCCAAAATAGGGACGCCAGGTTGAATGTAGTTAAGTCTGTCTGTGAATTCTATAAATATTTAACAAATGAAAAGATACTTCCGCCCGCCATTCTGGAGACCGGAGGTGATCCTGGGTGTCCAGGATCACTCGCCTCATGACTTAACAACCTCAAATCACTGCCTTTTCAGGCCGCGACCCCCAAATCATATTTAAACTGGGGACCCCCCCACCCTGACAAGCACTTGGAATTGTAGGAGTTGAGGCATTACAATTAGTTTGACTCGGTTCCACAGACACTTATTGTGAAAACAGCTGATCTACAAGCTGACAAC
>NC_139955.1:24825528-25173028 GCF_963454915.1 Gymnoscopelus microlampas | reverse complement strand
AGTTATAGTGTTATGTGCACACTACAGTAGGTCTATTCACATTATGTGAAGGCCTGTTATGTGCGCAATAGGCCTACCTTTATTTGACAACTTCAGTTACTAGTTCCTTTGTAGCCTAGATTTCGATTATTATTACAAAACTTACATTAACCACTTCACCTTCATATACATTTCGTCCATTCGAAAATAGACGATCTACAAGCTCACAGATCTTGTAGATCTGCAATTTTCAAAAGATGTCATACATTTGACAACTTGTGCAATGGGATATTCTGCATAATGAGTAGCCTACTTTCTAGTTTTGGTACTTTAAGTACATTTAGCTACCAATGTTTTTGTACTTTTACTCAAGTACATTTTTAATTCTGGGCATTTACTTCTAACACAGTATTTCTACATTTTCTACATTAGTATTGATACTTTTACTAAAGTAAAAAATGTGAATGCTTTTTCCACTGACTGTATCCATGTCCAACGACCACAAGGTTAGTGCCAGGGACCAGCATAACATTTGTGGTCTAAAAATGTTTGCAAAAACATTCCACGTTTTTTACATTTTGTCAAAAGTTTTTGTAAATCGCAGATCTACAAGCCCACAACGCGTCACACACTCTCACATTGGATAATATGTCCTAGCTCTCCAGTCACAATGACATCTATTGTATGTCATTCTTTTCTTGTTAGACCATATATCGTGATTGGCATCTATACCTTTAAGCATATGAGTCTCGTATTCATCACCAAAAATCCCTGTATATCCCTAACTGTTATGGACAGAATAACTGTCATCAGATGTCACCAATGCTGACTTACCTACTGCCTAGAGATGACTTCTCTGGGTTGTCATCTTGATGACGGCCAGAATATGATTGATTGACAGTCATTGGAACACTGAAAAGTTTGAAACCAGTTCAACCTTAACGACAAGTGTCAGGCGTCAGTTTGTAGCTTCATGTCAGTGCCTTCCATTGAAAATTATCCTGTTGCTTTCTTCGCTGAACGCAGCATTAGAGTTTCAATTTCAAGGTTGGAGAAGTTTTCTACCTGTATGTATTATGCATCTCATAAACTCTAGGGGACGTTTCAATGTTTTCATACTTTTATGTATACACTGTGTGTGTGTGTGTGTGTGTGTGTGTGTGTGTGTGTGTGTGTGTGTGTGTGTGTGTGTGTGTGTGTGTGTGTGTGTGTGTGTGTGTGTGTGTGTGTGTGTGTGTGTGTGTGTGTGTGTGTGTGTGTGTGTGTTCAGGGAAAAGGCACCTTCTCTTTTGGTACAGATGGATGGATATTGCTAAGTAGGTTTTTGAGGTGAGGTGGAGAGATCAATAGTGGCGAGGAGAGACAGGGCCAACAAACACATCATCTTAATCATCAAGCACCCTGAAGAACAAGAGACTGTGCCAACTCACATCCCAGATGGGATGTGTGTGTGTGTGTGTGTGTGTGTGTGTGTGTGTGTGTGTGTGTGTGTGTGTGTGTGTGTGTGTGTGTGTGTGTGTGTGTGTGTGTGTGTGTGTGTGTGTGTGTGTGTGTGTGTGTGTGTGTGTGTGCGTGCGTGCGTGCGTGCGTGCGTGCGTGCGTGCGTGCGTGCGAGTGTTGCAGTTATTTGCACGTCTGGCTTTTGATGTACTGTATTCTGTATATTTCTGGAAAAATATGCATGGATATATATGTACGTGCAAGCATAAATGTGTAAACGTGTACATAAATGTGAACACAAACATTTGTTTTTATTATCCTTCTCCTTCATAGTCTTGCTTCTAAAAATGCACCGTTCCATGGCTGACCTTGTTCTTTTTTATCTTGGGATTAAAGACTTGCTAAAAAACTGTGTGCCAAACAAGGACAACTTGGCTAGACTGGGAACACCTAATGTGTCTAAATCTTAAGGGCATAATATAGAAACTGGCTTCAGTTTATTGCCAACAAAGACGGTGTGAAAGGTTAGGAAGGAGTCGATATACCTAGTTATTGAATTGTCAAGGTGAATATGTCCCCAGCATACACTTTGTAGACAAAAGGATAACCCAAGACACAGTATTTGCAATTTGTCTTTATTCTTAGCACTCTTCTGCACACCATCAATATTTAAGGATTGGATTTGAGATATATACAGATGTACAGTATGTAAGATAAATGCTATTTTCCTACTATTAACTACCCAAGGTAATGACAAAACTAGGAAACACTGTATCCTGTTACAGATACAAGATATGTTATAGGCATAGAGGTATAATATAAGTAGAGGGCGGGTTGCCCCGCCCCCAGCTATCATTTCAATGAATGTGCTCAGTGACGTTTTGAAGCACCCGGAAGCCTGCCGGAAGTAGAATTATTGAGTCGTTTTTGGACACACCATAGAGTTATGAGCATGCGCACTAGTGTCCTTTTTGCGTCCTACGGCAGCCCGGTTGCCAAGGAATGAACGCGAGATATTTATTAAATACACTCGAGATGCCTATTTATATGTAAATGCATATGTATTTATGTATATGTTTACATATTTATATTTATATATATATATATATAAATATCTCTCAGTATGTTTTGCTCGTGCATGTATTTCTCCCCGCCTGCAGTTCCAGCTTTGGCCACTGGGGTGGCGGCTTCAATGTTTCTCAGCAACTCTGGGGGCTTGGTTATAGGGCAGAGCAATTAATAAAATAAAAAAATCAGCAGCTAATCTCCAAACTGCTGGGCTGATTAGAGTCATAGTTCTTGTGCATGCAATTGAGTGCAATTTTCAAATATTTTTCAAATACGTCAAAGACAACTATGTAATTTGATTAATTTATAATCGCAGAGCAATTGTCCCTCCAGGTTATGGGATAATAAGCATTCTGCCACACTATGGACCAGAATTAGCCAATCACAGTATAGTTTATGAGATACTGTAGCCGCATACAGGCTATGACTCTGAACTATAGCCAATTGCAGACATGCATATGACGCCAGTGTTGAACACAAACACAAGGGATATAAGTCCTGGACTTAATATTCCAGGAAAATAATTTGAACCAACTACAGTATCATTTGTGGGTTATTTTCAATTCTAGCTAACTAACTAACTAACTATTACTAAATCCGACAGTATTATTGTTATTTCTAGAGCATGCCTCCTGAGAGGGTTTGATTTGCTGAGAGGGATGGGGAGAAAATCCATGCATCTGCTTTAGATAGCACCCCTCTAGTCATTCATTTTAATCGCCATTGGGTATATGTGTTATGCACAATATATGTAAAGCGCTTTGGATAAAAGCGCTATACAAATGCACCATTTACCATTTATTTTATACCTGCCTCTGGTCAGACTGAGTTAAAGACATGCATTAGCCTTTGGGAAACTGTAGACTGTTTGAAATGTATGTTTGATAATTTAACACAATTTTAAAAAATGGAAGTTAACCATATTAACCCTGTTGTCCCTATTTAGGGCAAATCTTTACTATTTTCAAAAATAAGGAAAAAAAGAAAAAGGTCTCTTCAAAGTGCAGAAGAACAAGGCTTTTTTCCCCCGTCTGACAAGAAACCCATTGTCTTTGTTCAACTCTCCCATGCAGGTTCCTTGCAAGGAGAACACCAGAGGAGGCTATACAAGGACCTTCTGGCCAACTACAACCGTCTGGAGAGACCTGTGGTCAATGACTCAGCACCCATACTGGTGGAATTGGGTCTCACACTGCTGCAGATCATAGACGTGGTGAGGGAGTGTGTGTGTGTGTGTGTGTGTGTGTGTGTGTGTGTGTGTGTGTGTGTGTGTGTGTGTGTGTGTGTGTGTGTGTGTGTGTGTGTGTGTGTGTGTGTGTGTGTGTGTGTGTGTGTGTGTGTGTGTGTGTGTGTGCGTGCGTGCGTGCGTGCGTGCGTGCGTGCGTGCGTGCGTGCGTGCGTGCGTGCGTGCGTGCGTGCGTGCGTGCGTGCGTGCGTGGGTGCAAGCGAAAAATAGTGATAAATAGCCTACAGTATGTGTGTGTGGGGGGTATGGTACAATATTGTGAGCCCTGCACAAACCCCAAATTCCAGCCCGGCCCTGGCACGTGCTGTTTGAGCCCGGCCCGTCCCCAACCGAAAAGGGATCTACAATTTAATAGCCCGAGCTCACAACTCTCTGATAGGTGCTCACTCGTGCAGCCTAATGAATGCAAACACAGACAGAACACACACATCCCATAATAGAGAGGTGAACTTGTTGTAGTTGTATTAAACATAATAAACCAACAAAAATGCTCACATATTAATAGGCTATAAAGTCCCGACTGTCCATTACAGAGACACATAATAAGCATGCCATGGCATGCAGTAGTAGAGAATAAAGGAAGTTACATGATCCAGCATCAAATAACATAAATGCCACCAAAAACAATGCTCACAAATATTAATAGCATGCATTAATAGCATGCCAGGAATAAAACCAAGTTACGTGATCCGGCAGCAAATAAGTATTTAAAGTTTTATGGTCTATACCTTGCTTTCTTTGGAGAAGAATGATCTGTGAAGAATGATCTTTCAAACTTTATATCCCCCAAAATTAAATATCCATTGAACTGTGTAGGTATAGGATACACATACAAGCCTCATCCACTGTTTATTTTGCATTGCGAGCGCTGTGCGTTGCGTCCACAGGCTTCAAAGATATTCAGACACTAACGTAACTAGTTTAACGTTACTAACGTAACACAGACTCATTGAACTCCTCTCCCTTCATTGTCAATGAAAGGAAAGAGGTTCAATTGACTGGTGAATACAGCTGCATAATGGTTGAAAACATGTATTCACGTAACTCGGGGTCAATTAGCGCAATTAGTCTTATTATGCCCATGCTCGGCCTGATATTAAAGAAAATGCTCCACGCCTGGCCCTAATCACCAGTCGGGGGCCGTTGGGTCCTGTCGGTCTTGCAGATCTCTGTTCTTTTCTCGTGTATCATCAGATAGCCAGCTCAGTAGGTGCGTGTCTGTGGGCCAGCGTGCATGTGTGGGCTTTTTGCTACTGTGGCGCAGCAGTTAAATAAGACAGACAATGACACACACACGCCTGAATATCTCTGAGCTTCCTCCCACCCATCATTTAAGTGTATAACTGCCTATCTATCTTGAACATAGTAGTTTCATTCTACTTTAAATCAAAGGATATAACATCCAGAATATTCCAGTGGTCTGTTTGGCCCCATGTTGCCGTGGGGCCCAGATGTTTAGAGACCCAGGGCACAAAGCTGTAAAGTGATAAAACATGACTTAATCATGGCTGATTGGCTGACGGGTTGAGCACAGCTGCCACCATTCCATTGTGTGTGTGTGTGTGTGTGTGTGTGTGTGTGTGTGTGTGTGTGTGTGTGTGTGTGTGTGTGTGTGTGTGTGTGTGTGTGTGTGTGTGTGTGTGTGTGTGTGTGTGTGTGTGTGTGTGTGTGTGTGTGTGTGTGTGTTTGTGCACATGTGCGTATTGTGTATTGAGAGGGATGGGGTTGATGTGTAAGAATCAATATTTGATGTGAATCATATTGTGAGGAGGACGTGTGAAAATCAACACTTGATATACCAATGTGGTCTGTGTGCATGCTGGAAAATGCTGCCTGCATACGTATGTGAAATCTGTCAAAATGTGTAATTCTACGTAGGCTGGAGGAGAATGCACAAGTGTGATGGTGTTTTCCGCCATAATCTGAAGACTCACTTCTTCAGACTCCACCTTATAGCACTTTAGCCTTGACGACCATGCAGTCTTGTGCAAAGATTGAAATGTAATTTAGATAGCATGTTATTTAGACAGATGCTAGGTTCATTTGTTTACCTGGCATCCTATAGTTTCTATAGTTTCAATGTACAGATTTTTTTTAAAATATATATTATATTGTTTACTGTTTAGACTGATGCTACTGTAGGTTCTTGGTTTACTTATGATCCTAGATTACTGAGGCACTACACTGTCTCTCTGCATTTGAGTTTTTACCTTGCTTTGTGTAATTTGCTCTTGATAAAGAGCATCTGCTAAATGCTGAAATTGTAAATTGTGTTTAGCTAACCTAGACGATCTACAAGCTCACAATGTATGCAGTGATCTTGTAGATCTGTTATATTCGCTATATTTGAAAATGTTTGAAGATGTGACAATTTTTGCCTATAATGACATATTATCCAACATATGAACAACAGGCTGAAAGTGGTTTATCAAATCCAATCATCACAGTTTAGGTCCGACAAAGTCTCATCTGCTACTCCAGCTACCCAATTCCTTTTTTCTTTTCTTTTGATTTGAACAGAAAATGCCATAATAACCAAGCATGGTTCAAAAACCGACACAGACAAAAGCCCTTTTCATTAAAGCACAAGGGATTGATTCAGACCCCTGATGTATTATTAACCATGAGTTTGCGAGCAGGTTAGTATACCGGCTGACATTTTACTGCTCTGGAGTAAACTTACTGTATTCATGCATCAGCCCTAAAGTAAACAGTGTTGATTAGCTGGGAGTTGCATACTTACTGTCTGACAAGTTCAGGCATTTCAACACACATGCACATGGAAATAGACTGATCTGACAGACAGACAGACAGACAGACAGACATATATTAATTTTCTGGGTAATAGAGACAGCAGCACATGGCTGAATGCATGATTTAATTTTATCTCATGGGTCAATTGTTTTCCTGATTGTCATTTGGCTAATTAGATCCTCTTCTGCTAATGTCACTGTGGTGCCTGAGCCTGACAGCTTTGAGTGACTCTCCAACCCCCTCATGCATAGTCATTTAACATCATCTTACTTAGGTGGGCGATGGGATGAGGAAAGGACAATTTCATCATGTCAACAGATGAAATTTGTCTCATGGGGATTGCTTGTGTTATGTGTTTGTGTGTGAGGATCTAATTAGGTGTACAAAGAAGCGAGATTACAATGTAATGCATGTATTTTCCATAGAAGGCCTCATGAACTTGCATACTCACTGACCTTGAATTGGTGAAGTGAACTGATATGACTTGCTTACAAATGTACAAATATTTTCTCCAATACAGCAAGACTAAGAGTCTTAAAAGGCCACCCGTTGTAGAATTTGAGGATCTAGGCAGCATTGTATAATAATGTAAGTGAAGGAGATGCTAGAGGGTCAGCCCCGCTGCATGAGTTTACACTTGAACAAGTACAATCAGTGGTGTGTTCTATCGTGTTACGCTATATACGTAGTGGGACCTGCAGAACATTTTCATAGCCAAGCGTAGCCATCCAGAAACCGTCCGAGGAAGCGTATCTGATACGCAGGAGGAGGGGTTGAGGGCAGAAAGAATGTAGACTTCAGTTCAAATAGCCTTTTTCATGTGATAATGTGGCATCTGAGGTGCAGGCTTATGTGTGGCTATTGTCTTGAGGTGAGAAGAATCACCGCTGGCCATTGGAGTTTCGAAGTAATTCACACATTAACTACTTAACAATAGAGCGGTTATTTCATTCGCCGACAACGCACACGCGCGCATGTGCCGTGCGTGTGGACTTAGGACTTAGGACACACCACTGAGTACAATTACATGCATGATTGCACTCTGATGCACACAAGCATACAGACAACACACATAGATGCACAGGTGGAGCGAGCAAGGATTTGTAATCTGTGATCATACACTAAGTAACTGTGCCGTTGATCATCTGGATGGATCATAGGATATAAAACATTATGCGAGAAACATCTGCCATGTGTTCACATTCACAGGATCACATGTTCTTTTCTTTTTCGTTTCTCGTTTCTCCCTTTTTCTCAGCCCTGATAGTAGCTTAGCTTGCTGGGAAACTTTTTTTCGCGGGGGTGGAGGGGTGTCAAGCCTTAATTCGATAGTGACATTGGAGAGAGACAGGAAATGGCAGGAGAACCTGGGCCGGCTGCGGCAAGGACTCGTATCATGTGCTCTACCAGGTGAGCCACCAGGCTTAATGCTTCAGTGATGTTGAAACGAGAGCTGTCACCAACCTCTTGAAATTCTTTAGAATTCGGCATGTCGATCCATTAACGTTAGGTGCTTTGCTAAAAAGACAATTTTCAAGTGAAGTGGAGAGGAGAAGAGAGCAACGGAGCATTGTGAGTGGGAGGTGGTGGGGCTGTTTTGCGGTGGTGTGTATGCGTGTGTGTGTGCGTGCGGCACCATCTATGTCACTGTAGACAAAACCCAATCAATCAATTGCTGAAGTAAAAATTAACCAATTCTGCATTGGACATTTGTGTTTATTCAATTCAGCCTGCACCAATGTTGTTGTAACACTGATACATGTTGTAAAGTACTGTGAGGTTTGCAAAACAGACCGTAGGGGTCTGGTCCCACAAACTATCATGCTGGAGATCTTTCGTTTGTATTTATTTGACTGAGTGATTAGTTATTTGATGTACTTTTGGCCGTATTATATTTATATATAAATAACAAATATGAGGGCTGTTGAAATTAAAATCCCCAGGCTTTTGTTTCCAGTCTGCCCCTTCCAATCCGTGTATGCTATTGCTACGTCTGGTTTAAGATTGCATGGTCTTTAGGCTATACAATTATAATCTCAGGTTTATTGTCCTAGGGTTGACCACATGCCACATTACTTGTCAATGTGTTTACTGTCCAAAGATTTGATTCCATACAGCCTATCACTCTGATTGCACCGTAATGATGTAATGAGAGTCCTTTATCATATACAGTACATCATTGTCACGCACAGAACCCCAACATATACCCCAGAGAGACGGAGGGAGGAAGGGCATGACTCCTGGTAGAGATTTGCGCTCTACTAAGCACACTTTTCTAGTTGCAGATGTTTTAAATGCCTAAATATGCATGATGGTTCCACTCAACCCATGTAAGAGCTATGTTTGGTTGCATAAAGTGAGTTTTTACACAGATTTACAGTGCCTGGTATTGTTCTATTCCGACTGTGTAAGACACCTTCACTGAATCAGAGCTGACAGTATTGCTGTATAAAATATGAACTGGGTCTAGCTGTATTCTCCTCTGTCTGCAGCAACACTGTGTTGTTCACTCTTTTCACATCCTTCTTTCCCTCTGTCTCTGCTGTCAGGATGAGAAGAACCAAGTGTTGATGACCAATGCCTGGCTGCAGTTGGTGAGTGTACCACCAGTATAATATACAGGTCATATTATTACAAAGACAGTGAGGACTCAGGGGAGAAGGAAAATTGGGGAGAATAGGAGAGAGAGAGAGAGAGAGAGAGAGAGAGAGAGAGAGAGAGAGAGAGAGAGAGAGAGAGAGAGAGATGGGAGTGCAGGTACAGTAGACTAATTAAGCAATATTACACAAGAGGGTGTGCGTTATAGTGATTATTAGCACGACAGTGAGTGTAATATTGCGATTATACAACAGTTACCATCGAAATAAAACATTAAAAAGTATTCATATTGTGGGGCATTTTGCTCTCAAAATAACAACCTTTCTGCGAGTGTTATCTCTGTTATCCTGGAAATACATGGGGTACGAGTCCCTGTTTACTCAGCCAGTCCAGACCGAACATTGAGATGGCTGTTCAAAAAATGAATCCATGGATTCATTTTTGTTTTTGTGGCATTCCTAAGCCAATAATTTGATGACCGGGTGTGTATCCGGTAGGAGACACAAATAATCTACTTTGTGTCTCCTACCGGATACATTAGCCAGTAGGAGACGGGTATCAAATTATTGGCTTAGGAATGCCACAAAAACAAAAATAAATCCATGAATTCAAGGCTTCATGGGGTGTGCAATTGATAGAAAATAAGTATTTTTTGGGTGAACTCCTCCTTTAACACAGGAGTTATGTGTATGCAGAACGGAAGTACTGTAATTTGATAATCATAGTTGTTCCTTTGTTAGTTATAATGTATGTTTTACATGTTTTGTAATGATTTTTTCTCCCCTTCTTCAGTACTGGACTGATGTTTACCTGAGTTGGAATCCAGACAACTACCCTGGTGTCCAGAACCTGCGATTCCCCTCAGACCAGATCTGGACACCCGACATCCTTCTTTACAACAGGTAAGAATGCCACGCTCCCAATGGTTCGTTACATGTGATATGGTTCTAGACCAGTGCTTTTCAACCTTTTTCATGCCAAGGACCCCTACATTGATATACATTTGGCCTGAAGGATTAACAAGATGCATCTGTGAATATTATAGCCAAAGACTTAATGCAGTCGACAATGATGGCTTTAGGAGTCTGGAGCCGAAGTATAAATTCCATCACGGCTGTAGAGACTCTCTGGACTGTCCACTCGAGTGGTGGAGAGACAACTCAGATTTGTTGCACATATGCTGTATAAATTCTGGGTGCTGATGTGCCAAATGGCTTCTCCTGTCAGCAATGTTTTAAGGGAGTTTTTTTAATATTGTGATAAATGTCGTATCAATCATTGACTTGTTATAATTATTGTAGCGTGATTTTCTGATGTCGTTACATCCTTATTCTCTACAACTAATCAGAACCCCATGCTCCCAGCATGTCGTGCTTCGAAAAAAGAAATCAAATTTGATTTAATTTGCCAGTCTAATCCTTTTACATGTACTGTATTTAATCCACTGCTGCAAAACATAGACCTGATTGTTAGTGTGATGGACTAACTAATTCCATAAACACACAGGGAGGAGAGGTTAGGATTCTAGATATAATCTGCATAGGTTATGTAGGTTCCCCACTGCTTGAAAATTGCAGTGAACACATGTTTTTTTTTACATGATATACCACAATCTGCATTTTTACATTTTATACCACAATCTGCACATGCAGTTACAATAAACAGCAATACAACATTGCAGATAAATGATTTCTTATGGCTTCCTCACGGTCTTCATGTGCCAATGGTCGTGTGCAAGTTAACCCACTGAGGGAGACAAATGAGGATTAGACAGACAGACAGACTGACTGACTGACTGACTGACTGACTGACGAAGGCAATAAACAAAAACTGTAGTCGGTAGCAGTCAAGTCTGCAGTGTGTGGATGTGTGGTTGAATGTGCTGTGTGAGAGTGTTGACAAAAGGAAGCACTAATTCCTGTAGTGCTTCTTTTGGTTTCCATTACTTTATCATGGATGCACTGCACTGTTCCTGTGTATCCTACATCATAGTTCCCTTTGCATAATTTATACTCAATCGTGCAAGGGTGTCCCTCTGCCAAAAGAACAGAAAGTAGTCTGGACGGACAAGTGACAAATCTACAAGCTTTCAACAGATATGTGACATAAGCTTGTAGATGTGCTCTTGGTATGTGACATCATCGTACAACGGAGTATAAACGTCTTTTATGAAAATCTACTAACATCAAAGAAATATCTCATATACCTATATAAAGATTTAGATTTAATACTCATTCACATTTCGTATTGCCAAAATGACAGCTCAACAGACTAAACGTAGGTGAAACTCAGAGTAGATATTATTCACTCAGTGAGAGTGCTTTTGGAATTCAGGTCAGATTTGTTCTCATCTGCTCTCCTATCGTTCTTCACGGCTTAAGTCTTTCTCAAGTAAACTGGAAATCTAGGCCAGTTTTCTTTCGCCTCGTACGCTTGTAGATCAGCTATTTTCTTCCTGTGACACTGTCATATGATGAAGTATACAGTATCTCAGGCTAAACAACTACTTGATAGATGATAGATGATAGATGCTTCATTTGTAGTTGCGGAAATTCTTTTTGCACCATTACTTGAATTGGAAGGGACTGAATGTTCTGCAGACAAAGAGAAAGTGGTATTTGAAGAACAGATAAAGTGGTGGTGATTTCATATAGACATGTCTGGAGCTATTAACGGGAGAAGAGAATAAAAAGAGAGAAAGAGCATAAAAGGAGAGTTTTACAGTTGATCTTCACTGACATGAATCTACATAAAGCAAAAATATTAAATGGATCTTGTCTCCAAACACGCACACACGTGTGCGCGCGCACGCACGCGCGTGCACACACACACACACACACACACACACACACACACACACACACACACACACACACACACACAGAGACACATACACACACACACACGCACACGCACGCACGCACGCACGCACGCACGCACGCACGCACGCACGCACGCACGCACGCACGCACGCACGCACGCACGCACGCACACACACACACACACACACACACACACACACACACACACACACACACACACACACACACACACACACACAGAGACACATACACACAAGCAAGGGGACAGAGCAAAGGCTTGGCCTATTAATCCAGATTTTAAAAGCTCCTTTTTTTAGCCTTTGAGGGATTACCCATCTTAATCTATGTGCCCTCACCCGTCTCTCTCCCTAAATCTCCCCCTCTCCCCATCACCTCCATCCTCTCACGCCATCACTCATGTCAGTCAAACCTCCCTTTTCCCGTTTCTGTTTACTCTCTCTCATATATATATATATATATATATATATATATATATATATAATTCATCCTCCCAATCCTTGACTCTTTCTCTTTATAAATCATGCCGTCCACCTGTCAGTCTGTCTCCTGTTCTCCTCCCAGGATCAACATCGTCACTCTTCCCTCTGTCTGTGTGTCGCTATAATCTCCATTGTATTTCATTGTGTTCCATTCTACTCGGTTGCCTGCTGAAATCATGCCATCACATGACTGAGAAAGCTTAGTCATGGTGAGCCTTTTCTTTTCTCTTTCTCTTCTTTTTTTTAACTGCTGCTTATGTGACGTGATGTGACACAATAAAAAAAGTTAAACGTCAGTTTGGATGATCGGAAGGGCACATCGAGGATGTTGCCAGTGTGTCGGTCTGACACTTTGGAGACCTTGCTGACGTTTGTGGAGCTTGGCGGCAGTGTTGCCAGATTTCGTAAGAGACATGAGCAACCAGGTTTATGAAAACAAGCCCAAAAGAAGTGACTGGGGGGGGGGGGGGGTCTGTGGACAAACACATATTAATCTGGGGGTCCTTGCCATGAACATTTTGAGAGCCACTGGTTTAACAACAAGCCCAAATAAGCAACTACACTTTAGAAACAAGCCCCCAAAAAACACAACCTGCAACTATCAATATTTACAAGCGACTATACAGAAAAACAAGCCAAAGTCACTTATATTAAGCAGACATGGCAACACTGCTTGGCGGCTCAAACGTGGGGTGGGTGGGGGTGGGGGTGGGGTTGGGTGGTGTCTCTATTTACAGCCGAGCCAGAAGGTTTTAGATGGCCCCCTGGGGAGGTTGAAAATGAACAGTAGTATGCAATTGTCAGTGCAAACACACACACATACACACACACACACACACACACACACACACACACACACACACACACGCACACACAAAACACACAACACAAACACACCTGCCTTGACATTATACTGTGTCGACATTACTGTGATATGGATGTATGCTCACATGCTCTGCTACTGTACATGCATACACACACAAAAACACACACACACACACACACACACACACACACACACACACACACACACACACACACACACACACACACGTTTGTAATACTATACGTGAGACGTCAAAGATTTAGGACGCCTTTGTAAATAGATGAAAATAGCCAGAAATTAGCAAAAAAAATGCAGATCTACAAGCTCACAATGCAGATCTACAATCGCACGCGCGCACGCGCGCACGCACGCACGCACGCACGCACGCACGCACGCACGCACGCACGCACGCACACACACACACACACACACACACACACACACACACACACACACACTTACGTATTGCACATTAATGGCACAGCACACACCATTACACAGTGGGCCAGCAGGGCACAGCCAATAATAGTAGGGGCTGCTAACCACAAAAAATGGCCAAATCGTTACGCAGCGGATAAAAGCACCAAATTTGATACAGATGTCCGTTGGGTCATCCTAAAACATCCTAGAAGGGGTGCCCAAAAAAATCTTAAACAGGAAGTGAGTTATGGACAAAATTCAAAATGGCCACCTAAACTGTTGACCGTTGACTCAAAAGACACCAAAAGAATCTCCAAAAAGCATAAAATTTGGCACATATGTCCCTTGGGTCATCCTAAGACATCCTAGAAGGGGTGCCCAAAGGAATCTGAAACAGGAAGTGAGTTATTGACAAATTTTAAAATGACCACCTACAGTGTTATCGATTGACTAAAAAGACAACTAAAGAATCTCATAAAAGCATACAATTTGGCATACATGTCCCTTGGGTCATCCTAAGACATCCTAGAAGGGGTGGCTGAAATGATCTGAAACAGGAAGTGAGTTATTGACTAAATTGAAAATGGCCGTGTACAGTGCTGACAGATGATGCAAAAGACACTCATACAAAATAATCTCATAAAAGCATGACATCTGGTACAAATGTCCCTTGGGTGATCTGAATGCATCTTAAGGGGTGCCCAAAAAAACGTTTTAATAGTCTCTCAATGGAAAACACTCCTCCCCCATGGGCTGCACTGCTACAACATTCAAATCGAGCAGTTTGCAAATCTGGCATTTGGTCCAGAAGCCTGAAAGCTATGCAATCTCTACCATCTCCTGACAAATATGGATGGATTAAAGTCGCTGATCGTGGACACCTTTATGGACACTTGCCAGAGGCTGCCAAAGTTTGTAGAGAACTCAAGTGTGGCTGCAAAGCTGAGCCCTTCTGTTTGAGAAAGTGTAGATGCCGGGATGCTGGGTTACCTTGCAGAGCATTATGCCAATGTGCTGGTAATTGCGAAATGGCACACATGAACACATGTAGTTACTAAACACTAATCACAAAAAAACAGTAATGATCAAGAAGAAAATACATGAGAAGATAGAGTGTAAAACCAGCAAGAAGATGTAGAGTGCAAAATAAATAAGATGCAGAGAGTAAAATAAGAATATGCAGAGTAAGATAAGATGCACAGTAAAATAAATAAGAGTATGCAGAGAGTTAGATAAATAAAGAAGATTCAAAGAGTAAAATAAAAAAAAACAATGCAGAAAGTAAAATAAATAAGATGATGTAGAAATGAAAACAGAAGGTAGACTACAAAATACGGCAGGTTATGCACTGCATAACCTGTCGTATTGAGTCTGCATAATATGGTCAACTGTTTAAACAGCCATTTAGAATTTCTTCAACATGGTCCCTTCCTAAAAAGTTTAATAAACAAGCAAACAAACAAATAAATAACCCCTTCTAGGATATATTAAGAAGCAATCAATGTACGTACCAAATGGTACACTTTTATGACGTCCCTTTATGTTTTCTTTTGTGTGAACTGCTTTAGGCGGTCAATTCCTGTTTAAAACCTGTTTGGGCACCCCTTGTAGGATGCGTTCAGATCACCCAAGGGACATTTGTACCACATTTCATGCTTTTATGAGATTCTTTAGGTATCTTGCATCATCTTTCACACTGTAGGCGGCCATTTTCAATTTAGTCAATAACTCACTTCCTGTTTCAGATTATTTTGAGCACCCATTCTAGGATGTGTTAGGATGACCCAAGGGACATATATGCCAAATTGTATGCTTTTTGGAGATTCTATAGGCTTTTTGAGCCAATCGCCAACACTGTAGGCGGCCATTTTCAATTTTGTCAATAACTCACTTCCTGTTGAAGACTTTTTTGGGCACCCCTTCTAGGATGTCTTAGGATGACCCAAGGGACATGTGTGCCAAATTTTATGCTTTTTGGAGATTATTTTGGTGTCTTTTGAGTCAACGGTCAACAGTTTAGGTGGCCATTTTGGATTTTGTCCATAACTCACTTCCTGTTTAAGATTTTTTTGGGCACCCCTTCTAGGATGTTTTAGGATGACCCAAGGGACATCTGTATCAAATTTGGTGCTTTTATCCGCCGCGTAACGATTTTTCACTTAGCAGCCCCTACTATAACACGCTAGCCTAGCTGTGTTGAATAGCGGAGGCATTCTGTCTTATTAGCATGCTCCTGAGCAGAGGCAAACTGCTGTACATTCTTTCATGGGCTGCCATTGTGACTAATATGAAGTTAATGATGTTTAGACGCGGACGTACGTATGAGAAGGCCATCTCAATATGGAATGCGGTAAATGAAAAACAATTAAACAAATCAATTGTGAGGGATTAGTCATTCTACTTATCCAGCATTTTTTCATAGCTCTTATGTTTTCATATTGTGAGTTTGATCACGTTGACTCACCCTGGGTTCTGGAGACAATTAAAAGCGTTCCTGTGAGTCAGTGATTAGAATAACATTCAGATGATAGCAGCATATTGCTTGTTTTCCTATATCTCCCGTTTTGCTGTTTTGACTTTTAGAAAGTGTGTGTGTGTGTGTGTGTGTGTGTGTGTGTGTGTGTGTGTGTGTGTGTGTGTGTGTGTGTGTGTGTAAACACGCTGACTGATGTTTCCTCCAAAAGTTTGCTGTGACCACAGCAAAATAATGAAACATTATTTTGGACTTTAAATTGAAGTTGACGCAATGTTGGACCAATGCACTTGATGCTCATGACATTTATGATGATGCCCCCCTCTTTCCACTGATGAGACCGAACCTTGTGTAAACTTTGTTTTGGCTCCAGCTAGTCTGGAATGTGTGTGTGTGTGTGTGTGTGTGTGTGTGTGTGTGTGTGTGTGTGTGTGTGTGTGTGTGTGTGTGTGTGTGTGTGTGTGTGTGTGTGTGTGTGTGTGTGTGTGTGTGTGTGTGTGTGTGTGTGTGTGTGTGTGTGTGTGTGTGTGTGTGTGTGTGTGTGTGTGTGAATGGATGCTGCACTAATGCAGTTGCATAGCTGTGCAAGACAGTGACCTACTCTCTCATTAGATGAAAAAGTCAATGGTCTCATTTCACAAGGGATCGATCAGGCACGTGAAGGACATCCAGCTGAGACCACAGACTGAATTTAAATTCTGTCAGCGGGCGGGGACGTGTCATGGCACAGACACAGAGTTGCCCATAAAAGCCAAATGGACTGCTAATCAACGGAGTAAATGGATAGCCGGACAGATAATGTTTAAGATGGTTGCATGCATGGGAAGTCTCCCATGGCCAAACTTCCAACCTCACTCCATTCTGAATGGAGTTCTGGGAAACTCACATTGGAAACAGTGGATAAAATGTACTCACTCACTCATTCAGAACCAGAGTCCAGCACTCTACCATTCACCCATGCATGTTACCTCTGATCCCATATGGGCTGTCTCTGTTCCTTGGTTATTTACACATTCTCATCTACAACACTGCAACAATTAATGTAAGCCACTGTTTTACTTAAGGTTTAATACAGTACATTAAAGTCAAATAGTCTGTCTTGCAGTCCTACTGTTCCTGTGCACACACAAACCAAATAATGAATCCTAACCTTAGCCCAAATAACATCCTCTAACCTTAGCCCAAATGACTTGTGCTGACAGAAGATGCTGCAAAGGAGTGTGTGTGTGTGTGTGTGTGTGTGTGTGTGTGTGTGTGTGTGTGTGTGTGTGTGTGTGCGCCTGTGCGTGTGCGTGTGTGTGTGTGTGTGTGTGCATGGATCAAGACATCAGTACCACAACTATAAGTGTTGAGTGAAGGGAGAGGACAGCATGCATGACTCATGTCCCTTGGCACAGAGACCTGTCACTACCTCCATTGTCTGTCTGCCTTCTCTGCCAGCCAGTCTCTGTGACCCCCTCACCACAGCCCCACGCATCTACCATGCTATGCTCCCTCTCCTCACTGTGTGTGTGTGTGTGTGTGTGTGTGTGTGTGTGTGTGTGTGTGTGTGTGTGTGTGTGTGTGTGTGTGTGTGTGTGTGTGTGTGTGTGTGTGTGTGTGTGTGTGTGTGTGTGTGTGTGTGTGTGTGTGTGTGTTGTACAAGCCCTTTCACTTCTTTGTTTGTCTTTTCCCAGGGCTATCACCTGTCGAGTCATGTGTCTATGGAATGTGTACTATTGCCTGTGTGTGTGTGTGCGTGCGTGCGTGCGTGCGTGCGTGCGTGCGTGCGTGCGTGCGTGCGTGCGTGCGTGCGTGTATCAAAGCATTATCTAGTACATGTTATGTATATTATGTCATGATCTTGGCATGTGTGTGTGTCCATGTGCATTAGTTATGTCCTGTACACACACACACACACACACACACACACACACACACACACACACACACACACACACACACACACAGAGAGCAAGATAAGTCTTTTGTGACATGTACCAGTGTGGGAGAGTGCCCCTCATACAGAAGCTAGCATAAAGCCAAGCCTTGAATAATTCAATTTATGACCCAGCCTTAACCAACCCTTATCTCCTCACTGCAACATGCCAACCAGCCGTTGATCCCAACACCCTGAAGAGAAATAAATAACAACACTAAAGTCCCCTGCAAAAAGGTAAATTGCTCAGGCTGAAGAAAAGGGAATGACAGAGAAAATGGGCCGATCAATAAATCCTCTGTAGCCACCAATCATGTTCTTTTGTTAGGTTTCAATGAGGATGCATTGAGGTTATCTCTCTGAGTGTCCTATGGATGAGTGTGTGCCAGTGTATTCATGTGCATATGCACACACACACACACACACACACACACACACACACACACACACACACACACACACACACACACACACACACACCGTAGAGAGGGGTTTATAGGAGAATGGGAGAGCAGTCAAGTGGCTGCTGATAGTGAATTGAATATAGCTGTCAGATGTCCTAATGGCCATTTACAACTACTGTGTAGGACCTGCAGAGAGTGGCTAGTGTGTTTGTGCGGGGGGGGGGGGTGGTCCGTCCGTGTGTCCGTCTGTCTGTGAACAGCTAATCTCTGGCACTGTTGGCCCTGTCACTGAAAAACTGTGCACACACACTCCCTGAATGCCAAAGCCGAAAATCGAAATTTTCAGTTTTTCCTATTATAGCGCCACCAGGAGGCCGATTTACAAGTCACTTTTTTTTTTATATTACTCCTACACATTTCATATATTTTCATATTCCATCCTAATTGGCTAACATTGGCTTTCAAAGTTTATAGGATAGGTCCGTTTTGAACAAAATGCCTCAAATCATGAACCCAGCGTGTGATTTCTGTGACATTTTGCACACACTCCCACTAGGCCAAGGAAGAAATGCCATCCTTTTCACATTGGCCTGTTATAGCGCCACCAGCAGGTCTAATTTAGCAAAACACATTTTTGGAACAAAATACCTCATATCATGAATGCAGTGTCCGATTGCCGTGAAAGGCCTTAGAAGAAATGGCACCCTTTTCACATTGGCCTATTATAGCGCCACATGAGGCCACAATAACGTACTTGACCTGTGCTCCGAGGAGCACTTTTTCTAGTTTCAATATAATTTATTCCAGTTTAGAAATACTACTCGCAAATGATGCAAGTCGTGAACGACGCAAGAGTTGGGAATGCATGCCCACACAGTTATTCAATACACACACACACGCACACGCACACGCACACACACACACACACACACACACACACACACACAGATGTCTCTGAGTAGCAATTCCTTCCTTGGAGAATACAACAACACTATTACTGTCCACTGTATTAAATGTAACCAACTACTGTAGAACCAGAAGAATTATCTTTTATAAACAAAGTTGCCATGTTGTTACATCCATTTACACTGAGGCGTCAAACTGGCAAGGGATAAGGATAGGGATTGAGGAAAAGATTGGGAGTACAAATGGACAAGGACTAACTAGACACAGGTGAACTCAACTAGACAATCAAGACAGGGATAGGGGACCAACAGAACACAGATGACTATGGTTAACAATAATCAGGTGAGACCGGTAACAGCTGCAAGGGCAGACAGGAAAACACAAGAACAATACTACAAAATAAGATTGGGGCAAACAACAGAATGACACGACCTGGTAACAGAACATACTAAACAAGGCTACAGAAACTAAAGTGTAAACAACCAGGGAACATGACTAAACCAGACAGGGTTAGGGTAACAAGAACAGACGAGAGAAATGAAGTCCAAAAACAGATAAACACAGCAAAAGTCCATAGGCTGAGGAGCAGGCTGTTACAAGAGGAGAAAGGAAGAGAAGTAAGATGAGAGAAGGACAGAAGAGGAGAGAAGAAAAGAACAGCAAAGACACAGGATGTGATGAAGGCGTCAGTAGATGTTGCACCTTTCACAACTCTTACCTGTGCTTGAGGCCTATATACAGTATGTGTATCTGTGTGTGCATGCAAACACATAGAGTAAACACACCTCAAGTGGACTTTGTTTCAGCCTGATACATGAGAATGCAGAATACAGGTTGTCTTACTTAAGTTTTATAACGGTTCAGCTTTTGTTCCTGACACTTTCCTCTCTGACAATGTTCACCCAATCACCCATGCCACATTGGTTATTTCTGTTGAAGGGATAGTTCACCCTTAAAATGACTATTTTGCTATTGATTACTCACAAAAAACTCTCCATGAATTCAAGGCTTCATGGAGTGCGCGTAATCGATAGAGAAAAAAAGTCATTTTTTCAGCGCTTTTCCAAACATAGTTACAAGGTGCTTTACATACATGTTAAAAACAGCAAACATCATGAGGGTGAACAATCCCTTTAAATCTTAATTGCATTGCTTTTATTAAACCAACATGTGTCAAAGTCAGGTCTAATAATAGTTGAAATTAAAATGGTGCATTTATATAGCGCTTTTATCCAAAGCGCTTTACATAGATTGTGCATTACATTCACACACACATTCATACATCGATGGCAGAGGAAACCATGCAAGGCACCAACCTGCTCATCGGGAGCAATTAGGGGTTCAGCGTCTTGCTCAAGAGCCCGGGATCGAACTGCATGGAACCTTGCGGTTCCCATCCGGCCGCTCTACCGGCCCACTCCACCAGCCACTGCCGCCCAAGTGAGTGATGATTATTAGATTATACTAGCTCCTGTGACAAACTTTGTGTACATGACAAGATACATCAAGTGTACTTTGTCATTACCATTTCAGCATACAGTATACATCAACTCCATCAACTCATCAACTCCATCTGTATAGTGTGGATTCAACCACCAAGCTGTACTGTCTATGATCTCACACACACGTGCGTGCACACACACACACACACGCACGCACGCACGCACGCACGCACGCACGCACGCACGCACGCACACACACACACACACACACACACACACACACACACCTCTGGCAGACAGATGGCCATTCCTTTTTTTAATGCCGTACTTACAAAGATTACACTAGCCATTACCATCCCCCTCCCCACTACAATTTCTACCCCATCCCTCCTCTAGCCTCTCTCCTGGACTATGGACGCTGTGAATTAATGTCAACGTGACCTATGCATGCTGTATGTCTTGTCCATCTATTCATCTCTTTTGACTCTGGATATGCTAATGTGCATGCACACTTTTTGATCATAACCCCTTGACCTAAAATGGTCACATAAGTCCATGGCTTGTTTTTCATAATTAGACTTGTACTACAAATTATCTTTAGTCTCAACAATTGACTATAGTATACACTTTTCAAGCTATTTGGATGATAGCTGGAATAGTGCAAATCTGTCAGGTGGAAAACTCCAAAACTGTTACTTTTCAGGATTCAAATTCAAAAACAGCAAAAGCAGCAGATTGACAAGCTCAAAACACTTCGAGCTTGCCGATCTGCTACTTTTTATATTGTTGTGTGTCGCTGTAGTATGATCAAGTACGGCATTCATTTATGAAAAAACACAAAAAGTTTAAATATGGAGTTGAAAGGTTTCTACCCAACTAATAGTTGTTCCTGTCAGTTTTACACTACACATTTCAGCAGCCTCCCCCCCACACACTAATACATCAAGAAAATACACAGATTCTCTGCTGGCCTCCACCAAAGAGAATTTGATGTAGGGTAGCCTGGAGTTCATATACACAAACCCGTTCAGCAGTTAAAAAAATATATATCATTACCTATACCAACACTTCAAGTAAGGAGGAAAGGATTTGTATTAGAATGAAGAATCAAGATGTATTTGTCACTACTCATACAGGTCCAAGAAGTGAAATGCAAGTATGTTACTGTAGGTCCACTTGTATACACAAATCCACGGAGCGCTGCCCTGTAGCCGGCGCCACCAATTGCTGCGGTGTCAGACTCAGTCAGCTGCTGCAGCGGTTCTGTCCGTCTGTTGACATTACTCTTTACCTGCTTGGCTGTTGGAGCAGCCATAAACTACACAGGTTCGTCTCGATTTTCTGTACATCTTTGTAAAGTTAGTGTTAGTAAAAGTTAGTAGAAAGCAGGTAAAAGCGTAACGTGAGCAGTCGGTGATAGCATCTGACTGACACCGCACAGCAGCAGCTGAGCGAGTCTGACACCGCACCAATGGTTGCGCCACCTACAGGGCAGCACTCCGTGGATTCGTGTATAGCAGCAATACTGACAGTACCTAGTATTTTACACTAAAGCAGCAGTAGTCACAGTAGTTATATTGGATATCAACGGAAAAGGGTGACTGTAGGTGCTCTTTGGTAAAATAATGAACAAAAAATCAAGGCATTCTAAAAGTTAAAATGTCTGTATTTGAATTTTGCATGTTCAAGGTCGAACAGATAAACTAAAAAGTTGAGATCTTCATTCAGACCTGGACATTTTGTTGCCTGCGATTTATTGACCCAAAAGTTCTCAGGCTGATTCAACTCTTTTAGATATTTGGCCTTTATTCTTGTCAAGATGGGGACATACCCATAGCTTAGAGAGAGGACTGCTTTCTTTGGTGACAGGATTTATTGTGTTTGGCCATGGGCTTGTGTCCCCATGTGTCCCCATCTCAATAAGAAAGGGCAATTGTCTAAAACTGTTAAATCAACCTGAAAGCTTTTGGATGCATAAATCGCATGAAACAAAATGTCCAACTCTGAATGAAGATCTCAACTTTTGTGAGAATAGTCTATGTATTTCAATGTTTATGAATATACTTGTATGTGTCAGGAAGTGCAGGAACCCAAACTCAAAACTCAAACAAACGCAGGACATTGTCAGGATAACAATGGTACAAGTTGCACACAGACAGAGTACTTCCACTACCAAAACGACAACACTCTAAACTCGAACATACAAACGCAGGAGATGAGGATCACTTTAACTTGATGAACGACACAGGATAACAATGGTACAAGTTGCACACAGAGTACTTCCGCTACCAAAACGACAACGCTCTAAACTCGAACATACAACCTGACATAAAATCCAGCACTAAACACACCTGTGTTACGGCCAAACAATACAACAAAACCAGTGGCTCAAATTGGAGACCCCATAATCATAAGGATGGACACCACAAATGATTGGCAACGTTTTAAACAGTTTTTATTTACTTCCCACAACAAAAGATAAATATTAAGTAACGAAACATAATGAAAACTTAATCTTTACCAAATAGGGAACCAAAAGGGGGGCCTGGAGATACCAGTCAAACTCAACAGAATGGAGGGGGGGACCACGCCACAACCTATAGGGACGTTGATGCTCCCCCCTCCCTGACTGACAAAACCAAGTTCTAAACTAAAATCTAACCGAAAAAGTTGAACTACTGGCCATCTCCAGGCCAAACTAAATAATTGAAAGGAAAGGCTTTCTAGCCTAAATTATCAACGGTGTGGGGTTTGAGGTTGTTGCTGTGGGTCTGTGTCTAGGGTGGGTGGTGGAACTGAACTGCCTGGCTTTTACACAGGCTGGTAATTGGGGCGGCAGCAATTGAGGATCTGTTGCAGGTGTGTCAGCCTGATGGAAGGAGAGACAGTGGGGGTTAGTCACAGCCAACAAGACCATCAGACCTGGTTCAGCCAGACCCAGAAGGAACAAATTCCTAGTAGGCAACACACCTATAAACCACTTTATAAGTTAAAAGTATAAATCATTTTAGGCATTTTGTGTGTGTGTGTTTAGCATTTTGTGTATAGGGGTATTTGGTTGTAGATTTGTGTATAGGCTAGACCAGCAAACCTTCCAGTCTGATTACATTCACCTGTCCCTTGTCAGTCAGTGCATAGAATATGGGCAGAAGGGCTTTGAATCCAGCATTTCATAAATTTAGGTAATTTACTGTGCTGCTTGTGTAGTAATAAACCTCTGAAATAAGTTATGTAGAACAACAAAATTGCCTAAAAGTAATCCAGCGGACAACAGCAATACGTTTTAAATTAATTTAATGCAATCAACTACAAAAAAAAGCCATGTTACTGCTCTGTTGCCCCTGGTGGTTGAAATCTGAAGCGTTTCTGTATGGCTGGGGAGGAAAAGAGGGACAGACCGACAGACCGACCGACAGACAAAGCCTCCTGTAGGCCGACCCTCTGGGTCTGGCAAAATTTCATGAGAGAGTGATGAGTGAACCCAATGACACACGGCTGATTGTGGTTCTGCACCGGATGCTGCAGTATTTCTGGAGTGCACGCTGCAGTTGCTTCATCGTTATTATTCCACATTCTCCTGTCTCCCTCTCTCTCTAGTGCCGATGAGCGCTTCGATGCCACCTTCCACACCAACGTGTTGGTGAATGCATCAGGCTACTGTCAGTACATCCCCCCTGGCATTCTGAAGAGCACCTGCTACATTGATGTGCGCTGGTTCCCCTTCGATATACAGAAGTGTGACCTGAAGTTTGGTTCCTGGACTCACAATGGCTGGCTGCTGGACCTTCAAATGCTTGATGTGGACACATCCACCTACATACCCAATGGAGAATGGGATCTTGTGGGTAAGAGAGCCTCATTCTCTTCCTAGCATTACAGCAGATGCCATTGTAAAAGCAGGTATTCAAAAGTATTCAAAAGTGCAAATTACGAAGTACTTTTAATATCAATGCCTTGATGTATTGACATTTTTAACTGAGCTGTAGAGCAGAAGTAAGTCGCTACTTATACAATTATTTCATTGAGCTTCATCACTGGAGTTATGCAGTAAGTGTTTTTTGGCATTCAGAACATTTAACAATATTGGAAAATAATGAGACAAAACTCATTACTAAACTGTAAAGCGATATGACAAGGCACATTAACGCCACAGTCTGTACAAAATGTGTTCCCAGTTTGCTTGATTAATGAGGCCCATATTGCACAATTCTCTCTCTCTCTCTCTATCTCTCTCTGGAGAGAATGCGACTCCACATTCTCTTTGAAAATGACTTGCCATAATGGCATACACTGCGTAGGGATTCATACTGTTGTCTTTGCTGACTTCCCATATCTACATATTGAAATTGAATGAATTAATCAGATTCAACAGATGGGAAAGATGTTGTTGGAAGGAGAGAGGGGAGGAGTGTTGCAGCTGGGACAGAGCAGCACACAGCAGGGTCACTGGTCCCTGGGGCTGTTGGCTGGCTGGAGATGGGTGTCAAGCAGGAGTGGACCAGATGTGAATGCAGTAGGAAGCTTTGACACAGAGGCAGGGATGCAGCCAGGCTGTGTGCGTCTGAGGATCACCACAATGCACATTTAGAGAATTGCAGAGCAGTGTGTGTTTGGTGTTTACAAAATATTAAAATATTTGAGAATAAATAAAATATTCTCAACTTTTCAGTGCAAGGTTCTGACAGCTCATCACAGTGCGTTTAACCAGTAACGCCAAGTAAAGTGGTAGCTGTGGACACAGCCCCTGTTTACCAAAGCATTTCTGTAGTGGAGTAGAAGTAAAAGTACTGAAAACTGGAAATACTCCAGCAAAAATACCCTTAAGTATTCACAGTACTTGAATAAATGTACTCAGTTACTATACAACACTGTGCTCATGCATCATGCCAGGTGTGCCAGCCAAGCGTAACGAGCTGTACTATGAGTGCTGTAAGGAGCCCTACCCTGACGTGACGTTCACGGTCACCATGCGGCGCAGGACCCTCTACTACGGCCTCAACCTGCTCATCCCCTGTGTGCTCATCTCTGGCCTCGCTCTGCTCGTCTTCCTGCTCCCCGCAGACTCTGGAGAGAAGATCTCACTGGGTGAGAGATGCTGGATTATACACGCACGCACACATTCACATATTGATCATATCCATTCCACGCGGTTGCCATTTTGCATACTCCGCACACCCCATAGTATACTCCGGTAAAGTAAACAATACCTCAAAATCCAATGAAGCATTGAATTCATGGAGATCTTTTTGTTTTTGTCGCATTCCCAAGCCAATAATTTGATGATCGGCGGAGACTCAAAGGAGACTGTTTGAGTATCCTACCGGATAGACCGCCGTTCATCAAATTATTGTCTCACAGTACGTTTTAACAGCGGGCGAGTCTCCGGACGATCGCCGTGCGACATCGTCCAAAAGATAAATAAAATCCATCCAACATCGTCCCCCCGCCCACTTCGCCTCATCGTCTCATAGACATATACTGCACTTCCGGAAAATACTATCCTGAATCGCCCGCTGTTAAAACGCACCGTTAGGAATGCGAGATAATAGCTATTAATTGGGAAACAGAAAAAACATGAATGGTTTTCTAAAGACAACATTTTAGTTTTTCTAAGACATCACGTTTAACGAATAGATGCATCTAAAAATCTGAATATTACAGTTTTTCCACCTAATTGTCTTACCAACTGTGCATGGTTGTGATTTGAAATTGCATGTCACGTCGTTATGGCAACCAGACGTACTACGTTGATTCTCACATAGGTGCCTCTTTATGCAGTCTGAACAGCAAAAAAACAAAACAACATGGAAACAGATTTTCACGGGTCAGATTTAAATACATTCAAAACCAATCCGACTCCAATCTGGACAGGAAATCAGATTTGGGCCTAGCAACATAACTAGGCTAGTCATATATGTCACTTTATCCAAATGTCGTTTCAAGAGGAGATTATAATGTTGAACTTTGTAAACAAAATGCACTTGTTTATTGTTGGTTGGAATAACGTGTTCCTTCCACGCACTACGTCCAACCAGGGAAACTCTCCCCTGTCGGGTGACAAGAAGGTCAGTTGGCACTCATGCATTGAAGGAGGCATGAGCTCCGCCCTGGCCTCCCTAGGCTGGTGGGGGGAGTGTAGTGCCCAGGATCACTTAGAAAATTGGCAGCAGGTGAAAAAAAGGGTCACTGTTAAAGCAGAATCTGCATGGGAACTCAGTCAAGCAGAATAGACAAAATAAGGCACAGACAAAGCCACAGTCTTAGAAGAATTGGTGATCTATTTCTGATATCAAAAAGGAGTTACAGACTTACAATTCAGGAGGACAAGAATGTATGGAACAGCCAGCAGTCTGAACTCAAGGAACAGACTGGCAGGGCACAGGTTTTATACAAGTGACTTCAAACAATTCTCACAGCACCAAAATGACAACATAATAAGATCCCTCCTCCTACCCAACAGCTTCATTTACATCGAGAACACCTGAAAACAAAGAGGATTATAGTTCCCTTTGTTCCGGCCAGGGGCAGAACACACCTAACCTTTAGCTATTCCTACCCCCCAGCCGATTTGTCCTTGATCCAAACAAATGCAAACCTGCCTCTAAGAGCCAGAATGTCTGCAGTAGGGTGACAAAATGTCATAGGAAAGAGGAGGACTCAGACATAGTTGCATTAACCCACAATTCTTTTCAAATGTTTACTTAATTTCCAAATTACTTTGACATCACAAAATCTAAGTAAAAAGAAATAGAAAATGGATACACCAGAACAACTCATGTACTGTATGTGTATATTTCTGTTCTGTCTGTCTGTCTGTCTGTCTGTCTGTCTGTCTGTCTGTCTGTCTGTCTGTCTGTCTGTCTGTCTGTCTGTCCCTCTTCTCTCTCTCTCTCTCTAGGTATCACTGTGCTCCTCTCACTGACTGTCTTCATGCTTCTAGTTGCTGAGATCATGCCAGCCACCTCTGACTCTGTTCCCTTAATTGGTGGGTTATCCTGATGTATGCATGTATCCTGTATGCGTGTCTCTCTGTATGTCTTAAACTTAAAGAAACCGTCTTGCATCAACTGTGCACATCCAATGTAGTTATTATTTAGTCACAAGGTCTTGTTAATACTTTTCATTGGTTAAATATTTATAAAACCCACAGACAGACACAACCGATTTCAAATTCACTGTAAAATGTTGCAAACATTTGCAAAAATAGAAGATCTAAAAGCTTGCGTTGTGAGCTTGTTGAGCGGCTATTTTTGCTACTTTTGTGTAATACCATACTATGACGAAGTAGGGCATTCATTTAGAAAAGACACAAAAAGTTGGAGTATGGAGAAAAGGTTTCTGCCCGACAGCAACGATATGACAAAACTCCCAAGACCCTTGAGATCCATAGACAAAATCATCAAACTAATGATATTTAACGACATTTGACTAAAACAATTTACATTGTGAAAGCCATTCAATCTGCATATAGCCTAATACAGTTTTCACCGACCAGCCAATACAATGACTTGACTCTCAGGAGTCATATTATACCTAATAATTCCTTACATAACATCAAACTTTGAAGAAAGCTGGCAGGACATTGGTCTCAATTCCCCCAAATGGCATAGGGAGCAAATTGTGAAGCCTGAACTAAAACTGTCAACAGCATTAATTTAGTTGGTCCTTAAAAGTCGAGACTCCCCGCAGGGAAAGGAAGAGAGCAACAGATGAGGAAAGAATGAGGGATGGATGTTTGGAACCAAAGACATAGAGAGGAAGAGAAAGAGAAAGTGATGAACAGCTATGGGCTAGTCTGACAAGAGGCTTCCAAGACATTGTGGATTGGGTGATGAGATACTGCAAAGCCTGACAGGATGCACATGAATTGCAGCTTTCACAGACTCCACTGGGGACCACAGAGGAAGAATGTTGAATGTGACACATGTACACACGATTTTAATGTGTTTGTGCTTTTGAAATATTATAACTATTCTGTTAGGAGGCCTGTGTGTATCAATCAACCACCTCAAACAATAAGGCGCTTCAATATTCTCTATTGGTAATTATACTATGATCCATAAATGTCAATGCAAACCGATCAGACAGGCATTTCTACTGTGTTAGGATGTATGTGAGGGGACTGATTGACAGTATTGTGTGGCCAGATTCAGCATCATCACCAGTACAACGGTGTGTTTTTCCTCTCAAACTAACACAATGTTTGCCTTTACTGAGTAAAGCTCCATAGATACTAAGTCAATATGATAATCCATTCATTTTTATACCCCGTTAAATGAACAGTAAGCTGACCAAGATGCTTTAGGAGCACTGTAGCAGCTTGGAGCTACAGCTGTAAAGTGATATATTTAATGCTTTACTCTTACTTGAAGCTGTCATGAGTCACAGGCTGACTTAACAGATTGTGTTCATTTAATGAAATTAGTTTAATTTAGATAAGATCTGTTTGACAACACCGATTTAATTTCAAAGTCCCAATTCATCCTTCCTCCCCTCTGTCATTCCTGAACAAAGGTGTTGTTCAGCATTGAGGGAAGGTAGGCTACAGTATGTGTGCTTGTGACCTAACCAAATTGTGTAAACTACAGCTTACAGGGAGAGAGAGAGGGAGAAAGAGCAAATAAAGAGTATTAAACAACGTGGATAAAAAGGGAATTTAGTGATAATATGGTAAGGATGTTGACAGGAGGGGGCATATTTTATGTCTGTGTTGCATGTACATACAGTGTTACTAAGTCAGTCAGTGCATTTCCACGGGAACAATGCTGCATGTATTTTTAAAGTGCTGGATCGACCTGTTCTAACCACCATGATGACAGCGCTGTGATGTGTTCCTAATTTTAGCCATTACCAAGTAGTCTGATCTAAGCATAGTCATTTTTATTTTTAAACAGCGCTCTCTATTGGTGCAGATTAATGAGCATTATGAAGGAGATGAGTGTTTGAATCCTTGTGGCAATGGGTAAAAAGGTCACTCTTATTTTTTATTCATTAGATACTCAGAAATTCTTGCTAATGTTGGATTACATAGGACATTTATTTTATACACATACTACAAGAGTGGAAACACATCTAGTGAGTTTTGCAGTGGTGTAGCCAGAGGCAGACCAATAGATGAGCCCAAAGAAAGTGAGGGCATGCAATACTGTAGCTTTAAAAGTCCACTGTCATCAAATGATAACAAGCATATTATCATTCTTTATTTAGATGTTATTATTGGGTAATACACTCTTGGGTAATAATAGATTATTATACAAAAATTAAAAAAATCTTTAGGTTTTTAGATTTGTGTGATTTTAATGTTTCAATTCAGTTAAAGCCCACATAACATGACAACATACCACCATGACAACATTCCCTACGCACCTACAGTATGAATCAGCTCTGATTTATATATTTCGTCATACCATGAATAGCAAAAATAGACGATTTACAAGCACACAATGTGTTTTGATGCGATGTGTTGAGTTTGTACAGTACAGTATATGATCTTTTTTGGGCTATGTTTTGGAAGTCCAATTTGCTTTCCTTTCGTATAAGAGAGGTGAAATCAATTTATTTTTGCAATTAGTTAAAATATTTACTTAATTTACCAAGTAGGCCTACAAGCTGTAAATAAAACATCCTCATGGGCAATTTGAATAAGGGTGAAAGGGGTGTCCACTGTTGCATAAAACAGAGTATATTACCCAATTGTCATTGAATTATGCAAATGTGGAATTATATTGATACTGGCTGTCTGTGTCTTTGTAGCCCAGTACTTTGCCAGTACCATGATGATTGTTGGAATGTCAGTCGTAGTGACTGTCATCGTGCTGCAGTTTCACCATCATGACCCTCAGGGAGGCAAGATGCCAAAATGGGTGAGTAGCAGACTGGCAGCCATTTTGTTCATACTTCATTCTCTGAGAAACGTCCCACCCCCTGATTATGAAGTAAGAACAAAATGACTACCATGTGAATACGGTCAACCTCACCAACAGCCACGAAACTCCTCGATTCCCCAACCAAATTTAAAACTAACCTAAAAATATGGAAATCCTCAAAATATAATTGGACTTGGATAAATATATCCCCTTCTAGCTTGCCCCCAGAGATGCAATCAACGCACTCCCTCAGTGAGCTCCACAGAGCTCAGGAGCCCTGTGTGAGTATCCTCTGCCCCCCCCGCCCTCACTTGAGAAAGAAGCTTTTAGTGTTAACCTTTTTTTTTTTTTTTTTACTGTACTGCCGTATTGTTTCCAAACTGCTAATAGATCATCAATCAATCAATTTAATCTGGAACCTGTCACAATTATAATCATCGACATCATCATTGTTATCAACCTCAACAATAGAGCTACTTATTACTTTTGCAAGTATAGAAATACTAAAGGATTTCAATTCAATTCAATTCAATTTTATTAAAGTGTCAAATCACAACAAGTTGTCTCAAGACACTTTACATGTAGAGAAGAGACCCAACATCCCACCCTGAGCAAGCAATTTTGCGACAGTGGCAACGAAAAACTCCCTCTTAATTCAACAGGAAGAAACGTCAGGCAGACCCTAGGCTCTAGGGCGGGGGCCTTCTGCCTCGACCGTGTTGGGGGAAAGAAGAGAGAGAGAAAGGGAGAGACAGAGGAGAGACAGAAAGAGATACAGTGCAAGCAGTAACAATAACAATAATAGCAAATATAATAGTGTAAGATACTAGCATATGATAGTATAATATAGTACAGCAATAGTGTGTATGCAGTATATAATGGAATAATATAAAAATGTTTAAGATAATATAATATACAGTATAGTGTAGCGGTATAGTGTAGTGTAGTAGAAGTCCACGGTCGTGTCCAGGTCGTGCTCCATGGAGAGAGGCCCGGTCCGGTCCGCAGTCACAGTCTTGAGCCGCAGCTGGGGGTCCGTAGTAACAGTCCATAGACTCCATGGAGAGGCCCAGGCCCGGTCCGCAGTCACAGTCTTAAGCCGCAGCTGGGGGTCCATAGTAATAGTCCATGGACCTGCGACGTGGGTGGTAGAAGAAACTCCGGGGAACGAGTCCCCGGTTGTAGAATTAGTGGCAGGCCTTACTAGAGCGTGAATCCGTACAGGGTTAATTACGATTGTACCAATGGGACACAAACCCACACAACCAAAGGGAGGACGAGAAGAGAGAGGACGAGGGGAGAGAGGAGAAAGGGGAAGGTGGGGGAGAGAGGATGACTATAGGGGGACTGAGTCTATACACTTCGGCTATAGGCTTTATCATAGAGAAAGGTTTTTAGTCTAGTTTTAAATATACAGAGTGTGTCTGCTTTACGGACTGAGACTGGGAGAAGGTTCCACAGCTGAGGTGCTTGAAACTTAAATGCTCTACCTCCTGTTCTAGTTTTTTGGGGGTTTACTGGAACCGTAAGCATTTTTTCATACTGTGGACGCAGTGGTGTTCTGGCTGGTTTACGGGGCTCGATGAGTTCTTTGAGATATACTGGTGCCTGTCCATTGAGAGCCTTGTATGTGAGGAGGAGAACTTTAAACTCTATTCTGTATTTAACCGGGAGCCAGTGCAAAGAGGCCAATGAAGGAGTGATATGATCTCTTCTTCTGGTTCCTGTCAGTATGCGCGCAGCGGCATTCTGGACAAGCTGCAGGCTATTTAGGGACTTACTTGGGCAGCCTGATAGTAAGGCGTTGCAATAGTCCAGCCTAGAAGTAACAAATGCGTGGACAAGTTTTTCTGCATCATTTTGGGACAGAATGTGCCTAACTTTTGCAATATTACGCAGGTGAAAAAAGGCATTTCTTGAAATTTGTTTTATGTGGGACTGAAAGGACATGTCTTGGTCAAACGTGACTCCCAGATTCTTTACAGTGGCCCTGGAGGTCAAGGTAATACCATCTAGGGTAAAATTCTCATCGATTAATTTATCTCTGAGGTGCTTAGGGCCGAGTACAATAACTTCAGTTTTGTCCGAGTTGAGGAGTAGGTAATTACGGGTCATCCAACTCTTGATGTCTATAAGACATGCTTGAAGTTTAGCCAGTTGATCTGTTTCATCTGGCTTCATTGATAGATATAATTGTGTATCATCTGCATAGCAATGGAAATTTATAGAGTGTTTCCTAATTATCTCACCTAAGGGAAGCATATATAGAGTGAATAGTATTGGTCCAAGTACAGAGCCTTGTGGGACTCCGTATTTAACCTTTTCGCGTAGTGAAGGTGTATCGTTAACGTTTACAAATTGAAATCTGTCAGACAGATAGGACTCAAACCAGTTCAATGCAGCACCCTTAATGCCAACCAGATGCTCAAGTCTCTGCAACAAAATATGGTGATCAATAGTATCAAATGCAGCACTGAGGTCCAACAGAACCAGTACAGAGAGAAGGTTATTATCGGATGCAATCAGGAGGTCATTTGTGACCTTCACCAATGCCGTCTCAGTGCTATGGTGTGCTCTGAATCCTGACTGAAAAGCTTCAAATAGCTTGTTGTTATGTAAAAAATCACATAACTGCTTGGCGACTGCTTTCTCAAGGATTTTAGAGAGAAATGGGAGGTTCGATATAGGTCTATAGTTAGCCAAAATGCCTGAGTCGAGAGTAGGCTTCTTGAGGAGGGGTTTGATGACAGCTACCTTAAAGGACTGTGGTACGTAGCCCGTCACCAGAGACATATTGATCATATCGAGTAGGGGTGCACCAACCGGGGTCAGGGCCTCTTTAAGCAATTTAGTTGGGACTGGATCCAAGAGACAGGTCGTTGGTTTGGAAGATGTGATCATTAAAGTGAATTCGGAGAGCTCGACCGGGGAGAAACTGTCCAAATATACACTGTGTCGTACAGTCACTTCTGAGGATATTACGTCGGAGGGCGGTCCGGTAGGGGCTGAGAGTAGTAGGTTATCAATACTATCTCTGATAGTATTGATTTTACCATTGAAAAAAATCATGAAATCATTGCTGTTAAGGGATATAGGAATACGCGGATCAGTAGAGTCATGACTTTTTGTCAATTTGGCTAGAGTGTCAAAAAGGAACCTATGGTTGTTTTTGTTTTCCTCTATTAGAGAGGAATAATAGGTGGCTCTGGCATTGCAGAGAGCCTTCCTATATATTTTAAGGCTGTTCTGCCAGGCTATACAGGATTCTTTCTGTTTGGTTGAACGCCATATCCTTTCAAGCTTACGTGACGTTCGCTTGAGATTTTTAGTTCCAGAGTTATACCATGGGGCTAGCCTCTGTTGCTTTATTACCCTCTTTCTTAAAGGAGCAACAGAGTCAAGCGTTGTCTGAAGGGAGCCTGTGACATTATCAACAAAGTGGTCGACCTGAGAGGGGCTATAGGTATAAAGATCTTCAATTGTATTGGAATATACTGAGTTGATGGCTGATGGTATTGCTTCCTTAAATTTGCCCACAGCACTATCAGATATATTTCTACCAAATACATTTTTGTCCAATGGTGAGTAATCAATTAATGTAAAATCAAAAGTTATTAAATAGTGGTCGGAGAGGTTCTCATTATATGGGAAGACTATGAGATGTTCAATTTCAATACCATAGACCAAAACAAGGTCGAGGGTATGGTTGAACTTGTGAGTAGGTTTATCTACACACTGAGAGAAACCAATTGACTCAATTAATGTAATAAACGCTTTACTGAGGCTATCGGTTGCAACATCCACGTGGATATTCATATCGGCAGCCAGAATGATTCTGTCAGAGTCTAGGACTAGGCGTGATAGAAACTCTGAGAATTCAGATAGAAATTCAGTGTAGGCCCCAGGAGGGCGGTACACTGTAACAAACAATAGAGGCTGTAATGATTTCCAGCTTGGGTGCGAAAGAGTGAGAACCAGACTTTCAAACGTTTTGTAAGTCAGCCTGGGTCTGGGGCTGATTATTAAGCTTGAGTTGAATATGGCTGCAACGCCACCTCCAATCTGGCCGGTGTCTCGGGGAATATGAGCATTTATGTGACTTGGTGGGGTGGCTGTATTTAGGGGGACGTATTCTTGCTCACCCAGCCATGTTTCAGTAAGACAAAGTAGATCAAGATGGTTGTCTGATACGATTTCATTTACCAATACACCTTTATAGCGTAGGGATCTAATGTTCAGGAGTCCACATTTAATTATTTTATTTTGTGGCACTACTGCATTAATTTTGATCTGTGCCAAGTTTTTATGCACAACTCCTCGAGCCCTTGGTTTCACATGCCTAGGGGGTCGAGTAGTTTCAATTGTTCTGATTTGTAGGGTAGGTGGCTGCTCTGGTGGAAGCACAGAGAAGCGTGTAAGACTGCAACTCTGCTTCCTGGTCCCAACTCTGGGTGGTCATAGTTTATTGTCGATAAACTTGTCTATATTTCTAGAGATGAGCGCTGCACCATCCCAGGTTGGATGTATGCAGTCTCTCCCCATCAGACCAGTTTTCCCCTCGAAAGTTTGCCAATGGTTTATAAAGCCCACGTTATTATCTGGACACCACCTTGATAACCAGCGGTTGAATGAAGACATACGGCTGTACATCTCATCGCCAATCATATTTGGCAGGGGACCAGAGAAAACTACGGAGTCCGACATTGTCTTTGCGTATGTGCACACAGACTCAATATTTATCTTTGTGATCTCTGATCTCTTAAGTCGTGTGTCATTGCCACCGCAGTGGATTACTATTGTATCATAACGTTTGTGTTTACTTGTAGCCAGCATTTTTAAATCTGATTCGATGTCGCCCGCTCTGGCCCCAGGGATGCATTTGACTATAGTCCCTGGTGTCACTAACTTCACGTTTCTCATTATAGAACTACCAATAACCAGAGTTGTTTTCTCAGTGACATATGGAGGGGGCGTGGATACATGCACGCCACTCCACTAATGCCCTTTCTCTGCCCTCAGGTGCGAGTGATCCTCCTGAACTGGTGTGCCTGGTTCCTCCGCATGAAACAGCCCGGCGATGAGCGCAAGCGGACTGGCTACAAGTACCGGCACCCCCCGCAGCACCACTCCAGTACCAGCTCTATTGAACTGGGAACCATGCCCAGCGTCAACGCACCCGTCTCCCAGCCGCCCGGCCCGCCCTGCCCCACAGGAACCTCCAATGGCTCCATGAGCCTCTACTTCGGTGGCTACCACCCCATGGAGAGCCCACGCTACCCTCCCTCCAGTGACTCCGGCGTGGCTCTAGGGGGACGCGCCTACAGTTCCCCCTGCGACGAGGCAGAGCCACCCGGAGGAGGGGTCGGAGGCCTTGGCATGGGGGTCGGAGCCGCGGTGGGGATCAGCGTCCCCCCGCCTGAGATCCAGCGGATCCTGGAGGAGGTGTCCTACATCGCCCAGCGATTTCGTGACCAGGATGAGGCAGAGGCCATCTGCAGCGAGTGGAAGTTTGCGGCAGCGGTGGTTGACCGGCTGTGCCTGGTGGCTTTCTCCCTCTTTTCCATCATCTGCACCTTCACCATCCTCATGTCGGCACCCAACTTCATAGAGGCTGTTTCCAAGGATTACATGACAAGGACATAGCTGGATGCAGCGTCACAAGAGAGGGAAGGAGGTGCAGGGACTAGATAAAATAAAAAAGGCTTGAGGGAGATCAAGACAAACACAAGTAAAAGAGAGGAAAACTGAGAAGAGACTTGCTGCTACAGTAGTTGAGATGGCATAGAAAGGTGGTTCCCAGCCTTGGGCCCAGGCCCCCATAGAGGGCTTAATGGGTCTCACTTATCATCACAATAAAGTGTTACAAACTAAATAAGAATACGTTTTTCATTTAAAATATAATGTATTCTGAAATATTCTGAAATATTGTATTTCTCTATTTAGTACAAAACAAAGGATGGGGAGTCAATTGAAGAGTGGATGAGCTCTAGTGCACTAAAGTGAAAAAGGTTGGGAATCACTTTACAATAGCAATAATTAATGTAAAGAAGGAAGGAGGCCATGGAGGGCAAATGGAAAATGGAAAAGAAGGTTAAAGCAGGAATTTTAAGTTTGATTAATAAGAAAGGATCAAGTGGGACTCAATGCATTTGCTATTTCTCCTTATTGAAAATAGTGTCAATATCATGTTCTTTTGTCCATCCTATTCATACGCTTTGAAATGATCTTAATGTAAATAGATGCATATTATGTTGGCAAGGGGCCGTCTCGCTCTTTTGTCGTTCACAACTGCAGCTGTTTTTGTTGGTGAGAAGAGAACTCATGAATACTCTGTGATCTATCAAAATCCTGCCTACTATTTGAACTTTGACTATTAGCTGTCTATACTGAGATGTCTCACTGTGAACCTTGTTGTTTTTGTTTTCACTTTAGTCAAGAGTGGCTTTATGCGGAACACGTCGTCATTATTACTTGCCATTGCTTCAGTTCAAGCATAGAGACATTTCCAAAATGGTAAATGGTCTGCATTTCTTCAGCGCCTGTACCCAAAGCGCTTTCAATGTGTGTTATATTTCCTCATTCACACACAGATGGTGGAGGCAACTATAGCCTCGTAAACCACCGCCCCCCTCCGGAAATAGCATTTGCATTTGAGGGGTGGGGGGGGGGTTATGAAGCTAGGAGGCAACCATGCAAGCCACCAGCCTGCTCATCGAGAGCAGTTTAGGGGTTCAGTGTCGTGCTCAGTGAAACTTAGACACAAAGACGGGGATCGAACCTGTTCCCAGATGGCTACTCTACATCCTGAGCCACTGCTACCCCGTTTCCTGTATTTGTAAGCTTTTGTCCGAGCCAGTAGTGCTTATTTTAGGATAACTCTTCAGTTCCACTTTCGTCTCAATTTGAACATTTAAATCTTCAAAAACGAATTTGACCCTATTCTATTACACCCCAGAATAAGACAATGAGTCCTGTTCAGGACTAATCAGGTTGATACATGTACACTACATGTAAAGTCTAATTTTACTTTGTCGTACAAGTGTGTTGTAAAACACACCTGTGCGAAAATAACAGCTACTCAAGTGAAAAGCTTGAATCCGTAATTTCTGGTGAGACGTAGAATAAATTATGTATTCACCATTCACCAATAAAAATAAAATGGAAAAAGTTTTAAATAAATGTTAAACTTGTCTTATGAATATAAAACAGCATTAAGACATGCTGTTTTGAGATGTGACACAAAGTGTTATACATGCTTTATAAATAGATACAGGTCAAGCTGTTGCCACAGTTCTAAATGTTCAAAAGATGTCAGACTGTGGTGCTGCTGTGAAGATATTCAAGAGGATGATGAAGCTACCTGGCGAACAGACAGCACACTGTATTGTACATTATTGGACACCGAAGATGAACGAGGTTGGCAAAGACCACTGGACCGAGACAGGAACCCATCACTTGGACCTCACTGGAAGACAAATGTTACTGACTAGAACACGCCAGCAAATGACCTGACAACCAGCATACTATCTCTGGAGAACATACTGTAGACTCACAAAAGGCAGTTACGTCCCTAGGACTTCTGTCTGTGCTTTTATAGGAGACAGTAGTGACTGATGCCCATGAGTGGGTGGTGATACAGCCATCTTAATCACTTTCAACATGGCATCCCTATTTTGGGCATGCCATTACAGGCGGAAAAAAAGAAGAAATCAAATATTTCTTGCAGATCAGCTGTCACTGTCGGACAACAATAAATCAACAATAAATCAGGCTTAAGTGGTTAACGTCCTGCTCACCTTTTCGCTGTAGAGTCACCACTGCTACTGGTCTCTTGCTCTTTCTGTGTTGATCTTACTGTGATGCTCTATGTTAATAAATGACTATTTGATCATATTCTCCACTTGGGCTCTGTTCCCTTATTGGCCACTGGCCATTGGTCTAGAAATGAAAAGTGGTAAGGGATTGTTTTTATTTTATTTTTCACCTTGTGAAGAGGGAACATAATTATGCTTGTTTATAGTGTAAAGTAAGAGAGAGCCTTGTGAGTGGCTTGCCAGAGTAGACCCTTTTCACTGAAGCCATATTGACATAAATAGTTATGTATTGTTACTTCCTTCGTAGGTTCTATCCAGTGCCAACATGCATGCTGACTCTGACCTGAATGGAACAGAGAAGGAAAATATAGTAACATTACACGCAACAATCCATGTTGATATGGCTGCCATGAATAAGTTCTATTCTCACTCAAGGTTTACTAAATAATATTAGACTGATTGGAATTAAGTTATTTTACAATTGGAAGAATTTATCAACATAAAAACAAAAGTGTATTGTATTCTATAGTACAGTACTGAATACATCAGCAATTATTTCAGACATATTTCAGAGTTTAGGCTCTTTTCGACTATGAAGAGAAATCCAGACCAGAACCGGTGAAGTTCTGTGATTTGAAAATAAATAAATATGTTTCCATTTTAAACAGAACCATCTCTGAAGGGGACAGTACATCATAAACAAACAAACAAACAAAAACCTCTGAAACCGAGCCGTAGCATATGGAAACAACTCAAACCAGTGAAATATATGCAGGGCAAGGCACAGTTCACTTAGTTCCTGTAGTTGAAAATGGATGTTATTTTATTTAGGCTTAATACAAAGGTGCTTAAACATAGGATGACATTGCTAACATCCTTCCCTGGTGCCTGCATGATTATAATACTTCCTCAAAGGGACAGATAATGTGATGTGGACATTTTAAAACATGCTTTGTTAAAGAGAAAATACCCCCCAAAAAAGGACCCACAAAAAGAGGTCTGGGCACAATTTCTGGAGCTGGATACAAACAATTTGGTGCAATTTTGCAACATGATCTGCACATTTTCTAACAAAAAAATGAGTGAAAAAAAGAAGAAATCCCACTATAATGAGTAATAGGGACACCAGGTTGAAAGTTAAAATGTTGCAGTTTTCCGAGCTATTTTGTTCCTGAGAAGTGAGAACCCGCTGGTCACAATTTACTGAGTCTGCTCTGCATGTGCGTTCATGCGTGCGTGTGCGTGTGCGTGTGCGTGTGCGTGTGCGTGTGCGTGCGCGTGCGTGCGTGCATGCGTGCGTGCGTGCGTGTGTGTGTGTGTGTGTGTGTGTGTGTCTCCATAAAATGAAGATAGAGGCAGTAAAGCACTGAGTTTTGCCTTCTGCACAGTCAGTCCTCTAATCATTTATTAAAAGGGCATGGGAGTAAAAGAGTGAGAGTTTATGACAGAAGAATGGCACTGGATGAAGAGTAGCTTATGGGTTGTCAAACACACATTAATAAATAGGAAGGTAGAAGTATTTCAATGTAAAATTAAATTCAATTCAAATGATACAACCTCAGTTCTCTGTTGTCATGTATGTGTTTTGGGGCTCTTCATACTGTACAGTACATGCATCAGCCGCAGCATTATGTATGCAACAATGTCCTAATCCAATTGCACCATGATACTGCTTTGCCACGTTACATTTAGAAAGAACGAAGTAGAACAGAGTTTTCCCTTATTCTGTGATTTCAGTTGTCCAGAGCCAGTGTCTTATATTTCTTTTCTGCTCTTAGGGTGTTCATTCCATCTCTTCTGTCCCATTTCTGCAACGTGGTATTCAAAAACATAATGGCGATATTGGTGTTAGAAGAATGTACTGTTTGCTACAACTGTCTAGTGATTAGTCTATGGAACTGACACACCTGAAAAATCCCCGTACTGTCTCACATGGCAAGACAGGCCTTTGGTCAAGGGGCATGCAAATACAGAAGAAAGTTACAGATGTAATATAGAGCATCCAGGATTGGATGTGATGGGGTGAACGGAGGGGGGTCCATGTCTCTGTTTTTGATATCCCCCTCTTGTCATTAATTTGTATTGCCGGTGGGAAATGTTTTATCCCTGCTTCTAGTCAGACTAGTCAGACAGAATCTTGAATCCAACATCTAGTGATCTTGCAAAAATGTAAAAACTATGCCAGGAGCTGCTTAGCAGTGCTTTATATCCATAAGACAAGTTTAAAATGTATTTAAAACTTTTTCCATTCCATTTTTATTGGTGAATGGTGAATACATAATTTATTCTACGAAATTACGGATTCAAGCTTTTCACTTGAGTATCTGTAGAGGGCTGTGCTTGTGCTTCTCCCAGGACAGACTTTGTAACTGAATGAATGCATTTCTTAAACAACCTGAAAAGGTCTTACAGTCTGAAACATTGGTTCTCTGTTCCACAAAATAACAAAAAGTGAAGATGCAAGAATACCTGTGTGCATGAGTCAGTTGGATATAGAATTGCTTAAACAACTCTTAAAAAATCTATGGTATGGCTTCACTGTGCAAAGCTTTAGCTATTGATAGCAAGTTACTAGGTATGCATTTAATAAAAACATCTGCACAAATCGCATTGCGGCGCAGCCCCACCCTTAGATGGATACAGTACATACTTCACAGAGAGTTGAGCAGAACAAGAACTTTTTTCTAGCCTGACACTCCATTACTCAGTCTGAAAGCCCTCTGAGTTTAGCCGTTTTCTAAGATGTGGCCGTGGCCAAAGTGGGACTCTTTAGCGATTGATTCATACTGGACTAACCCAATCCATATTGGGACGGTTAGATTTTCAACCGCGAAAACCCCGCCTTCAACAACGTCACCAGACCCTGAATGCGAGGCTAGTGATTTCAGGTGCTGGAGCCAGGCTATTTTTTTTTTCGGTTTGCCAATACAAATTAAGTTTGTAGAGTAGAAAAACTATTTTTACTACCACAGAACTCTTCTGAGTTCTCAGACCCCACCCTCTCAATACTTTTATACCATATAGCTCTATGAATCTGCCTATAAGCACATTCATTCCGTCGCTCGAGTCACTGGAGCAGTTTAGCGCCGGAACCAGCGCTGTATCTCCCTCTGACACGCTGTGGCATAATCTTGTATAGTTATAGTTATGGCCCAACCAGCCAAACAAACTTCGGCTGTTCAGTTTAGTATGTAGCCCGCATAATCCAGACATCTTCCCCTCATTGGCTGCTTATCGACAATGGCATGTCTAGTGTGGTGGCGGCCCATATTTCCTTTGGCCAAATGGAAACAGTGATCTAATACTTCACCTACAATGTTATTATATTGTATGTATTTAATTTATTTTTCTTTTCTGTGCAAATATGTTCAATTCACTTTGGCATTTCCTGGTTGTGTTCCTGTTTTGTAATGTAAGGTACGTTGTAACACATTGTGTTGTGATTTGATTGGTCTTTTGTGGCGACACCGTATGCATACAAATATGGATTAAGTACACACAGACAGACAGACAGACAGACAGACAGACAGACAGACAGACAGACAGACAGACAGACAGACAGAACCCGTTCCAAACGGTTTGGCTTCAGCCACGCCATAAAAAGGGCATTTGTGCCCTTGCTCCATGTCTGTGGTGACTGAATGGTATGTACTGTATTCCTGTGACAGTTGACATTACTTTTTGTTATTCATGGCATTTTGGAGAGGTTTGTGTGTATGTTTTTACACCATGTCTGAGCAAGTATGTAAATATGCATGTGTGTGTCTGTGTGTCTGTGTGTCGAGGGTCTATTAGTGTGCATACTTGCGTGTGTTTGAAGGATTTCAAGTGTAGTGGATTGGTGGGCTTTTGTAGGCAGATACTAGTAAAGTTGGTCGGATGGTCAAGGCTCAAAAAAGTTACAAAGAATGTGTCCTCCAACAGTCCTGTGCAGAATATGTACAGTGCAGTAATAGTTTTACTAACAAAAATAAAGAAGAAATAATAAAGACTGAAACAAATACTTACTTGCAGGCAAAAAGAAAGGGGACAGTACTTACAGGCAAAAAGAAAACAAACTTAGTTAGTGCTCTAACAGGATGTATACCTAAACCAAGGCCCTGCAGCAATCTCTCCTGAATGTTCTCAGTTACCAGCACAACACAAAACTGAAGCAAAAGTCTTCTCTCAGCACCTTCACCTTCGATTTTTGTAGCAAAAATACTAAGGGCATGGGCTGCCCCGTGACACAGATGACAACTCAAATGTTTGCTATTGACTTAACGAAAGAGAGAGAGAGATACAGGAAGAGTTAATCATTTAAAAATGTCACTTATTAAAAAAACTCAAAAACATGTCAATGTCAATAAAGAGCAACACACACACACACACACACACACACACACACACACACACACACACACACACACACACACACACACACACACACACACACACACACACACACACACACACACACACACACACACGTAGAGAGAGGACAGAGAGAGGGCGACAGACAGAGAGAGAGAGAAGAGATTGAGAAAGCTGGAAAATTATTATGCAATCAAGGATAAATGGGAGACAGAAATCATATTGGTTACGGATTGAAACGTTAAGACCGGGATAAACACTAAGCCTGAACACTGTTTGTGTATGTGCATGATTATGTGCATGTTTATGTGCCTGTATATGTGTGTGTGATTGTGACACTGTGCATTGCTTTTGACTTTGACCTCCCTTTGCTCTTTACTCTGATCCCTGAAGAGATTCTAGAGAGCATAATCAGCTTTAACCACTTAAACCAAATACCAAATAGAGAAAATAGCAGATCTACTAGTATCGTGTAGCCAGACGGTCAGTTATCTCGGCCTATTGATACGTCTGGGAAATCTAAATTCAATGAATGGCCTTGGATGCCAGAGAAATTCTGCGTTAACAAACCTATATGCTCACTGCTTAGAAAAACAATCCGATAAATCACATAAGAAGGAACACCCTAAAGTCTTTGCATTGATGCTGTTTTTTTTTTTTTACATTTCTCAATTGTTTCAACCCAGTTTGAGCCCGTTCACTGAATGTAGATGTCACCAGACCTATCAGTATGCAAAGATCTATGATTGTCTGGCTGTACAAGAGATCAGCTTGTTTTTGCCAAATGTTTGCCTATTTTTGCAGAATGTTCGCCTATTATGACACTACAGTGTGTGGTTAACACTCCGACTGTGATTAGGGCTTGAGTGTTTTTGTGCCTTTCTCTCTTTGGCAGGTGACAGGTCAGAGTAGCCAGAGAACCATCCGTTAGATTCAGAGGACCTAGACTTCATTGGTCTCCCTTCCCTTTAAAAGGACAAATATTTATTCATACAGGGTGTATGAATGTCAGTTCACTGAGCACGAATGCTCATGTTTCAGCAATGCCCTGCTTCACTGCTTCACACTCGTACAGTTTACACACATTCGAACATAGGACCTGCCCAGTACAACCACAAACAGGACTTTTCCTGCCGGTCCGGGGGATTGAACTGGGAACCTTCACGCACGATCCTTTTATGTTGGCTGTCCTCAATCAACAGAACAGAGAAGTCTTTTGTCCCATGCACCTGTTTTGTTTTGTATTGCCTTTTGTGGTTTACACCAAGGTTATTTTAGCTAAAACTAAAACTAAAACTGGAAACAAATATTTAAAAGTAAAAGTAAAAGAAAGAACTAAAACTAAGTAAAAACTAAAACAATGCACAAATAACTCAAACTAAAAATGTTCCCTTCATCCAATCTGTCCTATGTTCTTGTTTCATCATATATTTTCCAGGTTCTATAATCAGGACTTTCCTCATACCTGAAAAACAAAAATTAAAACTGGTCAATTCTTAAAACTAAACCACTTATGCACTCGTAAAACAAACCATAACTAAAAACTAGAACTGATGAATATTCAACACTAATAACTCACTACACAACACTCCTCCTCCTGTACTCAATGGTCACTAAATAAAATGTATTGTGATATGGTTTTAATTTATTGGACTGCCAGGGCCATGCATTTTAAGTATGCCTTTTCTTTGTTAACAGCCAGAGTGCACATGTAGCCTACATTAGTGTATAAATAAATAAACCATTCGTTCCCACCATACATTCCACTCATCCACTGATATACTTTCTGTAACTCATTTGTGATTTATTTCCCCCCTGTTGACTCCCTGTCCCCTTAGTTTGTGGCCAAGAGCTGGACCATGACACGCACGCACACACACTTCAAAGGAGCTTTATTTGTATGAGAAAATATATACGTTTACATTGCAAAGCAAGTGTCAAATCTAATGTGTGTGCACGTGCGTGCACGTGCGTGTGCTCTTATCTCATTGCTGACATAAAGAGAAGCCATTAACCCTGTAGAACCTGAACTATGAAGGAAAGGTCAGAAAATTCCAACATTTTGAAAAGGGACACTTTATTGGGTCTTAAAACATTTTTAATTTTTTTTTTTTTTTTTTAACAATCCTTTGTATGATTTATTTGTTGTATCATATTTGATACAAGGGGTATTACTGCCTTGGGGTAATAATGGTTTTACTGCCTCCCCCTGGCCAGCCGAGGCGCCTGATGGAGGGGAAAGGAACTGGTTGGAATAACGTGTTCCTTCCACGCGCTACGTCCAACCAGGGAAACTCTCCCCTGTCAGGTGACAAGAAGGTCAGTTGGCTCTCATGCATTGAAGGAGGCATGAGCTCGGCCCTGGCCTCCCTAGGTTGGTAGAGGGAGTGTAGTGCCCAGGATTACATAGAGATTGGCACTGGGTGTAAAAAATAGGGTTACAAAATCGTGGGATAAAAAAAAAGAAAAAATCAAGTTCGGTTTTAACATTACAAAAAAAAATATTTTAGACCTGTAGTATCAAATATGATACAAATCGTAAAGGACTATAGACCTCTAGTATCAAATATGATACAAACACTTTTGACATCATGAAAAACAAACTCCAATGCTACATTTTGAGAGCTCATAAGTGCATTCAAGTTATCCAACACTTATTTCAAAATATTTGTAAAGATATACTAGGAAAACTTGCCCGAACTGCTTAAAAAATAATTGTTTGTTAGTAGTGCATCAACCTCTCCTGTTTAGTTGATGGCAGCCATTTTGGGTCAGACCACCTGAGGCTCTGTAACTACCTGCAATGCAAATGGTATGGTCCAGGGGGAAGTGGGGATGTGTCAGATATGATACAACAGGTTCTTGGTCCAAGTATTGATTACACTGATTTATTAAAAAATCAGTGTAATGTGTGTATCATATATGATACGTTTGGTGATATAGGGTTAAGGAATTTTGGCTAAAACACAAGCAGCCTACAGTATCTATCCTAAATATTTCAGGTTAATCTCGCTCTCACTGCCTGCTATGCCTCCTCCTGCTTACCTCAGCTCCTCAACCATATACTGTCAGAGTGGATGTGACAGTGTGTGTGTGTGTGTGTGTGTGTGTGTGTGTGTGTGTGTGTGTGTGTGTGTGTGTGTGTGTGTGTGCGTGCGTGCGTGCGTGCGTGCGTGCGTGCGTGCGTGCGTGCGTGTGTTTGCTTGTGTGTGTGTGTGCTTTCATTCGTGCATGGGTCATGCATTCACATTCCTCCTAATCTTTGCTTACTTCAGCTCTCTGTGGAGGAGCCTCTGTACCCAGCATGCACCTCCCACACCAGCCATTAACCCCCACATGCTTCAGGATTCCACCACTCCCTCAACACCTCATATACACACTACAAGGAAAAGGACAAAGAAAGAGAGGTTCAAATACGAAGAGAGAGCCATGCAGAGCAAATGAAAAGGCAAAAAGCATACATTAACAATTGAGAATCTCAAACTCAAACGTGACCTCTCTAAATATGCAAGACGATGTAAGCTGTAGGAAAAAAGGAAGTAATTTACAGGTATTAGAAAGCAGAGGCACAGAACTACTGTTTTTGAGTACAAACCTTCAGCAACATAAACATCAAATAAAGAATACTGATTGGTTAATTGGACATTATGTAAGTGTAGTTATTAGAATTTTGAGAATCATTCCCAATAGCCCGATCCTGTTTTTAATCAACCAGAGTTGTTTTGATTCAAAATTGCATTTAGTATTTAATAAGGTAATCCTCAGACAAGCCCTCCAGTGGCGTTATAATCATTTTGATGCGTCATACATCTGGCTTGCTTGCCAGTACTTTCTGCCTCTGCATCTTTCTTATTTACATCCAGGTGCACTGTATGTTACTTCTGTAGGGCAGGCTTCAGGGTCCAGCATTTATAGCCATAGGACAATGGACTCTACATTTGCAGAGAAGAAGCTTAGCTTGATATGTTGGGTGAGGTTAGACTTCCACACTCTGGCCATGCCATTCAGAGCCCTCCATACAAGCACATTTTCCCCAAGAGCTTCCTTGCCTGCTCCACGTGGTCAAATAGCAGGCAGATGTCATCCACATTGTCTAGGTCCGTTAGGACGACAACAGGAGTCGATAGAAATCCTAGGTGTAATAGTGAGGGTGAGTTCCTGCTCCCATCCATAGACTGATATGGCCTGAGTGCATAGTCCAGGAGTATGATGAAGAGATAGGGGGAAATGGTGTCCCCTTGCTACAACCCCGCCAGGATGTCAAATTTCTTGCCGTTGCTGTCGGGGGTCACCATGAAGTTCATAAGTGTACACTGAGCATGGTCCCTATGGCCCGTAATAGGTTGGGAGGGATACTGTGTAAGCTTTAAGTATCAATTAAAGTATCTATTAATTAAATTGTTCTGATCCCACCCACATTTTAAATGTGAGCATCAGTGCTGCAGCAACAGCCAATATGAGGCTGAAATGTGTCTGTACTGAAGATGTCTTATATGAATATATGTATAGCCATGTATATATTATGTATATATACAGCACATTTCCATTGTGATGTGAGGCATTCAGATCTACTCCAGTGATGAGCAGGAAGTGCTACTTGCCTGTGCATCTGTTATTGTTATGGTTGTTCACGTGTTAGGTTAACAACAGGGAGTGCTGTTGGGTGGTTTCATCAAGTGAAAGGCAAGACGCAAGATGATTTCTGGGGAACCACACACACACACACACACACACACACACACACACACACACACACACACACACACACACACACACACACACACACACACACACACACACACACACACACGCGTAGAGTGTAAACTGTACTCATCATACATAAACCAACCCATACACATTCATGCAAGCTGTGCGCAATGTGAGATAGAAGGAGAGCAGTCTGTTGTGCTCAGCATGACGCTGATGCGTACTTCACAGGGTATCATACATTTCTGTACAGAAACGGAGACACGCTTCCTTTGCAATGGGTTTGGAAAGTACTTCTTGATGGTTCATAAGTATGAGGTGATACAGTCAAGCCACCATTTTGAGATTCACAAGAGGCAGATCAAGATAGAGCTGCATAGCCTAAAGGACACGGAAAAGGGCAAGAAAGTAATGAAATCAATAAAAAATCAATGTTATTGCAGGGCAGAACTTTTGCCTGCTGACGTGCCAGCCCAGCACTGTTATGAGAAAAGTGGCCTCAGTCTGCACGCACACGCCAACCTCAACACGTCAGGTCCAGGCACAGATATTGTTACGAACCAGCCAGCCAGCCCGCCCGCCCGCCCGCCCGCCCGCCCGCCCGCCCGCCCGCCCGCGCGCGCGCGCGCGCGCGCGCGCGCGCGCGCGCGCGCGCACGCACGCACGCACGCACGCACGCACGCACGCACGCACGCACGCACGCACGCACACACACACACACACACACACACACACACACACACACACACACACACACACACACACACACACACACACACACACACACACACACACACACACACACACACACACACACACACACACACCCACACACAGATCAATCTGCCACTCCTACACTCCCCAGAGTGTTTGAGGTGAGAACGCCCTGCTATTTCATAAAAAAAACATCCTCTTCCTCAAATGGATACATTATCAATAGTTTTACTGTGTGGCATTCCCCTTGAACCCGTAATGTTAATATTATATTATATTTCTGTCCATTTCTATTCTGTTCCGTTTCGTTCATGCAATTCTTATAGTTAAAACAGTATCCACTGAATTGAACCATGAACTTTCTTTCATCAGTGTAAGACTTCAGTGGGCGGGAAGAGCTGACAGCCTGATGCTAAAGTGATCCAGTGCTAAATGAGAGACCCAGACCAGGGAGTCCTGTCTCCTCTTGCTTTATTCTGGGTGTCCTATCGGTTTTACTGTTGATTTATGACTAAAGGGTGATTTATACATAGTTGTGTACCGGTGGTGTTCTACAGTCGCAGCATGGTGTGTTGTATTTTTTTAGATTGGTTATTTTCGGTGGGTGACATGACTCACAACCAAGTATGCATGTTGGCAGCCATCAGTCTAGATCAGACATGTCCAAAGTCCGGCCCGGGGGCCAATCGAGGCACAAGAGCAAATTTTATATGGCCGTCGGCTTCCTTCCTAAAATGTATTATTTATAGCCCACCAGTATAGTCATGTGAAATTCATACATTGACGTTTCTGAGTGTTTTAAAATGAACCTGGGCAGATAGGCTATTTCTCAATAGAAAGTGTACGGAACACAATTCTTTTCTTCTGGGGGTCCATGGCACAAAACATTTTCAGACGTGGGTGCGCGGCCACTATATACGTATATACCGGTATATCAATTTGGGGGCCCTTGACACGAAAGTGGTTAAGTGGTTAATCGGTTTATTTAAAAAACACACTTCTCAATTACTCAATGAATCGAAAAGGTAATTGATAAAATAATCGCCAAGAAAATAATCGATAGTTGCATCCCTATGTTCCATTACATCTGGTGGTTAATGACTACACTGGCATGAGCTGTTTGTCCATTTAATCCACACTCCACAACTGACATGACCAACAAACACACTAATGTTAACATACTCTATGCAGACGCACTTACAATGTACTGTACAGTACTGTACAGAAGAACACAATATACAAGCATGCAGCAGGCATGCATAAGCGTCAGCGTGCTCAGTGCGTTTTCACAAGCACATTCCGATACTGTAAGTAGAAGATGATGCACAACCTATAATCCCCAGGAATCAAGTAATCTGTGTGATTGTGCCTTTGGATTATGAGTCTGGGGGGTTCAGAACGCATGACTCGTAACCTCTCAGTTTGAGTGCTTAACTGTATTGGGCTAATGCCTACCTGTTGCAATATTTTGTGGGGTGTCCCATTTAACAAGTGACTAGTTCTAAATCCAAATTCCATTATTTTCTCAGATTCAGTCAAAATCAATGTAATTAATTCAACATTTAAACATTTCTATTCATTCAAGGATGGGTTTCAGAAAGCACGTTCACTCGTTCAGCTAATACCATGTTTCACATCAGTAATTAATACCTGGATTTTGTCCAGTACAACTGCTCTGTTCACAAATGTTACCTAAAGCTGAGTCTGCACAAGACATTGCTATGCTCTGTATCCGCTCTTGCAAACCAATGTGTCAATACCATGCTGAGCATCAAACTCAATGGCACCCTCTGGCATGACCTCAACCCTAAATACCTTGTTGCTGCCAAGACCACTGCCTGTGTAAAGCTCCTGAAGAGACTTGCTTGCACTGGATGGGGTGCAAACTTTGCCATCCTACGCACCTGCACCCTCATATCTGCTCCCTCAGATATCCTCCTGGATGCGACCTGCATGGAATGCCTGGCTCAACTTCAACAGACCCTAATCTATCTAAAGATGACTGGAGAATCTGCCACTGATCTTTGTGTATGTGGGAAACCACAGACTGTTGAACACAATCTTCCTTTTCGATACCATAACTCACTGATTTCTCAACTGCCTCTGTAGCTCTACACGCATGAGTTTTTTCCAAGAACAATTGGATGGCAACTGTTGAGTGTAGAGCATTTTTTCAAGTAAACACAGCTGAAGATAATAACAATAATTGTAGGGGTGTTTCATTTGGGTGTTACCATTTGAAGGAAACACACCCACCATTAATTTTATTACCTTCAGCTGCTGAGCAAAACACTTCACTCTTGACAGCTCCCCCTGCCCTGAGCGCTCATCAGAACCACAGAATCAGCCATCAGCTGGGTAGGGTGAAGCTGAAAACTTGATTTCCCTCGAGGGATTAATGTCTCCTCAAGTTTATTTTCTTCCTGAAGAACACTTTTTATTGTTATCTTTATTAAAATACACTTGATTTTAAAGTGATCTTTAATGTCTTCAAAAGTGAAGCATGAAATGTGACTCCTGCTCTTACAAAATGACACCTGCAGTACAAGGTAAGAAACCAATGGTGGAATTGAGATTAAAAGTTACTTTAATAGACCTTTTTTTTCTCAATATATCAGAATATGGGATTATATACATGTTTGACATACAAACAATATTTCATATGTGTAGCATCTAGGAATGAGGTCTCTTTTGAATGTTGAGTGGGAGCTGTGGTTTACCAGTGAGACTGTTCATTGAAGTTGCTCACATGAGGAAACCCCATATTTAACACATTTATGTGGGGAATAAGTTTAAGATATTGTGTGGAAATTTAAAGATGCAAAACGTTGTGTTAAATTGAAATGGACACACTAGGCCAGAGGAAATGAGGAGAGAGCAGAGCACCCCACCCTGGGCTCTGCTGTAGTACAGTGCAGCATCTCTGGAAACACAAGCACGAGGAGATGAAGGATTAACAATGCCACAACTGCTTTCTTTAATAAATATATTTTCCTTTTCTATTTCAGCCTTACTGGTTGGATTGTACTTTCAGTAATTTTGCTACAGAGGGTGACATAATGCAGTATTACTTCACATAGAATACACGGCACGCCATCTCATAGTGAAACTTTTTAAAGCCATTATTTCCCCTGAGGGATGATTTGCTGTGCAGTCAGCAGGCTCGCTGTGCTGCCAACAACATGTAGCTCTGTGCAAATTAGAATCAATGAAATATACATAAGACGGAAATTATGTTACAGCACGGTGTAAGAACAGCCAGAATCTCATGATCGATAATAATAAATTATGTTTGACATGCATCATCACTCCTCAGAGTCTGTATATGCCTTTTAAATCATCAATAACAATCTCCAGCTTTTACTCAGATCAGCTGCAGTTGACATAAATAGTGACTCATGCTCTGCTTTCATTGAATATAACAATCTCATAGCTGCTGGGAAGAAGTCTTTTAAACTTGTTGCCACAAATGTACGTGCTCTATGACAGTGGTTCGCCCCCATTTCCTAGATCTGACATAAAATAATATATTGAATAAATATAATTATTCTAATAATAGAATGGAAAATCTTGAATAATGTAGACTATATATTCTTTTACAATATAATGACCTAGAATGATCCAAAATCTAAACAGACAAGGTCTCACGTCTCCCTGTGATCTTTGGCACCCCCCTAGGGGGACCTGGACCCCAGGTTCGAAAACAGTTCTCTATGATAATGGTTCTCAAAGTTGGGTCCAGGGACCCTTGGTCCAAATGGACCCTCACAGGTCTGTAACTCTGAGAGTGTACAGTACACATGGAACCAAATGGATACGTAAGGATTTGTACACTCTCAGAGTAATGGCGGTCTTGAAATTATGAGAACCACTGCTCTGTGATAACCTTTCAGATGGATTCCATTTGACAAATGCTCCTCTCAGGCTTAGCACTGACTCTCCTGAACTTTTCTCCGTTTGAATAACAACCAAACCAGGTTTCCTTCATGTGTCTCCCCCCGTCTCTGTCTGTCTCCTCCTCCCTCTCTTGACACATGTACATCATGACATTTTATTTCCCTCTGGAGGACATTGCAAATGCCTTCTTTTCAACTCCACCCTGGAATAAAATCCTATTGATCAAACCATCAATGTGTCGCCACTCACCAGGCCACAATAAGAAAGTGGACTGGGACACACCTGCCCTTATTATTAACTAATGATGGTGGAGCCATGTCAATAAATGTACAAATGTCCAAAACGTTCTATTCTGTTTATTTTGTTTAACTTCTATTCTATTGTTTTTTTGCCATATTTATTTGCGTTTCCTATTTGATTTCTTTTGTCGGTTCTCACCTCTTTTTTCACTGTTCCTCTATCCAACCGTCCCCAACCACTCCACTCATCCCCCCCCCCCCCGCCCCCATTTATTTTACTGTTCTCTTTTCACTGCTCTAATCATACCAGACATTGCAACATGGACTTAGGAAATATAAAAATAATTTAAGTACAAACAGGGGTAGCAGAAAGCCATAAATGAGTGTTAACACATGTCTGGAGCCTGGCCTCTCGTTTTACTGGATACAGGAGACATGTGAGTCATAAGGGCAGCACTGAAATACAGTAAATAAATACTTTTTCCTTTTCTTCTTTTTACTCTCAGGCTTTCTTAGTGATTACATGTCAGCAGACCAAAATGTATTTTTTTTGCACTGCTGTCATTTTCTCCAAGACCATTGTGGTCCATAACTAGTTAGTACCCTTGTATTATAACTTTATTGCTACCTACTAGTATCATAGGCCTACCTTGATTATTTATTTTAATATGTTGGATGCATCTTATAGATGTTGGACATTTTTGGCACAATCTGCCTCTTTGTATAAACATGTGACAGATAAAAGGCATTTAAAGTGTTTTGATCATATAAATCCTTTTTTTAGCTCAAGTCTTCTTCAGGCCAGATATGAAGAGCCAAAGCCATATTTCAAACAAGGAATTCCTCATAAAATGTGTTCAAAGTCATATGAGGATATTTCATGTGTCCTCAGTACCACGCACGCACGCACGCACGCACGCACGCACGCACGCACGCACGCACGCACGCACGCACACACACACACACACACACACACACACACACACACACACACACACACACACACACACACACACACACACACACACACACCAAAGTGATAGATGATGCAGGTAAAACCTACACAACAAAGTGATAGATGATGCAGGTAAAACCTACAGTATACACAGTAAATATCGGGTGTTAATGTAACTCTGAGTCAAAATGGAACCAATTGCACATGTAAGTCATCTCCACTGACAGCAAGAACAAGAGCTGGAGGAGTCCAACTTTAAAATCTAACTTTATGCTTAAAGGCATTGTAGGGAGTTCAGACATAATCAAAGAAAAAAACTGTTGTCAAACACCGCCCCTCCAGCAGTTCTTTTCCCCGACCACCAGGGGGTGACGCAGGGGGGACTTTTTAAATGAGTCATGCCCAAAATAGGTTGCCTTATGCGGATACAATTCGCGGAAATGCCCGACCCTACGGTTCTCTGAATTTATATTTTTAAATAGGCTCTTTCATGATAAATTGACCACATATATGAAGCTAAACAACTAAATTCTATCCAAACGATTTTTTAAAAGTAAATTATGTGCCTCAAAAAAGAAGTTTGAGAGCGTTTTAAAACCGAAAGTAAAAAGTTGATACGGGCACGGACGCGCACGGACACGCACATGCGTGCGTTAATTTACGACCCGGACATAAACAACATGAACATAAACAGAAGGGAAAATACGGATTTCAGACAGAGGACTGTGTTTCAATGAAGGAAAACACCCCAGCATCATTATATAGTGGCTGATAGAGGGGAGAAAATGCAAAAAATATATATATACATATTTTTTAAATTTAGGCTTAATGTTCCCTACAATACCTTTAAGCCATGGCAAATACTGGAATGTGTTGCCATCTAGTGGTGTATAAATGCATTTTCCCAAAACGGCTTCTACAACATTCTGTAGTGTTATCTTTAGGCGTATTAATGTAATATTGTCTTCATTTGTCAATGCAAGGAGACGATGTAGGAAATGAGAATGACAAACCTTTAACATTGTTAAAATATAGTTTATTTTGAAAACAAAACAATTAGATCACACCAGTTAAAAATGACCCAGTGTTACTGACTGCCTCGCCTATTGGGATAGAAGATATGAAAACAAAAGTGCACTTTCAAAGTGCATTTTCCCAACAGTGAACATTTACCTAACCTATTTTTGTTGAGCAAATAATTTGTAGTTATGTCAGTTTTTGCAGAACACTTCAAAAGGGTTGTGCAACAAAGTACTTCAGCCAAAAGTCATTAACGGGAATTATAATCCAGGCATTGGGAGGTCCACATTGTCTAGCATCCCATGCTTTCATTTATCGATCCAGAGAATCCCAGGAATTCCACTATAGACCATTTCAGCAACCATTTTAACATGAAACAGTATAGGGTAAATAAAGGTGATAGTTAAAGTTGCTTTCCATTCAGGTCAAACACAGGGTGCTACTACCATGGGGAGAAGACTTTTTGCATAACATTACAGAGGGTGTGTGATTTAGCACTCAGATTCAACTGAAACAAACAGCATTGCAATGCCTCAGTGGCAGAGCGGTACTGTAAAGTTGTCATGGATACGGGTGAGCTCCTCTCTGGACAGGCTCTTTTAACACCTGGGTTTACAAAGTTTTTTTTTTGTCAATATGGCTGCTGTGAAAAAAGGTCTATTTCTCTCCCTTGTTCCGTGGCACACGGCCCATGTTATAAAACTCGGTATTAGGCCTCATATCTGTGAGGTGAGCCAGGCGGTTGGACATGGCGAAGAAAGCAGCGATGGCAGCAATATCCCAGGCATCCTCGCGGTCAAAGCCAACTTCCTCCAAAGACAGGAAATGCTGCTCGGTGATAGTGTCGCTGCGACACACAGCCATGGCGAATTCCAGCATGGCATGCTCCCGAGGTGAGAGCTCTGCATTCTCATAATTTACTACGACCTGGGTAAAAGTTATCAGAGTGGAACGTGATTAAATTAAATGAAAAGTGATTTTCAATCAGCGACCTGATGATTTCCTCTGGCATCGGTGGGTGAATGTGCGCATGAATTGTGACAGCAATGCACATTGTAAAGCGCTTCGCATAAAGGTAAATGCACCATTTTACATAACATTGCTGTCCACTTCACCCATGCCTGAGTCATAATATGAAAAAGACAAACAATTATTAAGTACCTGATCAGCAAGAGTGGGTTTCTTAGAATAGATGCGATGCAGTGCACTGTGGGATACCACACAGTAGAGACACTGGTTGTAGGTGCTGGTGGCCACTACGATCAGCTCACGGTCTGCCTTAGTTAGTCCCCCTGGAGGACAATACAAACACAAGAACAAAGACAAACACGCCTGAGTAAAGATACAAATTCAAAGCAGACAGACACGTTCACACTAAACAAAGACAGAAGTGTATCGGTGTAAACGTCAAAACCGTTCGTTTTCAGGAAATGGGGGGGGGGGGGGGGGGGGGGGTACAGTGTTCCAATTAATCCAATGTAGTTATAATTTAGTCACAAGGTCTTGTTAATACTTTTCAAAGGTTCAATAAAACCTACAGATGCACGTAACTAATTTCACGTTAACTTAAAAAAGAAAGTGAAAACGCATCACATTGTGTTGGGAAATTGTAGATCAGCTATTTTTTCTACTTTTGTATGATACTGTTAGTATGTAGGGCAATAATTTATGAAAAAACATAAAACGTTATGGAGATACAAGGTTTCTGCTCAAGAGCAACGATTGTCATGTAGCTATGCTTGCACAAGCAACATGAAAACACACAGCACCCACCTGTCTCCTTGTTCATCAGCTCATTGTAGTAAGCAAAGAAAGCTCGAAACTCGGCTGGTCTATGGGCCAAGACTTTGAAGACATTGGGCAAAAAGCCTCCCTATAAAAGAAAACGGGTGCACCGACTGCAATATCAACATTAATCAAACTGAGGGAGAATAATGTTGTGCAAATGTACTTCTATGCAACTTATTATTATTTCAACGCAAGTTACAAATAGCCAGTGGTGGACATCTAAGTAAATGTATTGAGTATCTGCGCTTTACTTTATTTTTGCAATTTGCATACTGGATTACTTTCACTCCACTACAAATATTGAACTTTTGACTCCCTTAGATAAAGTAGTCTACCTGCACATTAAGCCCCATTTCATATATAGTGAAAATAGCAGATCTAGAAGCTCACAATACATCGCAAGTGAGCTCGTAGATCTGCTATTTTCACCAATATTGATATATAGAAGTACAAATTTGACAGACCAACTTCCACTTGTAGTAATATTGAGTATTATTTGACCAGGAATACCTATACCAGGACTTAACACCCAGAAGGAAAAAAATGACTAAATTATTCAAACATTTTCTATATATTTTTTAATATTTTCAGAAATGGCATATGTACATACAAGCTCGCAGTGCGGCATGAAGTGACGAGCTTGTACATCTGCTATTTTTGAATAGCCAACAAATAAATGGTGAAAGTGGTTAAATGATTGTGATGCTATAATAACTACTTCTGGTGGGTACCCCTTGGCACACCCCCAAGGACCCCTGGGGGTCCCCGGACCCCAATTTGAGAACCACTGATCTATACCATCTGACTGAAGTACTGGGGGTCGAGTATGCTTTGTCCACCACAGCAAACAGCTGTTTGATACCTTCATCTCCACTTCCTCCATAAGCTCAACTATATCGTAGGGCAGGTCCTTCTTGTAGGGTACAGGGTACCGACTGATCTTCTCCTTCTCCAGAGCATCTCTGGAGGAGGAGCAGTGTCTGGCTGCTGCAGACACAACCGCCACCGCCTGGCGTACCACACTATCCGACCGGAGAGACGCCTAGAAATGCCAAACGCAGAAAGTTCATGGAAGGAACAAACACTCTGACATGTTGTCCACAGACATAAACAATGCAATCTGTAGTGGTGGTGGTGGCTCCAACGCTAACTCACAAGCAATGTAACAGTGGAAGGACGTAGCAACCTCAAGACGCCACTGCTCGCCATATTTCAGTCAGCTCAGCTGTCAAATATGAACTATTTACTTCCTAGTTGTCTGGATCAAGGAGTATGTAATATTGAATAAGGGAGATGTCAGATACGTCACATCACATTTTATGCACTCACTGGTAAGCAAACTGGAGCCGGACGTTTGAGGGATAGTCAGGTCAGGTGGACAAAGTCACAAGTGTATGAATAAACACTATCTTTGAATGCTGGCTCCAGTTTGCTCGTCTTCTACCTCCATGTAACCTCTCCTTCAATGTTATACTCCTTGTATTTTTTTCTTTTTAGACAATCCAATCATCGCCTGTTCTTTGGTAACGCCTACCACAGTGCCCCTCCCACACCCACACGAGTCTTTTAATTCTTGTTATTATTGTTCTTTTTTTGAAGCTATATCGTTTTCCTTAATTCGGTTTTCTTGAATAGTATCTAATAAAGCAGTATTACATTTAAACTTGCCTTTTCAAGCCATAAAAGCCGTAATAAAGACCGAGATACTCACTTTTGGGATTTTCTGTCCCACATGTGGTAGGCATATCATCCCAACCACAAGAGGGCGCGCCAGCATTCCTGTAGCCACCGCTGCCATGCCTTGCTGTTACCCACCGGAAGTGTCTATGTTGTGAGAGAGAGAACGGAAAAGAGCTCCATTCATTGTAAAAGAGAGATCAAGTAAACATTGGAGGGTGGAATCAAAAGCAATGTTTTACCATGTAAGTAGGTCGATTGCAGTTCATTCACGAGCTAACCTTCGTTACTTGGTTATTATAATCATCAATATATGTTGTTAGCCAGTGAACTGTTAACACACAGACTGGTTCAGTTCGTTTTGTTCGACATACATTGTTCTACAATCACTGATCGCACATTGCTGAACCTCGAGCAGAGTTGCCATGTCTGCTTATTATAAGCGACTTTTTCTTTGAAGTTTCTTGTAAATATTGGAAGTTGCAGATTGCGTTTTTTCTGGGCTTGTTTCTAAAGTGTGGTTGCTTATTTGGGCTAGCTTCCTAATGTTGTTTTAACTTGTTTAGTGGTTCTCAAGCATTTTCATGTCAAGGACCCCCCAATGAATATGCATTTGTCCACGCCACGGACCCCCATCTGAAAATAAGTTATGCCAGGGACCCCATACCAGATTTGTGTTGTTAAAATGTTTCAAAAATATTCCAAGATTACCATTTGCTTTTTCAAGATCGGCTATGTTCAAATATCCGTTGCCTAGTCGCTTCTGTTGGGCTTGTTTTCATATACCTGGTTGCTTGTTTCTCTCGCAAAATCTGGTGTAGAAGAGTCGAATGGGACCACCAGTGTTCTGTGCAGATAATCTTATCCGTCCTCAGTCATTGGACGCTGAACAAAGGTTGAATGAGGCGTTCTCCTTAAACATTGCTTGTGTTTTTCTGTTCATAGATTTCTTTGGAGCATGAGATCTTGTTACATCCACGGTATTTTGGCCCCAATCTTCTCAACACCGTGAAGCAGAAACTGTTCACAGAAGTGGAGGGCACGTGTACTGGCAAGTAAGTGGCATTGAGACCTATTTGATGGTTCTACATTTTTTTATGTAAATCTAATCATTGTGGCCCCAACATGGTCACTGTTTACATGAGGACTGTAAAGGCAGGAGTAGCATTTGTATGAAGAACATAAAATGTCAAAAATATAAGTTAGGCTGGAAAGTCAATAACAGTTCTTGACCTTATTTCATTACTTATTTTCAGGAAAACTTTTATAAAAAAACTTGGTTGGATAAAAAAACTAAAAATGTTTTACACCTTTTTATCCATTTGTTTCAGGTATGGCTTTGTCATTGCTGTTACCACGATTGACAACATAGGTGCTGGTGTGATCCAGCCAGGGAGAGGGTTCGTCCTTTACCCTGTCAAATACAAGGCCATTGTCTTCCGTCCATTTAAGGGTGAAGTAGTGGATGCTGTGGTCACTCAGGTTAACAAGGTCAGTGACTACAGATATGGTTCAGAGACTGGCACAAAACTAAACATAATGTCAGGATCATTAAAAAAAATTCACAACAGTTTTGGTTGTAGCTTATCTGAACTTGTTCCCGTGTTTTTTGCAGGTTGGGCTGTTCACCGAAATAGGTCCCATGTCTTGTTTCATCTCTCGTCATGTAAGTCATGTCACCTAACTTGTTGTCTACAGAGTTGCATGGTTGTTTGATGCTGGTCCATTGTAGTGCCCTAACCATGAATTTATGTATTTTGCAGTCCATTCCCTCAGAAATGGAGTTTGACCCCAACTCTAATCCCCCTTGCTATAAGACTGTTGATGAGGTAAAACTTTAAATGATTACATTTGTGTTTTGCCAGCTGTCGATTTGTATTTATTATTATTTTTTAAATTGTGCCTGTTCACCCAAAACTGGTTGGATGGCATTATTGTTTTCATAGCAAGCCAACTGTGCAAGGCACTTCAAATTCAACATGCCAGTTCCATCAAAAGCAGGAAGCAACAAACACTTATGTGATGGTCTGAGAAGTGTGAATGGTGTCAGTCAATGAGGTTTCCTTTATGCATTTTGTTCACTGCTTTCGATAAGAGTGACGGTGAACAAATGCTACTACAATCAAATATGTTATGTTGTTTTGTATCGAGAAGAATCTAACGTTTGTGTGATTAATTTGGCAGAATGTTGTAATTATTTTAAGCTTAGTCTATGGAATACTAAATATTAAAATGAACCCTGAGTGTATGTTAGAGATCATGATGGTGGCGCCATACAAAATTACCTTGGAAACGGAGACAGTGTTCAAAATATCTCAAGGTCTTCTTTAGCTGCTAGTAGTCTATTCTTTATGATGATGGCAAAGAGCTGCTCAGTCTCTCACTTAAATATTTGTTTTATTTTCTTTTAAGGACATTGTAATCCAGCAAGATGATGAGATCCGGCTTAAGATTGTGGGAACAAGAGTGGATAAAAATGACATTGTAAGAATACTTTCAGTCAAGCACTATCTGTCAATAGGCAAAATGATGGGCCTATTTTATATTATTTATATACCATTATGTTGATTTACACTTAGTTACTTCTTACATGGTTGTAATGTGTTCCTTTTTTCAGTTTGCCATTGGATCGCTCATGGATGATTATCTTGGTAAGTATACGACAATATCTGAGAATCACAGTTTATTTTGGTCAACTGACATGGTCCATGGAAAATATATAGCTATAGCTGCTTGCCTTTTTCAACCATTATACTATACTAAGATCAAGATAAGGTTGAAAATGGGTGAAGTTCTCCTTAAAGAGTTTGTTTCCTTAACCCATTGAGACCTGAAGCCGATTCGACATGTCTCCTAAATCTCAACAGTATTCTGAAAAACGTATGTTTCTACATCAGTGGTGCTCAATCTTTTTCATGTCAAGGACCCCCAAAATTATATGTATTTGGCAGCGGATCCCCATCAAAATATTTTGTTCCAGGGACCCCCAGAAGCAAAGATTTGAGTTAAAAATGTTCGCTTTAAGAAAATATATATATTCAAAGATTTGCACACATTTGCACGATTTTTCAAAAATAGCAGATCTACAAGCTCGTAGCGTGGCATGAGCTTGTATATCTGCTATTTTTGAATAGCCCAAAGTGTAAAACAATGCTTTTTAGCTCAAATCTAAAAATGACACAGTTCCAGGTCTTAATGGGTTAAAGAGTTTGTTTCCTTAAATGTGTCAGTAAATCCTTAACTCCTAAACATTGTATCTGTGTTATTTTCTCAGGTCTGGTCAGCTGATTTCTCTGTCACCATGTGTGTGAAGGCGTGGTTATTTTGTTAAAAAAATATATTTTTCTGTTTGTTTGGAAAATAGTCTAAAATGGATTCCATTTAAGCCTGATTAAGATTTAGTTGCAGGACTAGTGTGTCGCATGTCAAAAATAACTGACCTACAAGTTCACAGCATGTCGCATCGCCCACTCATTGAGAGCTTGTAAGTCAGCTATTTTCGAGGCGCAGCACTGTCGTGCGACTGAGCATAGATTAGGTTTTAGCCAGAATAACGTGTATGTTGTTATTCAACACTCTTAATTTTAGCTCACCTACATTTTGTTCACAACATATAATTCTCCAACTCAGCTAGTTGCTACATATGCTTGGATTTTGTACTTGGACTGTAATAAAACATTCTATTTGTTACCACTATGTCCTCTCTTTTGTGTGCAACACAAAACAAATGTATGTTGTGTTGTTTTAACATCTGAATGTGTTGGTGTAATGACACCACAGTTAATGTTTCTGTTACAACCTTTATTGTTACTATTTGTTGATATAGGCTACACGCCTACACAGTTACATTATGTGCATAGTTTGTCTTTCTTTATAACCTCTGACGTATTTATACTGTAAGTATTCCACGATGAACACTATTTCATTCTGGTACAGTACATGCTATGCTAAGGATTGCAAGTGAAGGTTACACATAGAGATATGCATTACAATACATGACAAACATATGCCGTTTTTAGATTGTTAAGAAATTGAGTATGACTTACTGAATCACTCAAAAGTTAACATTTGATAATATAGCACAAAACTAAACGTTTGTCATGCATTGAAATGCATGTACATATATCTGTGTATAACCTGTACTGGTTTAGAGTTACACAGACATTAAGGCTTAGATTTATTGTAGGATATACTGTACATTTATAGTATAAATCACAGACAAATAGGCGTAGATTTATATTATAAATCTATGACTAAATGTCTGTGTAACCGTATTATTATAGTACTTTTCCAAGACAATATTAATATCTCATGAAAAAACAACTGCTAAGACTAGAAATCCGCAATAAGTCATAAATCCAAGAGGTACTATTTTCTCATGATGATCGAGAGACGAAACGTTTAAATACGGCGACGTGGGCGTGTCACTGTGCCGGCTTTGAATACGTCACTGATACGCGCCGACGTTCTTCCTTTCTCTCGTCCTGAAGATGGCGGCAGGGGTGAGTAAGATGGAGCGATAGACACTCATTCAACTTTCCCCGCTGTTTGTCGCCGCTATCCCATGAAAATCAGCCCCATCCGAGCGCCTTCCGAACAACGTTCACTAAATAATGTCTTTCCTGTATGTTGAGCAGCCGATGTTGACGATATTTTAGTGATAACGTTTATTCAGCGTTCATCCCATCAGTTTATGTTGACGTTGCATACAGGCAGGCTGTAGGCATGACGCCCTGACCTGATGTGTGCCACGTTAGCTGTGTTCACACCGGTAGCATGTCTATTGTTACTAGGACGTTCTTCCTTTTTTGTTCAGTTCTCAGTGAACTGTAATGTTGTGATGATTAAAGGCTGTGCAATGTGTATTGTCTTCTTCAGCTGTGTAAATGAGAGCTAACTGATATTTGTTCCGGTGTTGGTGGCTAGTTAGCCTATCAAGAAACCGAATATGTACAGGAATAGCAAAGTAGTTGATGCATGTCATTACATAATGCCACCGTTTTGCCACGTTATAGACATTTTGTCAGGCAGCCCCCTAACAACACCTTCAGATTCATTGTTTAGATTGTTAAATGGACTGGTCTGGTATCCTAGGTTTGGGAGCCCTTTTATAATACATTTGGAGGAATAAAGTTGTAATTCCCAACTGCTAAATAATGAATTAAACTTATTTTTGCTTTGGTTTGTAGACCCTTTATATTGGGGTACACTGCACACTGATCGCATTCAAACGTTGGGCCTTTCGGTGCCATTGGTGGCATTGGTTCTATAAGAACCCCCACCCCCTAATGATTATGTGACATGATCAAGTATTAGTTCAATTGCTTCCAAGGGTAGCAGTGATATACTTTTACATTAGTTGTTAACCCTCACTAAGGATGCTGTGTCGTTTTTCTCCTCTGTTTGTTTCTTTCTAGACCCTGTACACGTACCCAGACAACTGGAGGGCCTTCAAGGCTCAGATCGCAGCCCAGTATAGCGGTGCTCGCCTCAAGACGGCCAGCAACCCCCCTGCCTTCACCTTCGGGCAGACGAACCGTTCTCCTAACTTCCTGAGCAACTTCCCCCTGGGCAAGGTCAGTAAGAGCTGTGATATTCAATCTAGTAAATTCGAGGGGTTACTCCAGTTGTCCAATTTGCAGGTGTTAGGGGTTTCACCTTTGCAAGGACTAATGTTACTGCAATACTGCCATCCTCAGTACATGTGGTCTTTCTTTTTTTTTTATATAGAACCCGTAAATAACTACATACCTTTTGTTGAACCAAAAATGTTCCTGAAGTTTGGCCAAAAATCTGCATGTCAAACAGAAGTATTTGTTTCTATTGGTATAATGAGGTGGAACAACTGGTTGGATAACTTGGGTGGTCCTCATAACAGGTTTAAGAAACCTCCCACTACAAACTACACCCACTTTGTGTAAGTAATGCAGTTTCTTTAGTGCGGCTCACTGCCAGGTCTGTCACAATTATTAAATAATTGCCTAATTGACATTATTTGAGGTAATCACAATTATTTTGCATAATTGTCAATTGTTTCCATCTATCTGTTTGAATTAATCTGTTGAATGTTCATACATTTTTAAAAAAATGGCAGAAATAGTCTATCTATAAGCTCACAACGCGTTGCATTGTGGTGCGTTGTGAGATTGTAGATCACCTATTTCATTATTAGTGTTTTGAAATTGGTGCCGGACCCGTCATTGTCAGTCATTTCTTTGTATATTTAAGTTAATTGTCATATCTGCCCCGAGCAATTTTAATTGACAAAGCCTAAAAAGCTAATGGAAATTTAATTTGTATGCCAAAAACCTAAATTAAATAATTAATCACAATTATTTGTAATCAACTAAAATGTCATGATCGTGACAACCCTACTCACTGCCTGACACTGTCCCACACTCTACAGGTCCCTGCTTACCAGGGAGATGACGGCTTCTGTCTGTTTGAGAGTAATGCCATTGCTCACTACCGTAAGTCTCACTTCCATGTTATGAGGTCGTTTTTAGTGTCCTTAGTGATTCTAGATTCTAAGTCACCTGAGTTCATAGAGTAAGATTGTTTTGCTTATTCTATGAGATGTATACGGTCTGTGTGTGTGTATATATTTTTTAAACTTCATTTTTTGTTTTGTTTATTCAGAATGGTTGTCTCCCATTATCAAGGGCTCTCATTGATTGTCTTGATGCCTTGTATTGATAGTGTTTCTTGTTTATTCTTATCCCCACCATACAGTGAGCAATGACGCCCTGCGCGGTGCCACTCCCCAGGCTGCAGCTCAGGTGCTGCAGTGGGTGAGCTTCGCTGACGCAGAGATCATCCCTCCAGCCAGTGCATGGGTCTTCCCCACCCTGGGTATCATGCAGTTCAACAAGCAGGTACACGTTATCCCAATGTTGTCGGGTTAAGAACAACTTAAACCCTCTGTACTTAGTAAAACGGACCCGAGTTGCAAATGTACTTGGTACACTTTAATCGCTCTAATCTACACCACTCTTTGCCAAAAATAGTCGATCTACAAGTTCACAACGGTAAACGTTGCCTACAGAATAGGGATGCTGCTGGGGTTCAAGTGGTTACGCTAATGACAGAATGTTGATTGGTAGTAAGTTGGGATCCCAAAGCAGATGTTGCACTTCTGAAGTGTAATGGATTGCGAACTGTTATGATTGTTCTTTAGAAAAAGTTGGTACTTTAAGTAGGGATGTGAACAACTCAGTATTTTGCTAGTTGACGTGTCTGTGGCATTTATCAACAAGTAGATGGACTTAACAGTAAGCCTTGCCGAGCCCTGAGGCTCATAGGGCAGGAGCCTATTGCCTGTTTCCTTAAAGTGAGGCAGCTTGATGTACAAGTACACCCCCTGGACATGACACTAGTGTTGCAGGGACTTACCCCAATCCAACCCTTGATGCTGAGTGCCAAGCAGGGAGGCATTGGGTCCCATTTTTAGTCTTTGGTATAGTGCTATTTTAAAATGAACTACCACAATCATGTCCAGAATTTGTTTCAAAGCCCCACGCCATGGCGAGATCTGCCATTGAGGGTCTAACTGGAAGTACCACCCAAGGAAGTTATGTTGATGCTTTGAAGATCTGTTTACATTACCCGTGCATGAAAACCCTGTTGTGATTGGTTGTAAAATACCGCTTCCGGGCGAAGTACATGCAACGTAAGTCCCGCCCTATAAACATACTCTGCATTAGGTCGTTACCAGGCTTTTCTCCTCAGAGATGAGAAAAGGCTGGGAATGGGGCTATTAAAGCCTTAATGTTTAAACATTTAAAAATTAATCTTATTTAACCACATGAATCCTAATGTCCCTATTCTGGGTGCGACTGCGAAAATAGCCGATCTACAAGCTTACTATGCCTCGCAACATTGAGAGCTTGTAGATCTGCTATTTTCAGCCAAGAAATTTGGTGTAGAGGGAAATGCTTATGGATCTAGTATAAAGCCCTGGGGGACACTGGTCAACTTAAGTATATAGGGTTTACGTGGTTAAAGTAAACGTGCGTTTATGTGACCATTTCTAGTCGTATCATTTCACAAAGTTACAATTTGTTTACCATGTTACTGAAAGGTCAGCGAAGAGGTGACAGCTCGGCTCACTTTAATCATATACCTACTGAAATCCTGCATCCTCCATGACTGCATAGAGCTAGCATATGTTTTGCCATGAACCCAGGCCTAGTGCTTTAGTTGTTTGTCCTGTCTGAACAACCCCGAATCTGCATGGAGATGCTGAAATGCAGCAGGGAGAAGGAGGTGCTGTGTCACTCACCCAAAAAAGCAGGTCAAGCTCAGAATGCGGCACATCGTGTGATTTAACTCCAAGGACATAAGTAGCCTTGGGAACCGTTAGTTCCAGAGCCATGGGGCCCATTATTTTGTTTCTGTAAAGCTACTTTTGAGTATTTAGAATAACTATAAATATTATCATTATTATAAGACTGGTGTCAATGTCTTGTTTCTGTAGGTTGAGGCAGCTTGATCTACAGGTACACCCCCCTGGACATTACGCTAGTATGTCTTGGGGAAATCCAGCCCTTGATGCTGAGTGCCAAGCAGGGAATTATTGGGTACCTTTTTTATAGTCTTTGGTATGATTGAACCCCAACCTCCAAGTTACGTTATCTAGTTTGTCAAAATTGTATAAATATTTTTTTTTAACCCGGAACAGGAAATGTTCATGCCACCTTCTGGAAAAGAGAACTACAGTTATATACGGTCTATTGGACAATAATCTAGTATTACCTTTACAAGTCTCACTTTACACTTGTTTTGTCTGTCAGTCTATTACACTAAGTCACTGTCGCTAATAGCTAGTTGAGCTGAATCTGTATCAAATGGAACAGTCAATTTTCCTCTTGGGGAATTTTGTGCTGACTGTTAGTACGGGTCAAGTCTACACTCTGGAATTGGTTCACTGCAATCTGCCATGGTTGTCTATTTCAGATGCCTGAATCAAATTAGCTTCTCTGTGCTACCTAGTCTGCAATCTCTGCAGAACACTGGGTATTTTGGGTGAGCGGTTAGGTTAGACAAGGAAGGGCTGCACACCCTGACATCAAGAGCATAAGATTCCAAGATATTGAGAGTTTGTGAAATAATATATCTAATTCCCTGTGATTCTCTCTCTTCCCTTGTGTCTACAGGCCACAGAGCAGGCCAAGGAGGAGGTGAAAAAGGTTTTCACAGTGCTCAACAATCACCTGAACACTCGTACCTACCTGGTGGGTGAGAGGGTCACCCTGGCTGATATCAGTGTAGCCTGCTCCATGATCTGGCTCTACAAACAGGTAGGCACATAAAAAGTAACACATAGAGATGCAGAGGTTGCAATATTCTTGGCAGATACTGATTCCCAGTTTTTTATTAGTCTGACCTGCCGGTACTGGTTTTTCAGTTTTCGTTTTTTTCAGATACAGATTTTTGAGATTTTCTATCTAAGGACTATAATTAGATACTACTAGACCATACCCGGTCGACGCATCCGTGGGGGGATATGCGCACATGATCTGGCAACCCGGGAGGAAGTTAGTCCCATAGCTGGGCAGCCCCGTAACCATGGCGACATTCTTTGACACAAAAGCGCTAATAAGAAGCTGAGATTTGATGAAATTGAAAAACGGGCTTCACAGTTAAGTTCAGATGGTAATGGTCAATGGCTGTGTGCAAAATCAGAGCAATTGGTCCAGCCAGTGAGGAGAACCGGGTATCTTCACTCACGTACCACTACAGAGGTTACTAGAATTATAGTAGGATAGTAGGATTATAGTAGGATGGTTGCTCCAATGCCTTTTTTTTAGGCTGGAGAAGTTGTGTATGTCACAACAGGCTAAATCACTTGCTTGTCCCCCACACACACAGACAAATGGATAAATAGAGATGGATGGATAGATGGATGGATGCATTAAAAAGCCATTTTAATTATCACAATAATGAGACTGCTGATTTTGAAGATGCTGTCCATACTGTTGGCCACTGTCCTCACAATGGGTCAAAAGCCATGACTCATGGCTTGGTAGTACAGCCTAATCTGCTATTATACACACCGTATGATGGGGCATAAATTATGCCTGATTTACAAGCCTACAACGTGTTGCAGATGAACCTGTTGTGAGCTTGAAGATCAGCTATGCTTAGGCGCGACACCGTCTATGTGGAAGCGTACATTAGTCACTGGTGAGAGTGCTGTTGCTGACGTTTATGAAGATTTATGACTCTAATTAATTAGGCTTCTCAGCGAGGCACGGACACTTCTAGCCGACCAGGCTAAGCTAAATTGCTACACAACCACAACAAATTGTTGCTTGAAAGTGAAATGTTACTGCCGTTACTTTTGCTCGTAAAGAGCATGACAGTCACAGCATTGAGTAGGCTATGCTGCACGCAAGATTATGGAATATATCCTTACATTGCAATGGTAAGCAGCTCCATCTGTAGGCTGTTACTAGGCTACTTGCTAGAGTTTATTGACTCAGCATTGTGCACGACTTGATGCTGCACAGCGCCCATCTAGTATCAATTTCACACAATACCGGCATAAAACTGGAATTCATGACCATGACCTGATTTGATAGTTTTGATAGTCGGCCGATTGCTCGCTGCATGTCTACTAACATACACTCAGAACTCTTAAGTGTGGTTATATCCATGCACTTTCACAGATATAGTCATGCCAAAATGTCCCAAACTTGTTTTTTACTTATAATTTTATGACTTTCGCTTTTACTAAGTATTAAAAAATAAACTATAACAAAGAACTGCTCTTAAAAATGCATTTATATTTTCATATTTATATGTTCCAAGGAATATGAGCAATATCATATTAATCAATTAAAGCATGAATAAAATAATAGGTTAGTGAACATGTCTATAAACGCTTTAGGATGTTCTCAATAAGACAGAAATTGTTGCCACATTTTATCAAAGGCTGCAGAGCCAAATCTATCCTCCCCGTGTGTAATAGTTGAAGGTACATTTTTGCTATTTTTCAAGGGCAGCATGAAGCCAGATTTAAGTAATGCTATTATCAAGTAAATGGCATTGGTATGAAGCCATGAAATGCCCAATATTGTTCAACTCTCAGCTTTCATTGCCTTGATCCAGTCCCCTGTCTCTTCCTCACGCAGGTCCTGGAGCCTTCTTTCCGTCAGCCATACCCAAATGTGACACGTTGGTTTGTCACTTGCGTCAACCAGCCACAGTTCAAGGCAGTCCTTGGGGAGGTCAGGCTGTGTGAAAAGATGGCTCAGTTTGACGGTGAGTTTTTAAACACGAAAAACTATGTCAGGTGAAAATTTTGACGCAACCAGTGACTGTGACAAATATCCACTTCCATGTACTGTAAAAGGCATAGAAGCAAACGGCATCCTCCATCACTGGGCAAGGCGGTGTCCTTTCATGGCACTGAGTCTTATATCTGATGGGGGTAGAGAGACTTGAGTCCATATTAATCCCAGTCGTCTCTGCTTGGTGAGGATAAGGCTGGTTCATGCTGTGGACACATTGAACAAGATGTCTGTTTAACAAAGTAGCATTCAAATTATATGGCCATGTGTTTTTTATTTATATTGTGTAACTGTCTTGTATAGTATATTGCATTATTAGTTTACCTAATATGCAATTTGGGCAATATTTGAACTTAAATTCCATTTGGAACAACTTGTGATATTAACTTAAGTACATTGTGTGTGTTCTTGATTTGTTCTGAAACCAATCACACGATTTATATTTCTGTGAATCCCTGCAAAGTTCAGGGCAGGATTTTAGATCTCCTACGTGAAGACTGATAACTCCTCAGATTTGTGTAATGCTTTACTATTCAACCTTGTCAATTATAAAGAGTGTTAATATTCACCTTTTTATATATTCTGATGTTGTTTTGAAACGGTTTAGCAGGTTCAGTGATGTTTCTTTGACTGAGAAAATGATTTAATATGGCTGAGATGAAAATAACTGGTTATTTGGGAAACTCATGGTCTACACGATAAAAGGCATTAATTTCAAGTGTCAGAATCTATTTGGACAAGTGTTTGCAAATATGTGTTCTAGCTGTACTTGTGCTGACTCACACTTCTGTGTATTTCACAATCCAAAAGTCCCTGACCAGATACTCTGTACTCGGTTAATCTAAAGCAAACGTTATTCTGCCTCCTCCAGCCAAGAAGTTTGGTGACATGCAGCCTAAGAAAGAGGCTGCTCCAAAGAAAGAGAAGGCTGGAAAGGATGGAGCCAAACCCCAGGAGAAGAGGGAGAAGAAAAAAGAAGAGAAGAAGCCTGCCCCTGCTGATGATGCTGATGATATGGATGAATGTGAAGCAGCTCTGGCCTCTGAGCCCAAAACAAAGGACCCTTTCGCACATCTGCCAAAGAGGTAAAAAAAAAAAACACACTTGGCATAGCTTGCATTACATATCACAAGCATTCACCGTCCATATTTTTGCATATTGTGGAGAGGCTCTTTTCCCTCCCTACTCGAAGCTGTGGAATGACATCTCTTATGTCGGAACTGCACAGTCACTCCCCATATTTTGCAGCAGTCACCACAAAACTCACATCTTAAGACTTCACCTAATTTCCTAGCCTTTATCATCTTTACATCTGCACTTGTTTATTTGGATAGTTATGTTTACTTGTTAACAGATTCTAAGTATGTTTTTAATGGTTAAGTTTACATGTTGATGGATGTATGTTATTTAGATACTAGATTTGAAGTGTAGTTTGCCATCTTGGTTACTTTCTATCTAGCACATACTTCCTTTCTTGGAACTAGTTTCATGAATGCTTACCCTAGTTACCCTAGGTTTACTAAGGTTCATCGTAATTAGTTTGACCTTGCATTATGTTCCCTCATGATAAGAGCGACTGCTGAATGCCTGAGGATGTTATGATGTTATGGCATTTGAAAGCAAAGTGTTGGGGCTACCCAATAAATATCCACTTCCATGTACTGTAAAAGGCGTAGAAGCAAACGGCATCCTCCGTCACTGGGCAAGGCGGTGTCCTTTCATGGCACTGAGTCTTATATCTGACGGGGGTAGAGAGACATGAGTCCATATTAATCCCAGTCGTCTCTGCTTGGTGAGGAAAAAGGCTGGTTCATGCTGTGGACACATTGAACAAGATGTCTGTTTACCAGAGTTGAACAAATTGTATGGCTGTATTTTGTTTGTTTAAGTGTATTGCATTTTATTGTATATTTCGTTCGTTAACCTAATATGCAATATTTGGGCAATATTTGAACTTAAGTTAATATCACAAGTTGTTCCAAATGGAATTTAAGTACATTTTGCTTGTTCTTGTACTGAAGCCAATCACATGATTTATATTTCTGTGAATCCCTGCAAAAAAAGATCAGGAGAGGATTTTAGCTCTCATATGTGAAGACTGAAAACTCCTCACAATATTATTTGTAAAATTTAACATTTTGCCCTAACCTGCCACCCTAACATGCTTCTGCTTTTGACATTTATGCTTAGGATTGTGCTAATATTGTGATTAGTACTGTTTCACAAAATGAAACCTTTGCAGTTTTGTAGACTGCCCTATTAGTCTTCTTTTTCTGGCAAGAAGGAATTGTAGGATTTCTATTTCAAAAGATGTGTGTGAAGTACTGTCTTGGATAATACTTGCCCAATTACAGATCTTAATAATAATCTATGGATATAGCACCTTTCTAAAGCAAGTAAAAAAAATCCCCAATAAAATAAAAGTACAGTAAAACACTAACGGATAGAAAACATTGCACATGTCCTGCACCCATTTAACATCAGATCCTTTCCTTATTCCAGCGCATTCATCATGGATGAGTTCAAGAGAAAGTACTCCAATGAGGACACCCTGTCTGTAGCCGTCCCCTACTTCTGGGAGCACTTTGATCGCGAGGGCTACTCCATCTGGTACGGAGAATACAAGTTCCCAGAAGAGCTCACCCAGGTCTTCATGAGCTGCAACCTCATTACAGGTGAGACTGAGACACCAACAGCAGGCACTAGACGGTATAGTGTTTTGACCAGATCACAAATATCAATGTGGATCATGGATTAAATTAAATTGGATTCCATAAAGGCAGAAATCACTGTGGCGTGGACGAGATCACCTATAGCTGACTACATTTGTCAAAATGCAGCCTGCTGGCTAGCCTTGATCTACACAAATTATTGATTGTTCCACAGGCAAATGGCTTACACTGGCCGTCATAATTAGCATATTATGGTGGCTGGCGAGCGGATTGACGTTCTTGTTGCACTGATTTCCGACGAGTCTAGGCTATAAAGCACTGTCCCCTCCCTGTTACTGAATGGAGCAGAGGGTAAGGGGGAGTAGCATTTGCTTTCCTAGTTGTCTATTCATCAGCTACTCTGTAGCCTACATTTGATGTTAGCTGTATATATATTTAAATGTTCAAAGACGAGCCGTAATAACGAAAATGAAACTAGCTTTAGTTAGTGCTGTCTTCCTCCCTGTACATTTGCAAGCTTAATGATGCAGGAATGCATCTCACAAGATCCAGCACTTGATTCTTAACATGTGCTGTCAAGTCTGAATATTAAAACTTGTGTCAGTTATGTTTACTAGACCATACCCGGTCGACGCATCCGTGGGGGGATATGCGCACATGATCTGGCAACCCGGGAGGCGACATTCTTTCACACATAAACGCTAATAAGAAGCTGTGATTTGATGAAATTGAAAAACGGGCTTCACAGTTAAGTTCAGATGGTAATGGTCAATGGCTGTGTGCAAAATCGGAGCAATTGCTCCAGCCATTGAGGAGAACCGGGTAGCTTCACCTACCACTACAGACACCACTACAGACAGACAGAGGTTACTAGAATTATAGTAGGATATGATCACCAGTTAATCGCTGCAATTTGAAATGTGAGTTTGCTCGCTGCCCGGCGCGTTGCGAGTCCCTCTTAGTTATCACAGTAGAGGCCGAGGACCGCCCGGGCGGGTGATTATCCCGCAGCGGCACGATTTATTTAAAACAACCGTCTGTGAAAAAAAAAAGTTGGATGGGTGTGTTTTGCCGCATCGTTGGTGCAAACTGCGGTAGTTGGCTACTCTGCTTCAACTTCAATTCTCCTAGCCTGTGATCTTAGCTTAGTCCTGAAAAGAATATCCTATAGAAGTGATGTTTACAATTCTTGGTTTGTCTAAGCAAGTTTTGGTCAGTGAGAGGGCTGCATGGTAGCAGAAAGGCAGTTGTGTCGTTTCATCTCTTTTCATTGACAGTGTGCAATCACGTTACTATAGTAACCCGAAAATGCACGTGTTACAGCCGAATGTATACTTTGTCGTATGACAGGGTCGTGCGCAAAAAATAGCAGATCTACTAGCTGACAACACATCATGGACATGAAGAATTGTGAGCTTGTAGATCTCCTATTTTTGACCCGCTGTACTGCGAAGTATAACTCGAGCTAAGGACTGGGGAACTGTTCTCACATGAATTGCTTGTCCAGTGCGAATATATTGGCATTCAGCGATATATCTTTTTTGGGCTGACCCATCACGTAAAGCTTTTTTATCGTTGTACTCTTTAACAGTGAGTTAATGGAAGGTGATCTGTAGGACAGTCTCGGAAATATGAAATGATAGGAAATCTGCAACACTGAAGTTTGAAGTAGAAAATTGATAATAATGGATCTAGTATTTGTTTATTGATTAGGAGCGGGTAGTCTGCATAAGTAGTGTACCCTAAACGCGACGTAGGATACTTGCTAAATGTATGTAAACTAGGAAGTTCGGCCCTCACACCTAAGTCGCACCGCAGATCCAACTGATATGCCCATATATGGAGATCTCTGTATCTGTCAGTCCTTGTCCCTTTTATGCCTATACCTGGGGATCTCTGTATCCGTCTGTCCTTGTCCTTTTTATGCCTATACCTGGAGATCTTTGTATATGTCAGTCCTTGTCCCTTTTATGCCCATATATGGAGATCCCTGATGTCATCAGTATGCCCATATATGGGCATGCCCCCTTTTGTGCCAATATATGAAGCTGACTGATTTGTTTGCGCCTGATGCCATGACGACACATTGAGGTTAGACAACACACTATATTTGGGCGTAGCTGCATTGGGAACTCCTTGGTCATGGCTGAGTCATGGTCTGCCTGCCGGCCCTCCCTTAAGCTAATTTTAAAATAGGATAATGTTGTCAGCATTAAAACCGGAGCATGATGTGAGCTGTTATTTGATGATGATAAATACTGAGGCATTTAAGAAGGGTTGTAACATCGGTCATTCTAGTCAATAAGAAAATTGGGGCTACCCAACAAATATCCACTTCTATTGTCTGTAAAAGGCATTGAAGCGAATGGCATCCCCCGTCACTGGGCAAGGCGGTGTCCTTTCATGGCACTGAGTCTTATATCTGACAGGGGTAGAGAGACGTGAGTCCATATTAATCCCAGTCGTCTCTGCTTGGTGAGGAAAAAGGCTGGTTCATGCTGTGGACACATTGAACAAGTTGTCCGTTTACCAAAGTTGTATTCTAATTGTATGGCTGTGTATTGTTTATATTTAACACGGAACACACTGCAACACTGTGTGACAAGTGACAACTACTTACAGTAAGAAGCATGTGTATCTTTGACTGATCATGTGTGCAATCATCTGCTATCTGCTTGGCACTTTGTTACGTGGTTCTCGAATGCTGATTAAATGTTTAAATCCAGCGTTCTCCACCACTGAAAGGGGTCGCATGTCACCCCGACTGCGCTTGTTATTTCTTGAGTGCGGACTGCAGGTCGAATTATGTGGGAGTTGGGATTGTTGGCTGTCTTTTTTATTTACCGGACAGATGGGGAAATGAAAGTTAATGGACGCAACACTGCCAGCGGTCTCTCTCTGTCAACTCGTCTGTCGGCTCCATCCTTCCCCATCAAAATGTACAGAAAAACGGCAGCGCCTCATGGTTTCCCTCAGAAGTGCACATGCACGGGAATAACATAATGAATTAACGCGAGAATCGCAATGCGGCTTGTAATTTCGACACTGTATCGAACGTCAATTTCATTTCCGATACGTATCGAATATTGTGACACCCTTAGCCATTTTATTTGTTCACCTTCATAGCCCAATTGATAAATATCTTTCGAAAGCCAATGTAAATATAGTAACATGGTGTATATACTGTCATTACATTGGCCATATTGCCTCTACTCCCTTCCTAATGAGTGCATCATTCAGGTTTTCAGTGTTGTCATAATAACCTCTCAATAGGCTACATATAGTTTGTGAATGTTAAAAACGGTGTCAAAACTAATTTACTGAAATATTACACAGGAAATGGAACACAGAAGCACAGAGCAGCTCGCCTCTGCCTTCTCAAAATAAATGTGTGATCTGTCGGTATGTAAGAGTTTTACTTGGCTCAAATAAAAGTATAGCAAATGACTTCTGTGACTTGAGCTTATAATCTCAATATTGTTTTCTTGGGAGAACAATGCAGTTGAACAATGGATGAATAGCTAGGCATTAATCATATCTGTTAGGATGATGCCCAGCAGACATTTGTATGATGAATGGACGAAGCCAGCCCGACACCTAACCCTCATCCTAAACTTAACCACACCAAACCGATACAACAACGTAACCATTTCTAATGTCTCAACCCTTTCAAGCTGGTTGCACAGTGCATCATGGGTACTGTCCTGCAAACGTATACATTCCAAGTGCTATCACTATGAATAATTACTCTACTTGTCAAAGCAGTCCCATGGAGAAGCTTGGATGCTCTCTCAAAACTCATGTCAGTAGAGAGAAGTTGTTTAACTTGAACAAAGTTAGAAATTGACAGATGTTAGAAGTTAAAGCAGCACTATGCAACTTTCCTCTTCTACCCCGGATTTGAACCCGGTTTCCTGCTGAAATCTTCAATATTGAGCTAATAGATCCGGCCTGCTTGCTCGGGGGATAAATTGAATCTTGACCATCTGGTCAAACTTCGTGTCAGATCCTGTGTCTAGGTGAGACAAGAGCAGGGAGATGAAATGCAACCACCCTAATTGTATGAGTTATATTGTATTAACACACAAATGATACAGATTGGATTTCTTTTACATTGTGAGGCTTTAAGGATGTACTCGACTGTTTAAGAAGTTTAACACATCCAATCACTGAAGGTTAAGTTTTAAACATTTTTATTCTCTTCCATGGTACCAGCCCAGCTCATACCAAAGACTATTAAAGAAAATGGAACCTAATGCCTCCCTGCTTGGCACTTGGCATCCAGGGTTTCGGTGTTTGTAAGTCCCTGTGCTTGGCCTCCTCTCGCTACAGAAACGGGAGATAGGCTCCCATATGGCTACTTATTTACCACTTAACTTTACTCTTCCCAGGTATGTTCCAGCGTCTGGACAAGCTCAGAAAGAATGGCTTCGCCAGCGTTCTTCTGTTTGGTGGCAACAATGCCAGCACCATCTCTGGAATCTGGATCTTCAGAGGCCAGGACCTGGCTTTCACTGTAAGTATCTGGAAACGAAGAACATGTTATACGAAATCCCCTTGCAAATTATTACACTCAAAGTTAAGCTGGGTTTTAACATCTTCTGTAGACTCATCTAACCAAAAGCTAGCCATTGCTGGCTTAACATGGGTTCTCTTCTCTACATGCAAATATGTGATTTAATTGCCGCCCCTCTGCTGGTGGTGTGCATGTAATCACGTGCAAACAAGTACAAGTGACTGGAAATGTATTTTGGTGTCCTTTATGTATAGCCTATTCAGCGCCTTTTCTTAACCACATAAACCCTATATAATTTGTATTTCAAATGGTGAAAATAGCCAATCAACAAACGCACAATACAGTGAGATTGTAAACCTGCTATTTTCCAAATGTTCTATTTTCGCTGAATGTTCACCTATCATGACATGCCCAGAATCGTGACGCTAGGGTTCATGTGATTAAGAGACACTAGGCATCACCTGAGACCCCCTCCCTGTGCCCTGTTATGCCATGCTCTCTGCACCTAACCCATGCTCCCATGTTGGGTAGGAAGAAAAGGACAGTCTGGCTACTTTAAAAAGTTTTGCATCGGTGCAGAACAAATTGTATTGATTTTAAAACAAATGGGTGTGATGAATCCGATTGAAGATCACTCGCAACCTAACGGCGCTCATCCATAAAGATGGGGAAGCTATACCTGGACGTATCATGTAAGAACAAAATGCCTTCGACTGTTTTTGATTTCTGCAGCCTTCTTTAATTTCACACAATCTCTGTGGGTGAGTATGTCACCAGCCTATCTCAAGAACCGCCTGACCGATCGACTTCAAACTCTGCTTGCGTGTCGTCGAGGACCTGCAGGAGTTGGTCTGGTCAGCGCATATCGATAAATCCTCATATATGAAGTACCCTGATGTCACTTTCCAAATAGATTTACCTAAAAATCTATTGTTTTCTGCAAGCGACATGCATTGTCATACCACAGAATATAAATTGGGATTCAGTGTGTGCAAGTGTTTTTAGGTAGTTGGTCATTGATCTAAAGTTACACTTAACTGGAGTCCCCACTAGATGAGAGGCTTTCCACAGCGATGAGTGACCTTAATTTATGTAACCCAGTGTCCGTTCACAATCGAACCAACAAATTCTTTGTTCTTTCTGCAGCTGTCTCAGGACTGGCAAATCGATTATGAGTCATACGATTGGCGCAAATTGGATCCAGACACTGAAGAATGCAAGACCATGGTGAAGGAGTACTTTGCCTGGGAGGGAGAGTTCAAGCACGTGGGCAAGCCCATGAGCCAGGGCAAGGTCTTCAAGTGATGGACAAGTGGACAGTCAGTCAACGACAGCACTCTGCGCTTCTGCTATTCGTCAACTCTGACAAATAAAAAAAACATGCAGACTTCCTGCCATCAGTACTATTAAACTGAAAGAATGACTTGGAACAACAGCACTATCAAGTCAGCAGTGGATTTATCTCCGTCGCCCCTTGTTTTTCAGTTCAATAATAAAGCATTTTCCACAATGTCATTTTGGGGATTGATTTGTTTGGTGTAGGAATATAAGGTCTATAATGCATAAGTTCCATATGTGTTAAGTATCTAGATTTGGCTTTTGTGCCCGAGTTTTTGCCTTGAGTTATATATCCATACCCGAATTATAAAATGTCCATGATCCTTACACAACCATGGATTTCAACCCAGAAAAAGACAGGACAGAACTGACATTTCATAAATGGTTGAGTATATAATGGCCTAATGCAGTGAACAATAAAAGATAAACTCAAAGCTTGTGACTCAACCTTATTTTCCTTGGGAGAAACCGTTGGAACATGGCCCCTTCCCATATTGTTTTTTATAATGCAACACATACTACTTAACAATTTGGGATATCAAAATATTGAAATAAATGAAAAGGATTGTTGTCTGGAAATCGCTTGATGATTTAGTCAACAAAATGGCAGCTACACAGTGTTTGCTTGCAGATGGGTGGTTTTAAACGGATGTTCTTTTTACCACTAGAGGGCATACTAACACTGGTGAAGTCAAACACTCAGCTCAGGGTACAGAGCAGCTTATGATGGTAAAACAACTGTTCGGTTTGTGTGTGCAGCTTTACTAGCATGTTTTAAATTATTTAAAATGTAGGCATATGCTCTTATCCGGAGGGGTTAATACTAGTAATTTGCCCAACTGCTGCCAGGACTAGCTTTAGTTATACCTTAAGCTTTAATTCTGAGTTTTTGTCCGATGTGACTTGCAGTATGTGAAAGAAAAGTTGGAACAGGCCATATAGCAAATAGTCTGGTTTCGACTTCTGTACCCACTGCGATTGGAAACGAGTTTTATAAAATGTATATTTCTCAAATTTTGTATTTGCGATAATGCTAATATACATATCTGACTATCACATCTGACCTGGACAAATGGACAATGAAAGAGCATGATGAGTATTGTCAGATAATGTTTTAGATAAGAAAAACTGCCTTAGCTTTCATATTCATCACTTTTGCGTGCAACTGAATGTGTTTAAGTGAACAAAGGGATGTGAATACCTTTCAGCCAACAAAAGATTAGAGGATAAATGATTGCATCATGATCCAACAGGCCCTTTGGACAGATCAAATCTTTTATGTGGTTGGAGCACGCCCAGTGCTGTACAAACTCGGAAACCCAGTCGTTTATCAGCGTTTTAAAGGTCTATGATACAACTACAAAGGTTGGATCTCAACAACTTAGACAGTGTATAGTTTGAATAATGGGGTCTGCTGTGTCTAATCCACTGCCTAATTTAGCAGCACGTCGTATTAAGTATAAATTAGGATTACAGTCATACAAAGAATAAATTGGGTTGAACTCTTATCAAGGACTCCTTTGGTGTTTAAAAGTGAATGCCTCGTTAGAAGGCCAGAAGTCTTGATGATTTCCTTATTGTGGGGGAAATAACACTGAGGCCTTATGACTCTTGACTCTATGAATACATTTTAAGTCAGACTACAAGATTTCAAAATGAACACACCCATTCATCAAAGATGGTGTCACTGTTTTGATCATATTGTTTGTGACTGACCACATGTTCACTGTCTACTTTCTCACACACCTACAAGGCCAGTTATCATGCTAGGGTTGTCCTGCTCTGCTCTCTGCCCTCTACCCAGAGTTTCTTTGTCTGCCGTATGTATGTGAGACTGCTTTGGCAAACAGTGCACATTGACCACGCTATTATTGCAGATTAATTAAATCGTTTTTTAATTCTCTCAGAAGTCTCAGAATGTTCAGTAAATACTAAGCAGTTAATGAAAAGATCAGATGATTGAAGATAGGATGATTGTTCATGTTTATTTGAACTCTTGATTATAGTCAGGGATTAAAGTTCAGAGGTCAGTGGGGGGGTCTTTGAGCTCTTGGACACATGCTGAGAAAAAGGGAGAGAAATTGCACAAAGTACGTAAGGAATTCGATCCAAGAGCTCATCAGATATTTCCAGTGGACTGCATGTGATTCATGATAGTCACGGCACACGGATAGTCTTGTTGAAACAAAGCGGCCATTTTAGTTTGTTCTGTGGTCTCATGGAAATCAGAAAATGGAAATGTTCCCACAACAGTAAAGTGCCCAAGTCCTTGAATACATGACTCACCCATCCTGTGGACCATGGTGGAAGAGGTCTGTAAACTTGACCAAGTGACTTTACCCACATCATCGCAGCAATTATAACAGTGCTGATGGCTAACCCTTCAATTGCAGGGGTGGTGTTATAACATTATCTTCATGTTGCTGTCAGAAATTACTGTGAGGATAATAGCCACTAGAACACACACATGCGCACGCACAGAGAGAGACACACACACACACACACACACACACACACACACACACACACACACACACACACACACACACATGCACATATTTGGCTCAATTGGCTGGAACCTTGCCACAGTTTTCCAACACCCATAGCAAATTCATAACTATCCTCTGTTCCTGAAGTTTAAGTAACTTCAGAGTTAAAAGCTTAAACCGATGCTAGCCACAAGAACAATACACAGTCCCATGCCAACAGCAACATGCACTCTCTCCCAGTCCTCCCCTTCTCTTTATTTCTTTCTTGGCCACACACACACACACACACACACACACACACACACACACACACACACACACACACACACACACACACACACACACACACACAATTTCCTTTTCCTTCCTCTTGCTCTCTCTCTGTCGCTCCCTGGACATTTTTTTTGTTCATGTGCAATGGGGGAATTTTACTCAAAAGCAGTTGCAGTGCTCAACGCTGGCGAGAGAGCCTCACAGAGATAGGCTGTATTGTTTGACTAAACTATAATGTCCCTGTGTGACTGTCAACCCCCCTGTGGAAGCTTTAAGCATGGTATGCATGTGTAGAGCATCTGGTAGCCTACAAGCCACACATCTGGAAAAGAGTGAGATGGTTGAGTGTTTGGAATGGGGAGATGAACTAACACTTGGAGTGCAGGGCCTTGACCATATTGATCCATCTCAAAATTACAGGAGTTCCTCCATTTTGTTTTGACACATACATTAATACAACCAATTAGTTACACGGTAGGTTGCTTTAGGATGGAGTTGCGGCTGCTAAGTCCTTAAATAGCCAATTTTCCTTTGCTTGACATGTTTATGACTCAGGAGGCCCGAATTTAATGGCCAGCACAAGACTGTGTCAATGTTGTTAATTACTTAGAGGGATGTTTCTGACAGACACAACACTGGTGTCACCACAAAGACACAGACACAGACCTCTTGGAGCTATGTGGAATCCCCCCTAGATGCTGGCCTGGAGAGAATTCCACTAAACACACGCAGATACTGTACACACACTCATTTTGAGGGTTAGGAATGGAGGCGGGGAGGCTGATCCTTAGTCAGCACTTAAAGGCGACTTCAAGCTCAACCTCAAAACGTCCCCATTTGTCTTTTAACGATAGCCTGTGATGGTTGAAAGGAAAACCTGCAATCTCACTAAGAGAGCAGCGAAACAACTAAGAGCTGAGGGTAAAGAAAGTAATGATATTAAAAGCATCAAGTATGAACTCTTACAAAAGGGGCTGTTCTTTACAACTGTAGGGAATGCATATATATGTATATATATCTCGAGTCCAAGTACATCTGAGTCCATTAGGCAGGAATGCAACCTTTGGGTCGTAACTCTTGCTATCTTTTCCTGGGTGTGTGGCGTTTCACCCCCTCTGTGCTCTTAAAAGGGTGTGTCCTGTGCATTTTGCCATTGCACTAAAAACGAAGCGTAGTAATTCAGCACTAGAATGGAATGAGGGAGGTCAGAGGTGAGCTTGCTGAAGGGAAATAGCTGAAGAGGGCAGGGGAAGACAAGATGACATGGACCAGTTACCAGGCATACGGCCATGTAACAATGCCCGCAAATAACCTCCTTTTACGTTAGCGGAGAGGGTCCTTGTTTAGTTCAGTGCTTATTTATTAGTTATTGCTTGCTTAGTTTATGTTGCCTTGCAACAGACATTGCAAGGGAGAGAAAAGAGAGAAGAGTGTTAAAGGGAGAGGAGAGGTACGTGAGAGGGAAAACAGACAGCCCCTGCACTTTTGGACATGAGACCCCATAGTTGCTCTTGTCTCATATTACCAGAGTTTGGAGGTGGGGCCTTGGAGCTGATGTTGTCAAACAGCAAAAGTACAATACACAATACCATGACTTCCAAGGTCGGGAAAAATTGGATCACTGTGAAGGGAAATCCACAGATAAACTTATCTCAAAAATAATTTACATAAATACAATTATAACTATTGTGCTTATGTATGTATGTATGTGTGTGTGTGTGTGTGTGTGTGTGTGTGTGTGTGTGTGTGTGTGTATATACACACACACACACACACACACACACACACACACACATACATACCAACAATTATGTTGCAATTATTATTTTATTGTGTGGATGGGTAATGAGCATCACTGTTTGCCAGCTGGCCCCAGGTTGTTACCAATTACTTCCCACAGAGTCTCTAGTGCAGTGACTGCAATTACAAGTTAACCAGGTTGTTTAAACTCTGGGTGGCATCATTTCAACACGGAAAATGGGCTACTCGTTGTAACCTGAAGGCAGTTTAACCTGGTTGAGCTTTCTCAACAGGAAATGACCGCTGCCACACATTTGAGAGGAATTGATTGCTGTTTCATGTATTGACTTGCTAGAGGTTTCCATTCCACGAGGAGAAAGGGTTTGACTGTTGGAACATTAACAGTATGATTGGAATGTGAAGCTCAGGAAGGTAGCTGCTTGTGTTGAAACAGAACAGATGAGAGGTGGGGAAGAAGAGGGAGGAGACATTGTTGCAAAATTCCTTATCTCTCTTCTGTATCTGTACTCACTCAGGGATGTACTGCACCCTACTGTCAATTCGTCATTAAGGTATTGATGACATAGACATTGATCACTCAATGAGCGATAGAAGGCCAACCACATATCCAAGCATGAGTAGCACCACGCAGATGCTTTCTAAGCGGCCTCAAAGGAAAATTTAAACAAACAACGTTGGGATATTGAAATTCTAGGTGGGGCATCTATTGCATTATGAGTTCACTCAGTTACTCCAGTAGCTGTTGACTGCATAGGGTGATCGACAAGACCAAACAAGTCAAATGTGTTACCTGTATTCAAATGACTTTGATGTGCAAAGTCTCAACGCGTTTGTTCATTATCTAAAAAAAGAAAAAAAAACTTTTACAGGCTTTAAAATGAAGTCTTAAAAAAAAAATCTGTAAAAGCTATTTTATATGCTTTGTTGCTACTTTACAAACTGTTTTGTGACACGTGATATTTATCCATACACATACGGGGCATCGCTATGGAAACATCCCTGCAATAACCTGCCCCCCTTGCTTATTATGTTGCTATGGCAGCCATCCCAGAATAGTTTTTTTTCTCTCTCTCTCTCTCTCTCTCTCTCTCTCTGTGTCCCTCCCTCGTGTTCGTGACTCACAACTCGCACTGGAAACCACAATTCAATCTGTCTCTCATTCCCCTTTTTTCCCTTGAATTCTTTGCTCTACCAGAGGCACTGCCTGCCCTTCTGAATCATGATATGATTCACTTACACATATTGTGTGTGTGTGTGTGTGTGTGTGTGTGTGTGTGTGTGTGTGTGTGTGTGTGTGTGTGTGTGTGTGTGTGTGTGTGTGTGTGTGTGTGTGTGTGTGTGTGTGTGTGTACGCATGCGTGTGTTTTGGGGAATTCCAAGAAGATTAACAAATGATGAGTTGCCATGGTGATAGCATATTTCAGGCCTGATAACTTTAAGATACTATATCCTGAACACTGTGTGCTGTCCTTGACTGTGATTTCTCTTAGTTTTATTGTCTCATACAGATTAATTGTTGTTTCAGTAGAGTCTACTGATCCTGGTCCATGTTGTTGTGAAAGGTTTCTCCTCATGGCCTGTTACTACTGGCACACTGACGCAGCTCAGATTTAGATCAGTGATTCTCAACCTGTGGGCTGGGGACCACTGGTGGGTCGTGAGGGTATTTTGGCCCCCAAATAACTGGCAAAACAAAGATTTTAATAATAATATAACTTTTTCTTTTTTTAAAGTTTAAAAAAAATACTCCAAAAAAATAGCTTTCATTGTGATACCGATACATTTGAACTTAAAGTATACAACATTAGTTCCATTGATCTAAGCCGGGAACACAATCGATTGATTGATCATTAAAGTAAACATGCTCTGAAAATACATGCAACCTCTTAACACGACAGCCGAAAAGGCTGCCATGTTAGGCGGTCAGATGGATGGGCTGCGAACGCTTTAGAGATTTCCTTTTGAAAATCTGATCGAGAAAAGGTTGAGAACCACTGCTTTAGATTAACGCTGGCATTGTCAAAAGCTATAGGGACATTACATGCAACAGTTGTTTTAATTTATTAAATGATTTTACGTAAAATAAACAACATCATCGGTTACTTGTTGACAACGTGAGAGGGAATGTTATCACTACTGCATTGTCATGCAGGATAGGCTGTTTAGCCGAGCAACCTTGGCAAGTGAAGATGAAGCTAATCTAATGAAAAGTACTTATTGGGTTACAAAGCTAATCAAAGAGATACAACTCCCTCTATTTGTCATTGCTTGTCCAGAACAGTACGGACATACATTGCTTGTCCAGAACAGTCAAGGTACTCATGAATCATGCAACTCAGAGATTGTCAAAGATCCATAAAATGGCTATGTTTGGGCTACATCATTGTTTTTATTCAAACAATGATGTATACCAAACATAGAAATCAAAATGAAATGATAATTACAACCCATCCTATGTTGTAAAATCGATTGGCCAACCTTTTGATCTAAAGAGTATCAAGAATCAAGAGGGATTATTTGTTAATTTGTCACTGAAGTTAATTCTAGTGGGTATATGATTCACAATAGTTTAGATATTGCTAAATGTAGGCTAGACTAGTTTAGATTGGCTTGTGTTTTAAACGACCACATTGATGCTGAATATAAATTACATTACATGTTGTAAACACAACATAATACATACAATGCAACCAAAAAAAGGTTTGAACCTTCTGAAAACATATTCTTAGTAATTCATTCCTAAAATTGTAACAGCATTCCTTTAACATTTTTATTTTACTTATTATATTTGTGGATATGTATCTGTGTGTTCACTGGTAAAACATTTTTCACACAGTTTTCTTTAAATAATAATGAAATTCTCACATTGAAACGACATCTATTTATTTTTAGGTTGACCTGGTTGAAACAGGGAGATTAGTCATTCTGTTGTCCAGTCTCTCATAGTTACGTAGCACTTTCTACACCCAGATAACGAATAGCACAATCAGAATAATTCTGAAGAGGTTATTTAGAGATTTTGCATGGAAGTAAAGCTTTGAAACAGCATCTCCATAATTATTGTGAGAGCGTGTTTATGTACAATGAATGTTGCCAGCAATAAACCTCTAAGAACTATGACTTCATTTTGAACATCGAATAACTTACTTCTTATGGCACTTTTGACTCATCCTCAACAAAGGTGGCCATAATTATATGGAGAGCAGTGGGTGTAGCCATAATGGAATATCTGAAAGTCTTACACATAGGGTGATGACAACCTGGATACAATCCTGGCAGTATTTGCTATTGTTACAATTCAACAGTTAAATGATCTATCAACCTAATTGATATGCAATATATGATTTGCAATAAAGCCTGTTGTAAACAATATTTAAAATGGCTTACTCCAGACACGAGCCGGACTCAAAGAAAAAACATTTATTTGCAGGCAACCACAAAACCAGCAAGTTAGATCAGTTGCATTGATGGCAAGATGTTTGTGAAAAATCCTGTGGCCGTATGAGTATTGCAGAATTGTGCTTTTTCTTAGTGCCCTGTGAAATTCTTCTGAGGCTGAAAGTAAGAAAGAGAAATCACCAATTGAGGTTCATTCCTAAAGGAGCATGTATTTGCAGAGGGTCAAAATGTGACAAAATAATTGAATTTATTGAAGCAAAACACACCATTTAATATTATTGAACATACTGTACTACCAAACTGTTATATCTGTTACATTAACTGAAAATGTTATTTTAGTTAATGTAACAGACTTTTGTTCTTTGTTTTGTTATAGTTTTTTTTATACCAAGCTTGAACGGATGAAGGGACTTTTGAAACCCATTCGTTACATCTCATGATCTAGTAAATGATGTTGATGACTCACAGAGTCCGGACATATGCCAAAAACACTGCTGGTATTGTTAGAATAGTGGAAAGAATGTTGCAAAACATGACATTTTACAAGTTGAATAGAGAAATGTCTGCAATAATCAGATTCTAACCATCAGCTTTACATAATCTTGTGAATGATGATGACATTGGTCAGAAATGCCATAGAAATCTATTCGGCTCTTATTCTGTGTTTTATTAAACTTGTGTTGCACAATTGAATGCTCCTAAAAATGTGACTCCCTCCCATCTGGCACTCGTGCCTTTGGGAAGAGCCAAAGCAATGTTCCATGTAAATGATAATATTTAAATGACCAAATGAATCCAGGTGTGTGTGGTGTCAATATTCTTATAATGTGATCACAATCTACAGTACAGTATTATCATGCCATGTGACTTCCCTTATCATGCGGGAGTGATTAATCACACACACACACACACACACACACACACACACACACACACACACACACACACACACACACACACACACACACACACGCACACACGCGCGCGCGTGCACACAAGCATGTACGCACGTGCACGCGCGTGCTTACACAGTCGCACAAGCACACACCCACCAGGCATATACAACCGTCCAGGCCCTTCTAATCCTCCAATTTTCCTCTCCTCTGCAGTCCGAGCCGCACTGTTTGTATTGTAGTCATGGACTGTGACTCACTGTGAAATTAAGCCAAGCTATTTGCACTGGTTCACACTGTATGACACACCTAGAACAGAGCAGGAAACACGCCCATTCCCACATATCCTCGTTTTCAACAACAGTGACTTTCCACATAGTTGCACAAAGCATATGAGATACGCACACTTTGTGAAGGCAAGGCAGAGTTGTGCTGTGTTACTGGGGTGGAATATGAGGCAAATGACATTCTGCATTGTTACATTATATATGTAACAACGTATTGAATGAAATGGCACCATGCACAGGTCCACATGTCATTACAAGTAGCATCATAGTGTATGAACATGTCCACGTCATACTGTAAACCGTTACATGTATTAACATCATAGAGTAAGCACAGGTCCAGTCATAACTGTTGCAGGTAGCTTCATAGTGCACAGGTCCACATGTCATAACAATTGCATGTATAGTAACTTCATAATGTATGCACAATATGGTCCATATGTCATAACAGTTGCATGTATAGTTGCTTCATCAGAATCCTCCTTTTTTGTCACATCACAGGATGACAGGTGTAAAGAAGTGAAGGAAGTGAAATGATTTGTTTTTGTGCGTGCTCCATTTTGTAGTCTTATGTGAGAAGAGAGAGCATAGAGGTAGAGTGAGAGCAGAAGGGAAAGAGAACAGGTTAAATAAAACAAATAAAGATGTGAAAAAAATATATATGATAGCAGGTATTTACATGATGTTTAGAACATTAACATCGTTATGTAGGTGTGCACATTTTATTTTAGAAACATTTGCATAATATGCAGGTGTGTGTGCATAACAACAACAAAAAAGTAGCAGCAGGTACAATGTTCTTAAGGCACTGTTTCAAAGACCAGTTTGTGCAAAATGGAAAGACAACTGCAAAAACAACAACATTATTTCACATGGCTAAACGCCAAGTTGGCGTTCACCCAATGGCGTTCCATAGTGTATGCACGGCATGGCATGCCCACATGTCCTCATGTCATAACAGTTGCATTTCTAGTAGCTTCATAGTGTATGGATATTATGCACACTATGGTCCACATGTCACAACAGTTGCATCATAACAGTTGCATGTACTGTAGCATCATAGTGTATGCACAGGTTATCTATAAGGGAATGAAAAAGGCACTTATCTTTAAAGGTAAAAACAGCCACACCTAACTGGCAAAGAATCAAATAAGCCTGCAAGTCAGTAAACAGGTATGGTAGCAAAACACCTGTGTCAGCCAGAGGGGTGAACACAGATCTGATCAGATCAGGTCAGACTACACATCATGTTGGCAGATAACAGACATACTTTGGAAAGGAATTGAAATGGTAATGTCGGTTTGAGAACCATTCTGTCTTTCATCGTTACCTTTGTAGATGTGTTGCTATGGTGTGATGTACTGTAACTCCCTGCTTCATACATGTGCATTTAGGATTCCCACTTATCTTTCGGATTGGTTGGGATTGCTTTTTATGCTTCCGCCGGCAGGCATCCGTGGCTGGAGTCATTATGTTTTCGGGTTGATCGTCGATACATCCACACCCGCCATATGTATGTCTGTATCTGTCTGCATGTCCGTACATACATGTAGGTACCTAACCTTGTGAATGTGATATCTCAGGGACGCCTTGAGGTCATTTCATGACATTTGGCACAAATGTCCACTTGGACTCCATGAACTGATCAGAAATATGTGATCAAAAGTCATAGGTCAAGGTCACTGTGATGTCATGCCATTCTTGTGAACCGTGATATCTCAGGAAGGTCTTGAGGGAATTTCAAGACACCAGAGGTTCGAGCTGCTATGCAGCCCTCGCACCTACGTCGCACCACCGAACTGACCAATATGTCATAGTGTCAGGGCTTTGTCATAGTACCCTGTCGGTGTCCCTTTTGTGCCCATTTATGGGGATCTCTGTATCTGTCTGTCTACCTGTGTCCCTTTTATGCCCTTATATGGAAATCTCTATATCTGTCATCTCTTCAGTTCTTATGGAGATCCTTGATGTCATCAGTATATGCCCATACCCATACTCTACGTATGGACATATCGGTCAGATCGGAGGTTCTGGAAAACTGCATACCCGAACGACTCAACGGCGGGCCCTTACCGATGTGTGCGCCGAGTTTGAATTGGTCCCGTCGGTTGGTCCCGTATATGCACATCACCATATATGGGCATAGCGGTCGGATCTGTGGCTCTGGACAACCGCATCTCCATATATGTCATAGTGACAAGCCTATATATGAGTGTATAAGGGTTTGTTTATGGTTATGGTTATGGAGTTTGTTTATGGTTATGTCTGAGTCAGAGTGACATGGCCGTGGCCACCCACCGGCACACCCACCCTCCTATTAGCTGATTTCAATATAGGATTTGGCACAAAACTTCCGCTTTGACTCAAGTGAACTGGTTAGAAGTAGGGGGTCAAAGGTCAAGGACAATGTGACCTCATGTCTGTCCCAACATTGTGAACGCGATATCTCAGGAATTACTTAAAGGAAGTTCATGATATTTGGCACAAATGCCCACTTGGACACAATGATGAACTGTTTGGAAGTAGGTGGTCAATGGTCAAGGTCACTGTGACTTCACACAAATCACGTTCATTAAATTCCCTCAGTCTTCATCCACTACATACTGTACTATATGGGTCTGGACAGACACGGATGTACATGGCAACTGTCTGCCGGAGGCATACAACTGCGGTGCTGTGTTTATTTTACTTTGATCTCGGCATGAATGTGCCCACACATGCATGTGCACACACGCGTGCACGTACACACATGTCCGTTCGCATACACCCAGAGAGAGAGCAAGATAGAGATAGTCAGAGATCAAGTGAGAGAAAGATACACACTACAGTCTTTTTGGGGCTGCACCCTGTTTTTTGAGAGGAAGCAAAAATCATAATGCTCTTGACTCATGATAGCATAACGTGTGTGAATGTGTGCGCACACATGCATGTGTTTGTGTGTGTGTGTGCCACTCCCTGTTCCCTTCTCCCTACAAAGCTACGCAGCAACTTCCTCTGTGTTTGCTCTCCTCTGTCTTCTGTTGTTTTACCTCGCCAAGTATGGGTGTGACATGTGGACAGGAAGAAAGGGGTGTTTCAAGGACAAGCCTTAAATTGAGCTTTGGTGTACCAGGCATGCAAGCACCAACTTATAAGTATACAACACGCATGCACACAAAAAACGAACAAACTACATCCCGCATACACATCCCACTCATACACAAACACATGCACACTGACACACAATACTGTATTGTATACCAGTGGTTCACAAAGTGGGGTCCGGGGACCCCCAAGGGGTTCCAGGCGGTCCCCAGCTAAATTAGTTACTATAGCATCAACATTTGTTTAACGACAATAACCCTGTATTATCCTTCAGCTATTCAAAAATAGCAGATCTACAAGATCACAACACGTCACATCGTGACAACATTGTGAAAAATGTTGAAAAGAATATGAAAGATTTGGAGTCATTTAGAATTTTGTTTAACACAATCAAGTCTTCTCTTCTGGGGGTCTCTGCCATAAAATATATTCAGATATTTTCAGCCCACTGCTCTGTGTACACTATATAGATGTTTTGTTTTGTCTCCTGGGGAAGTCTATTGGGCAACTCCAACGGGGGTGGGGGGGGGGGGGGGGGGGTGGAGTGTATTGAGAACTGAATGTCTTCAATTAGGTGACACTTTAACAATAAGTTTCCTTAACAGTAGCGATACCGGGCGCTAACCTTGATGGATCCATCAAGATTAGCGCCCGGTATCGCCTCTTCAGGTAGGGTAAGTGATATTTTTTGGTAAACATTGTTTTTGTTGTTAAAAAGGTTAAAGTACTATATTCTGATAGTAATCATTTACAGAGCGTTTTTTCGGTCACAGGGGTCTCTCCAGCTCTTTAGTAAACAGAATATAGTACATTTTCAGGTAGGTGACACAATTTAAGCCAATCAGGAGAGAGCACTGAAAATGCATTTTCTGTTTAATAAGGAGCTAGAGAGACATGGGAGACTCCTTTTACGGAACAAACACTCTACAGCAATGAGTACTACTGTATCAGAGTATAGAGCTATTTAACACTTATTTTAACCAAAGTAAATCACTTACCCTACCTTTAATCCTTTTTTTTCTTCTATTATTGTTGTTGTTGATTAACACTGTTATTGTTTTATTCTTGGTGTAGTTATTCATCTACAGACTGTCAAGCACCAAACAATGTGGGTATATAATGTTGTATTTTATGGTCCGATGTAGGTGTGTGGAGTCTATATTTGTATCTGTGTCCTTTGTTTTGCAACGTGTCTGAGCTGATCTGTTTGTGTTTGTTTTGTTTTTTCTTTGACATAAAATATAAAAATCAATAAAAACAAATTTTGAAAAAAGAAGTATTGAATGTCTAAGACTTGAGATCTTCTCAGATGGTGGTCTGCGGCCAAATACATAATCCATTTTTGGGGGCCTTGATATGAAAAGATTTTGTGTGCAATCTATTGCATGTACTTTCAAGCACAGTTTCAAGCGTGCACACACTATACAAACACACTGTACTGACGTGTTAGACATGGTACACGTTCACATATACACATACTGTAGGCCGACAAAATGAGTGACATTATTTAAATTATACACTGTAAAATCCAATGTGTTCATTTAAAGGAGGGGCAACAGATACGGATCAACTTCAGATATTTACTACTACGACATATCTGGACAACAATATCATGTCTTTTTATATGATTAAAGTGTGTGAAAAGTTCTGAAAAGGTGGCTGTACATGTAGCAGAATGGAATTTAAGAATCGTGACATCAGCAGTGGAGTAAGTTGGGAGTTGTACATACAGTATTGGCTGTGCGTGGTACATTATTGGCCTATTGGTCTATTTGGAATGCTCTGGAACCCTTTCTACAGTTAAATGTATATTGATGATATACAGTAAGTAGCCTATCGTTGTACTTGTTTATACAGAGCTTGGGTGAGTTTACCAGGGTGGACCTTCTTGACATCACCGCCTTGAGTATGGGAAATGTGGGGGCGATTTCCAAAATGTATATTGTTTATTGTTTATGGGAATGCCAAATTACAACACAGGAACACTTTATTCCACATATTTGAATTTCCAGAGTTTAAAATGATCTATTGTAGTGTCCTGCCTTAGAGTTAATTTTCAGAGTTAAATGAAAACTCTGAAAGTGTATTGTATTTTTTTTTTTACACTTTCTGAATGTCCATTCAGCTCTAAAAGTTTAATACTTTACTATTTAGTGGTCCATTTGAGAGTGTAAAATGTAAAAATAGGTCTGTAAAGGGTCTTTTACGCAACATTAAATGAACACTCCGGATGTTACTGTGTAGAAATCACATTTAGTCAACTACTTTCTGTTCCCTCTCTACTAAAACTGTATGGTTTGGTTTCCTGATCCTCAGATTAAAGGTAATCTCAGGCTGAACCTGTCTGAGACACCGCCCTGCATGAGTCAGTCTCTGTCGTTCATCTCTTCTGTCACAACACATAGGCTACAATTGAAGTAGCACATTGAGTTAAATCCACAAATTATAAAATGTCCATCTAGTGAACCTGTGAGTTTGTGTATTCATTCTTAAAATGGTTTACAAAGAGGAAATACAATGCCCTCTTATTAATATCAGGAACTGTGTTGGACAACGCCCAACTTGTCATGATTGCAGGTAGGCCTGACTCACCCTTGTTTTAGGACTAGTGCAGACAATGATAACGTCTGGATGCAGACTGATAGTATGAACAGCAACAATATTGTTCGCTTCCCAGTGGAACTGAAACACTGATGAGTCCAGTAGGTATTTTTGGGGGAGTGCAGTAGGCTGGGATGAAAGACATTATGTTGTAAGGATAACAGTACTTTACAGTACAGCGGCTTTTCTCTGTGACTGTATGAGTTCCGTCACTCTAACAATCATAGGCAGACACCTTTATGCTTCAATATTACAACACTTAATCTGAAAACACATTAACAAAATATATAAGCCTACGCCTAGTACAGTTGATGCAATACCACACATCACTCGGCCTGGCGGAGATACGCTCTGCAGTGCACCACTTTCTTGTTATTCATGCACTTTGAAGATAATCTCACCCGAAAAATGTCACCCTGACACTGAATAGTTATCTCCGGCCGGCTGAAACACGTCACACAGAACAGTCACGTCACACAGGTTTGGACTGTGACCACCAGTGTGAAACTTTTTTGACAGACTGAATGACAGTATACACCTGATACAGTATCCTGCTCTATGCACAAACAAATACAATCAATCACATTGTCATTGCGGTATCAACAGAATATGATAATGTCAATACAGTGTCTGTCAACATTATTATCGGTACAGTATCTGCACAATACAGTGTCATTGAGAAATAGAATACACTGATGATAGTAAAGTACAGTATCTGTGCAGAACGTCATGGTCAGTATCTGTACGGTACTGTCCTCAGACTGGTGTTACTCCAGACTTATTAGTCTATTGACCAAGCAGAGCGACCGCGTGCATAACCTCATGGCTACCGGCACAAAGAACAGACCATTGTCTGTCGTACCTCCACCGGGTTATTTTTTCTTAATCTTACCCCAAATTTTTATCACACACCATGAGGTGAATTGTGTCTGTACTCTGTACTGTGAAAAAAGGTTTAGCCTTTTCTTTAAAGAAACTTTTCTTCAAACATTCCAATTCCGTAAGCTTTGAGAGCCTTTGAGATCTTTGTGGTAGAATAATCTACCATGTAAATAAACACAGACTTTTCCTTGCTTTTTGATGAGTTCTCAGCTAAAAAACATCTGTAGTCGAGCACCTACTGCTGAGTCGTCCTGTTAATCACAAGTGTGAGTTGGTTTGTGTGCTGTGATGCATGCGCTGTAATAATATGTTTATAGGATTGTCCATCACCATGGATGCTTATTTGTGGGTGGGCTGGTGATGTCAGCAAGTCCTTGTGTTTATTGTTTTACTATATAAACTGCTTTAACCGATTCAAACCGGGAAAGCATCTCTGTTATTCTAGATTTTGCGTTGGCTATTAAAAAATAGCAGATATACTGCGAGTTTGTACATCTGCTATTTTTGAACATTTTTTTAAATATCTTATTTTTTTTTGAAAAATGCTGAATAATTTTGATTGCAATACTATTTCAAAATAAATATTTTGAATGCAATAATTTAGAAGGCAGTTGTAAAATCGGCCTCAGTCTTCATGGGTCAAATAAAATATTTGACCCATGAACCCCGTTGGAGTTGCCCAATAGACTTCCCCAGGAGACAAAACAAAACATCTATATAGTGTACACAGAGCAGTGGGCTGAAAATATCTGAATATATTTTAAAATTAAAATAAAATAATTATTTATATAGGACCAAACGGTGTAAATAACAGGTGAAAGTTTGTATATATATATATCTTTTTATCATTAAAGCAAATTGTTAAAACAATGCATGGGGATGTGTACTATTTCATTTCAGGACCTCCTTAGATGTATATGTTCATCATGTATGCTATCTAGGCAGTAAAGGACTGCCCACTTAGCAAACTAAAGTGTACAAAAAATGACTCCTGTTGTATGTCATTGGAGCCCTTTATGACAAACAGTGGGTGGGCCTTGTCAGAGAAGTGAGGGACCACTCCCTTACAACCAGGAGCTCTACCCAGTGCTCTGCCCATTCCCAGCCATTCTGCTCAGCCCAGAGCTAGCAGCCACGCACAAAAAAAGTGAAAAGCACTCTGAGAAGAGGAGAGAGAGAAAAAAAGAGGGGAGGGAGGGAGAAAAAACGCCCTGGAAACTCTGTTGATAGAGAAATACTAAAGGAGTGAGAGAGTCTTTTGGGCTGCAAGTTGAGACTGGGAAAGAAGTGCTTTTTCTTGGGCTGGGACAGAAACAAACTGCTGAGGATGCTCAGGCTGGTGTGAGACTTCGCGCTCAGACTGCGCAAAGGTAAATATACTATACTTGTTTTTACACGTTTCTTTTTAAATGTATGTTTATTGTGGTTTCTGCTGTTCAATTCCTCAGCTAAATTGCCACTGTGTTGTTTCTAACAGCAGCCAGCTTTGTTTCAAGCATACTAGCATACTAATGATTATTTCAGTAACTTTGCCAAGGTTTGTACATTAGCCTATATGCCTATGGTGAAGTTGAGCAGCTTATAAATGTTGCCAAAAATAAATTCCCCCTACATCATTGTGGTGATTCTTAGATGGTTTATGAGTGTGATTATTGTTTCAAGTTAAGTTCTTTAGAGAGTTTGAGATGAGAAGTGGGTGTGTACCCACTCACATGAATGGACACACATGGCAATTATTTTAATGCGCACATAAACGGTTTTCCTGAGGTTATGTTCCTATTATTCAGAACATTATCAATGGGAGGTAATTATGTCCCAAAGTTCTCCACTCGTGCTGTAATGTGACTTCACTGCAACGTGGATCAACTCAGCAGGAGCTACGTAGCTAGAGAAGACTAGGATTCTCTATGAAAACGCCACAAGATCAAATGCCCCCATTAACTTTTTTTCCGCGTTAATTCCGATGCTATTTCCATTATTCATCATGTGTTTGAAACTAAGACGTTTTAAAAAGTAAAGGTGCTACCCTTAACTGTAAGCAACCACAGACTTTTGGGTGTGGATTCTTCCACCCCTCCTCTCTTCTCCCTTTCCCTTTCCTCCTCCCTCCTCCTCCCGTCTTTGCTGCTGCGTATTCTCCCAGCAAAGCGCACCCATGGGAGAAGAAACAAACTTATGCTCACATTTTTATCAAGGCTCGTTTTATATCGTATTTAATGTGTTACAGTACAGGTCAGGCGATACATTGTCTTGTCTGTGGCTGTGTCAAGAAGAAGACATGTGTTGACTTTGGGAGATTTTTTCTCTATTTCCCCCAAAAAGTTTACCTTGGTTTTCTTTAACCTGGGCTTCTGGCCAGGTTGTGGAGGGGAGGAGAAAATGAGCAAGAGGGAGGGTATGAGAGCAAAGAAGGGGGGGAGAGAGAGAGAGAGAAAGAGAGAGAGAGAGAGAGAGAGAGAGAGAGAGGGAGATGGGAGGGGGATGGGCTGGGCAGAGGGGGAGTAATGGAATGTAGTGGTTTGGAAAGACAAGCTAATTGAAACCAGGTTTGAGGCATAGAGGGGGAAAGCAGAACTTCTCAGCAGCACATTCAGAGAAAATGAATCATTTTTATCTGCCTAAAAGTAGAAGGAGATAATTTTTGCATCCTACGTTGTATCTAAATTAGTAGTGTTTCCAGGTACATCTATATAGGTAGCCTATCATTGTGTAACCCACAGTCAATTCAGTGAGTTTGTTGAAGTTACAGAAAAAGACGGCACGAGGAAGAGAGTTATGGGTTCAGAACAGACATACAGGCTACATATAGCTGGGCTGAAATAAAAAAAAAAAAAATTCACTGTGCTTTGTTGCCTTTCCTCCACAACTCTGTCCTGCCACACCCTGAAGTAATTTCTGCCGAGTGGTGAGTAGGAGGCTGCTTCTCCACAGGCTGTCAGAAACACACAACATGCATACGTTGAGTGCCTCAAAGCTGTAAAAGTCTGGCATTTCTCAAATTGCTCTTGTCAAGTCAAGGCGATTGATTGTGACACAAGCTGCTTGTTTGTAGAGCCATATGGTCACTGTGGATGGGTTTTATGTTGATTGTCTGCAATTTGGTGCTCTAAAACGTTCATGTAACACCTACAGTACTGGTAATGTGTTGGGAAGACTTGGGAAGAGTTACGTGTAGTAGTTATTTTGCCACAGGCATGGGCAGGAGCTAATATAACAGGAAAATACATATGTAGGACAGCAAACCTCAGAACCGGTTCTATATACTACCTTAAGCTAAAAGCTTGATTTGTCAGCTGACAGTACTTGTACCTAAAATTGATTGGCTTCAGGCAAACTGTGATATCTTAAGGCAGCACACTATCAGTGATGTTAATACAAAGTTCTCTGTTCATAATAGAATTCAATTGCTTAAGCCTACTGACAATATCTATGAAGCAACGTTAATTCTTGTCAACTTACATTTGATCAGAGTGAACCAGTTTCCTGACACTGTACACAAAATGTCAGGCACAATGGGCTTGGCCCCACATGGCCTATCCATATGGTAAACAACATCTCAACTGCTTCAAAGACTTGCACATGCCTCATGAGTGTTATAGCGTGTTAGCTGGTCCATGTTAAGATATTTATCACATCACGCCCCTGGAGCTGTCATATAAGCTTTCCCTGCTGACTGGCAACAGAGAGGAGGAGAGCAGTGGTGTTACTGTTACTCAGGCGCGCCAGTGTGAAACGGAAAGAACCCGGACTCGAGCACACTTCCTCTGCCATTTCCTCATGGGCTTGTTGAGGGGGTGGATGGAGGGAGGAAGGGAGTGAAGCGAAGGAGGGAGGGACATAGGGGAAGAAGAAAAGACGGAGTTGGGTTGAAGAGAATGAGCTGAGAGTGGGAGCCAGCTGATTGCGATCAAATTAGCGTTTGTTTTCTTTTCTCACTTTATGTTTAATTTAGGGGCCATATTGGTCCCTCGGACATCCTGTAGATCAAGCAGACCCATTGAGGTTCCTCCCTGGAGATCGCTGTGCTCAAACAATTGCACTTTCAGATGTACACTACAGACGCAAGCACAACAGTGACAATGCCAATACCTTGCAGTATATATGCATTGATTGTAGTCTACTGTAGAATTAAATCCCCCATCTTGTTATTCTCCATCGTGGCATAAAAAGGTTCTAAACGTAGTTTGTGATTATAAGTCTCTCTCTCGAGGGAATACACCCAAACAGCCACTCCCTGCGCATACATCTAGTTTGGAATGTTTCAGTCTGTCTTGACTATTCCCCATATGGGCCTATCATTAGCATCACTAGCTTAGTCAGTTAGAAATAACTGATTTGAGACATGTGCTTCACACGGCAAGTGCAATTCATGGCCAACATCCCTATTGGGTCTTAGCCGCACATGTGCACACAATCCAGTCTGTTTAAATTTTCCACCCCTCTCCAAGAGCCTTATGTCTTTCATATGGCTATGGTGCAACAGTCAGCAAGTCACGTAATAACATGGAAACATGTTAAGTGCGTGTGTGCATGTGTTATTGGGATTCAATGAGACTGTGAAGTATGGTTCTTATCAGACAAGATAACCACACCCAGAGAACCATCAAACTCTTGATTCTTTCTGTTTTGCCTCAAGGTGTTTCTCCCCCTATGTGAACCATATTCATAAGCGTTACGTAACTGTAGGTGTACTACATGGGGCCACCCATCCCCCACTTAACCGTCAAACCAACACTCCCAGCGCCCCTAACCGCTTTTTGTGTTTCTCTGAGTAACGAATGACATGTGGCATCCATAAAAAAAGAAGAAAAAAAGAAAGAAATGTAAAGAATCTTGTTTAGAATGGGGTGCTAGGGCAAAAGGACTTGGAATGTAAATTTGGAAAGACATTTTGCGTTGTTTTGGTTTCCTTTATCTGAAAACTGATAGTCAAGGAAGGCTCTTCTCACAAATGTCTGCTCTGCTCTACTCTATTTCATTTAACTCTGCTGTACTACACGCTCTCGAGACTATCAAATGTCATTCCATCACAATACATGGCTGAACCTTTCTTCAAGGTGCAAAGCAAACACGCATGCGTTTTGTGCTACGCTATGGTTGCAATGCGACTGTCTTGACTAATGGATCTTGTTTAAGATTATGTGGTTCAAATGTGGCCATTTGTAGGCTTTAGCAAAAGCTGACAGATGTTTTAAAGTTAGAGGTAATTCAAAGTTAAAGGTCTGTGTGTGTGTGTGTGTGTGTGTGTGTGTGTGTGTGTGTGTGTGTGTGTGTGTGTGTGTGTGTGTGTGTGTGTGTGTGTGTGTGTGTGTGTGTGTGTGTGTGTGTGTGTGTGGGGTGGAAAATCTGCATCCTCATCTCTGTTGTCTCCACCGCTTTGCAGCCAAAAAGCAGTCTCACCTCCCTTCATCCCGATTTACCCCATACTTAGTTGCTCAATGTTCCTGGCTCTGAAATTGTCCCAAGGCACAGGCCTGCGTCATTTCATAATCCCAGCCATACCTAAAGTTCTTGTTCCCTTATGAAAATGTCTTAATTTTTTATGTATCCAGTTACTATGACAGGATTCCCCCCCTGTCTTTTTACTTATATGCACTAATGAACCTTAAGGGCAATGCTCAATGTTCTGCATGTTGAAAAGTGAGACATATAGTGGATGTACATAGTTGATACAGCCCTGCTCTTGTTTGTGATGTTTTTAAAACTGAGAGAAGAGGCTTTTAAATGACTTTTCTTCTGTTTCTTCCATTTTGTGCACGCTGGCTCCTGCCAAAGTCACAATGGTTTAATCAGCAGCAGGCTGAGTTGGCGTCAGTGGGCAGGCTTTGGTCTTGAGCAGGACTTGTGGTTTGGTTAGGGCTCTGTGGACTACAGAGCATAGAACGGAACCATTTATTTTGACGTTCATTCCTTTCATATGTGTCACGCATGCATGTCCTATCTACGTTTCTCAGGCAAGCGCGAGCCCTATACCAGAGGCCCACTGCCCTTGTCTCTCGGTATCCTGACTCTCGTGTGTGTTGTACACACACACACACACACACACACACACACACACACACACACACACACACACACACACACACACACACACACACACACACACACACACACACACACACACACACACACACACACACACACACACACACACACACACACACACACACAACAATGGGGAGAGGAACAGAGAGGCTATTCTGTTTTGATAACAAGTCTGATTTGGTCTCAACTCATTGCTTACTTTTGCCCTCTTCTTCCCCTCTTCTTCTCTCCCTGCACTGAACGAGCCTCTTTATTTGCTCATAATCAAATCTTATCACTCACCACTACCACTACAGTGCCCTTGTCACTAACGGGTTTGATTTAACCCGTTAAAACCGGGAAAGCATCTGTGTCATTTTTGATTTTAGCGTATTCAAAAATAGCCGCGCTGCGGCACAAAGTGACAACTTGTAGTGTGATAACTTGTACGTCTACTGTTTTTTTACATTTTTGAAAAATCTTGAAAGTGTTTTTGAATTACGAAAAAGTGTGAGAACTACTGATTTAGAAGGCATTTGTAGAATCGGCCTCAGGTCTTAATGGGTTAATCATCATCACACTGCTCCGGTCTTCTCTTCACTCAGTCAGTTCAATTTGAACCAATCAACTAGATGGATTGATTTAAGGTTCATTTAATCACAATTTCTCATTGACCTACACACCCAAATCCATTTGGGTTCAACTCATAGAGTTAAATTGTGTATTTATTTTACTTTCATTTGACTAGGTATCGTCACAAAAATGAAGATATTACTATGTACCAAAGCACAACGTGATAATAATACAGTGCAGTGTATGCGATCAATATCAGAGGTGGGATGCGGACTGGAGTGGTAGTGAAATTGGGATATACGTAGTAGACTTGGGTGGGGCATTGTACATTTATCATCAGATTCAAAGATGGAGCTATCCCCATGACTATGATGATGAAGATGATTGCTAAAGCCTTGGGCATGAAAGGGGATCCTGTTTGGCTAGACCCTGTGTCGACATGCTCGGTGTGCGTGTCAGTGTGTATGTTATTATGAGTGTCTACCCGTTGCTGAATTCGGTGTGTGTGTTTGTTTGAGCAGAGTTCTGGGGTTGGGAGCATAGAGTGGTCTGGTGACGGGCGGTGGGCAGAGAGGCATAGCGTGGGGTGGTCGGCACAGACCGGAGCAGAAGTCAGCCTCAGAGAGCCAGAGAGAGGACATTTTTTTACAGTTAGTCACCGTGGGGAGAGGCCGGGCTCCCTTCCAGCTGGCCTGACGGCTCTATCAAGGAATGTGTGTGACTGGAGGCCTGGGTGGGGCTCTACGGAGAGCTGCTCCCTCAGCAAGCAGAGCAAGGGGAGAGCGATATGGTTTACCTTGTGGACTGTGGCGCAGCATTTCCACCATTCAACAACATCGCATATGTGCTTTGTGTGCTTCGACCCAAAACTTGCTGAGCACATTTTACTGTGAAATTGTGTGTCACTGTACAGTATGTGTTTTAGGTCCAATTATGACATTGAAAATGTAACTGACAATCGTGGGAGGCATGTTGTTTACCTTTTGATTTAGCCATAATCCTCTTTGCCCAGATATGGGCATTACATCTGCAACAAGTATTATGGAACAATTATTTGCCATTGCAATACTAATCCTCACAGTTTTAACAGATCCCTGTTTGATTCTCAGTTACAAATATGATATGATATGAGTCATTATGTAAACAAGACAGCAGTATTAGTCAATAGGGAGGGGAGTGGCACTCCACAAATCATGCAGGGGATCCATCCCTTCAGTCTGTCATGCCTCAACACATCTTGCAAAAACATGTCATGAGCATCGCCTCATGACATGCAAATACACATCAGCCAATGATGCAAACTCACTTCTCACAAATTCTTCCAAAAGTCTGCGTAGCATTCACTTTATGTCCCCCATCCCCCCACCCCCCTGACATACATAAACCAAGACTGTGTTGTCTAAAAAGTGTGCACAGCTGCTATCGTACGAGTCGGACGAGTCCCCGTACGCAAACACAGAGACGGCCACACATTGGCTGGCATTTATCATCGCTGTGTCCCATCTATTTCAGTAAGGGCCCTGTTCCAATGAGAAAATTAGTCACACAATACAATGGTAAGATAGGGGGAGGTTTGCGATGACAGGCTTGAATGGTGGTTTGAAATAACTTATCGCAGTGTGAAATGAGAGGATCCCGTCTCTGATACTCAGTTAATAAACCACCGGCTCTACACTTACAACATGTATGAGTGAAATGCTTGGTTTGTGCACTACAGCTTCAGCAGGTAAGCACAAACTAATTAACGCAACAATGCATAGATGGACAAACTCACTTTCGCTTCCGCTCTAAAATAACAATGTTTATTGTTGAGAGGAGAAGTGGAAAATGATTGCTGAGTACCACAAACATAGTTATTTGACCTCATTTTCTTTCAAGTAATGAGAAGTTAAGCTATTGGACAACGGTGGCAGGGAGTAATGACTAGGTTTGAAAACCTGTCAGAGAAGAATTTATACATTAGACATGTTCCCACTGGCAGATGCCTGTCGATACATACCTAAAGTCTGGTTTTGTTGCTCTTGGGACTTTGGAAGAGGAGTCTTTGTTTCATAATGTGCCCCTAGCGAAAATCCCCTTAAGGTTTTTGGGAGAGTAGACGTGAGACTAGATGAACTTGGCATAAAACCTAGAACCTCGACTTTTAAAGCAGTCCAAAGTATGCCAATATTTAAAATCAGAGTAGTAGTCATCAAACACAAGTTTATATGCACTTTTATGACTTCATTTATCAGTGTTATAAAGCTACCGTATTTATATGAAGATAAATGACCCTCCAAACATCTCTAGGTGCAGATTGTGCCACTGTGGATGTATTTACATTTGAAATACCTCAAATCAGTTGTAATATGTAGAGTATGATGTGTGGCTGATGCTGTAACCATGCCTTAAATAGTTACATAATTTTGGACATGTTGGTTTCCAAGCATTTATCTCAATTCATTTGGTCTCCACTTAACATGTTGCACTTGCTGAGGTTAGCCTCAAGATTAGCAGACCTATAAATCTACATCCCTCGGAGGGACACTACTCTGTGTAATTACAGATATTGTTCTGTAAAACAAGGTGAACCCTTTGTTTCTGTCTCTAGCAGAGCTTTGTGTATAGAAAAAGAACAATATTTTAGCAACATTGCCCTGTGTTGTTGTTCTCTCCTGGAAGTCCCTAACCCATAATTTCAAATGAACAAGATCTGATATTTTCGAGTTTGCGGCTGTCTTGGTTTGGCCACAGTAGAGGCAAGGAGGTGACCTGTGCCCTGCATCTTTGTTGTGTGGAATGGTCTGCGTGTGAGTAGTTCCAGTGGTATGATTGTAATGGCATGGTGGCTCCATATTCCACATCTAGCCTGTCGATCATCACTCACCCCGTAAATGAAACTAGGCTACATTTCAGTCTGCTGCCCTGTTTAGACGTTGCATTCCTGTCTAAACCACCAGAAAATGAAAATTGGTTGTGTTTCTTTAAAAGAACCCTTCAGAGTTTCAACTGAGAATCTTGAATTCCCTTGGACTACACTGCCTCCCATCAAGTTTGTGTCAGCTAAAGACATGTCTTATTCAGTTGAGCTGAAAGCCACTCTGTTGGGGCATACTTCCACCACTAGCTTAATGTATTTACTTTTAGGGAGAGTTTTGCATAATTACCTGCCTGCACCATACATACTCATAGGGTAATCATTAAACAATCTGAGGAATTTGACTGATCAATGTATTCCATTGAAGGTGAGGTTCCACCAAGAGGCATGTAAACATAAAACTAAAGTGAAATTTGTATGTGTGTGATTTGCGGTCATTCCTCTCAGTGCAAGCTTGGCTCTTATCAAAGGAATGCGTCTCTTTATCTCTTTGACAAGTGACTGAGACAGTGGATGTGCCTGGAATCAGCAGGAGCTGGACAAGAATGAAAGAAATTCGATTTAGTTTTTATTAACATAAGATAATAAGAACCACATGAATTCTAGAAAATAAGATTTAAATTCTCATGTTTATTTTCATTCAAATGAATTGTCAATCTCCGTAACTAATCCCAATTTCTTTTTTTCTTCTTTCTTCATCAACAGAAATAAAGAAGACAAGAACCAAAGCCTTACACTGAGAGCCCTTGGCCTTGCTTGAGCAATCTGCAGTAAGTATCCAATTGCAAACACATCCCTCAGTGATAATGGCATCACGACAAAAGGCATTTCTCTTAAGGGAGGCAAAACATAGATTTTTCCAGGCTATCTACTAGACAGGGTCACCTCAGAACAACTATCTCTTGTATGGCTTTCGAACCGAACCCAAGCTGCTCCGATGCCAGACTCCAAAACGCTTTTGGAATGTTTGTTGCGAAGCCTCTTTTGAACCTGGAAGGTCATGCCACCATTCAGCTGTGAAAGGGTTGCCTTGTGGAAACCTGACACTCGGCTGCTTCAGCTCACCTCCACCCCCATCCCACTACGGCTCAGCCACCTGTTCCACTCGAACACCCCCCCCCGCGCGCACGCGCGCTCGCGCCCCCCCGCCTCACACCCCATGTCAGAAGCCCGCCAAAACTCACACTGTTTAACTGTTTGTTGCTGGCAGCTGCAGAAGATTTAGTTATTTTATTTGTGAGAGGAGGGAATATCTACTACAGTAGGACAACAGACACCCCAAACCAAACCGTATGCAGCCCTTGTAGGCCACTGACAGACCAAAAGTGGGGAGGCGTATCCAGAAATGATCTGTGGTTGCAGGCTAGTTAAGAGAATCTTTTGTCTGGCTGGCTGTCCTCATGATCCCACCCCACCCCACCAACCAACACCACCACCACCACTACCACTACCCCGCTGCCCCCGGCAGTTTTTCTCTCTCTCACCACATACCAGACCACAATATAAGATGACAGATAGAGGAGATCATCTCTCATTCCTTCCATCGTACTCCCTTCCTTCCTTAGGCTTCTGTGCCCAAATCTAGTTTTGCATGGCTCTCCAACTCAGATTTTGATGTGCACTGATCTGATTATGGGGCGTATGTCCTGAGGAATGACTCTCTCTCTCTCTCTCTCTCTCTCTCTCTCTCTCTCTCTCTCTCTCTCTCTCTCTCTCTCTCTCTCTCTCGCTCTCTCTCTCTCTCTCTCTCTCTCTCTCTCTCTCTCTCTCTCTCTCTCTCTCTCTCTCTCTCTCTCTCTCTCTCTCTCTCTCTCTCTCTCTCTCTCTCTCTCTCTCTCTCTCTCTCTCTCTCTCTCTCTCTCTCTCTCTCTCTCTCTCTCTCTCTCTCTCTCTCTCTCTATTATGGCAAAGTGAATGAGAAAGAAAGAATGGATTTGTTTTCATGGATTTGGCCTCTGTTTTGAGTCACAGACTGCCTGTATGTCTTATGATCCTATGAACAAACCGCTGTTTACACTGCTATCCATATCTGATCATATGATTTTGCTTTGGGCTATTACAGTTTTTCAGCTCTCTCTTCCCTGATAAATATGTTGTGGCTCAATGCATATATAGCAAGCTTGGTACTGTTGACAGGTTTCTCTTTTGAGGCCATTTTTCATTCTTCTCATGTCTTGCTATTGCTGTTTCCGCCATTGATAGTTACTGTAGCCGATGCAGAATGAATACACATTGGGGTCGGAAACCACTTAATGTGACACAAGTTAAAGGGATAGTTCACCCCCGAAATGACTTTTTTTCAATCAATTACACACACCATGGAGACTTCAATTCATGGGGATTTTTTTGTTTTTGTCAAAGCCAATAATTTGATGACTGATGACTTGATGGTGGCGGCTCCGGTAGGAGACACAAAGTGTCAACCTTGAGTCTCCTACCGGAGACATTAGCATCTTTCCGCTGGTCAACAAATTATTGGCTTAGGAATGCGGCAAAAGCAACAAAAAAAAACTCCATGAATTCGAGGCTTCATGGGGTGTGTAATTGATGGAAAATAAGAAATGTATTGGGTGAACTATCCCTTTAAAAGGATATCTTATACTATCTTCACTTTCCCATTGTTTTATACGTTGTTGTGAGCCTCTGGGGTTCTCTGTGCAGGGTGCTGTATTTTGATTTCTCCTTGGATGTTTTCTTTCTCCGTTACCACTCGTAGTCCTACATTCTACAGGAACTGTAGCCCTCTCCCACTTTCCCTTTCTCTCAGAGTTCTTTTTCTTTTTTTTTTTTCATTTCCATATCCCCTACCTCTTCTGCATCTCATATGCTCCCCACCTCTGCCTCTTTCCATCCCTTTGATTTCCTTCCTTCCCTCTCACCCGGTGCTCTCCAGCCTCTGCCCCACTCGCTGCCAGGAACAAGCCAAACCTATGAGAACAAGGACAGCCAACAGTTCACTCTAGAACAGGGGTCTTCAACAGGGGGTCCGGGACCCCTAGGGGGTCCTCAGAGTTACTACAGGGGGTCCGCCAAATCTTTGGGTGATATGATTATTTTTTTTACCTGAACCACTTGAACCCTAGCATCTCTTTTCTGAGGAGAACTTAAAAAATAGCCGATCTACAAGCTCACAACGCCTCGCGCTGCGAGGCGTTGTGAGCTTGTAGATCTGCTATTTTTGGCAAAGAGGTATAGGCGTAGAGGGAAAAAAAGAGCAGACCAAGTAAACAAAAAAAGTTTAATCTGAAACACAATGTTATACAATATAGAGGGGGTCCCTGCTTCATCTCTCTCTCAGCTAGGGGGTCCTTGGCCTGAAAACGTTGAAGACCCCTGCTCTAGAATCTAGTGAACTGTTATGGGGCTGATTGGGCTGATTTATGAATAGAATTAGATCTATCTATCTATCTATAATCATATAAGTGTGTGTGTGTGTGTGTGTGTGTGTGTGTGTGTGTGTGTGTGTGTGTGTGTGTGTGTGTGTGCGTGTGTGCGTGTGCGTGCGCGTACAAATCATAATCTATAGAAAGTTTGGTGGTTTGAGAGACTTGGGGACAGAGAGATTGATGGAGAAGAAGTAACAAAGACAGATAGAGATAGCTCAGAGATAGAGGGCACTGGGCGTGGCCTCAGGTCATCCTCTTCATGTTCAGGATGGAGAGTAGAATAACAAAGTGGTTTTTCCTCCCTTGCTCACAGGGAGTTGATGAGAACACACAAACTGCTGGATTTGCCCTCCCTCTGTGAGCCTGGGCTTTTGTAAATACCTGTTGGTGCCAACAATAACAATGCTCCTTGTTTGAGAGTTAACGGTTCATTTTCACCAAGGCCCTCATAGTGGTAGAGTTCTAGGGAGCAGCGATACGCTACAGAAGCAGAGGGAATGGTGGAACATCCAAGCCACTCTAAAGCTTAATTTATGCTTCATTGACAACGTGTTGACAACGTGACATGCAGGACACATTGTCACCTAAGCATTAATCGTCCGTAACCACATAAGCCATATTTTATACTTTGTACGACAGTGTAGCACAACAAGGCGAATATGCCCAAATTAGCCCTTCTACAAGCTCACAGTGTTTTGTATATCGACTATATTCAGTATTTTTGAAATTCTTTGAAAATGTTTGAACATTTGGGGAAAAGTTTGAATTATTTTGAAAATGTCTGCCTATAATGACATGCCCAGAATAAGGACACCAGGGAAATTAACATCATAAAAAAATGTGCCACCTGTTGTTGTCTCTATGTGTCCAGGCCTCAATCCGAAGGGGCCCATATTGCATTGTTACTGGCAGTGTCTCCATCCCAATCTTCTCAATCATCATGAGCTAATCAGATAAAAGCTGGGTCTTCACCGCTGCTGATTGGGTTGCTAAAGTAATATCCTCCAAGGTGTTATTTTGCACAGCGTTATTGCACAAATGCACGCTATATTAGAGGGAGTGACCAACAGACACTCTGACAGAAAGAGAGATGTTTGTGTGTAGCTTCCAGCCAGTTGATGGTGTCATCTTTGGCATAAACACCATACATATCTTGTGTGTTGTTGTCTGCTGTCTGTGTGCCTATGCAATTTGCAGCCAATGGTCCTAGACCATGTCATTCAGCCCTGGAAGTTACCCATAGGCTATTTTTGAGACAAGCTTCATATTACCTCAAGGCATTACATGCATTTTGCAATATTCCCAATCACGCATGACCATGGTCTATTTATTGACTCGTGTTAATTGGCTTGTGCCTTGTAATGTGCCCTTGGATATGGCTCAAACAGCTAGGGATACCAGTTTGCTATTTACATGGCATTCCAAAGTAGCTGCTTATTGATGTGTCTTTAGCACCCTAACTTGCCCGTATAATGGGGCCCATCAAAGTTTATGTCTGTCTCACATTATTTTCACCATGACCATGATCCGCATCAAATTATGGAGTTCCCTGTTCTTGACACAGGGATTTGCTACACTGAAATGAAAATGTATTCTGAATTTGGTGTATTTTGTTTCTCTGTTTAATATGAAAGCAAAGTACAGAATGATCAGTTGATCATCTAGACATCTACAGGGTCTCTCCTCTTTTTAGGAGTGTATTATATTCCAGTCTCTATCAGTGTGTCATAGGTGTATAAATCTACCAAAGAATGTACAACTCCTGAGTATCTCTATTATGAAGCTTATAGTAAATCCAACAATTGCTACCGTAGAGGGCCCACCAAGGAAATGTTTGATAAACAACCTGAGAACGGATGTAAGGCATGTTGACATAGCTTTTAGAAGATGGAAAACTGGCACAAGATTAAAACTGCATAAAAACCACACTGGCTCTAGGGCAGAGATAGGTTGTGGGATTGGTAAACATTCCAAGGCTTGTTTCGTTCTGAAATGTGTGCACACGTACAGTACACAAATCCATCTCTCTTCTGGAATCAAGATTTAAGGTGTGTGGTTTCATATTTCCACAGCTCCATTGACACATCACATGCTCGTGTCATCTTTTCTCCCCTTCCCTTGTTTGATTAAAATGACACAATGTGCAATGGGAGTGTGGCGAGAGTGTCGGGTGGCCTGGTGGCTAGTGGCACATAGCACTGATCCCTTTTAAGCAGCTGTTTCTTTATCGTTTTCCTCTGGTTCCCCCTGCTCTCAGCGTGCCGTTATCTGGCTGAGCAGCATGGCAGAGCCTGTTACCACAATAGCCAACAAATGTCTTGACTATCTGAATGGGGGCGGGGCTCACCTTCACCCCTCACTCTGGTGGATTACTGGGGCAATTATGTTATTTATAGGGGTGCAAAAATGGGACATTCCAATGACAGAAAAAGGCGGCGAGCTATTCAGACATTATCGCTTCCCTGAGCTGCATTCTACGAAGGATATGTCTGCAACACAGAGCAAATAGAGTGAAAAGGAAAACTGGGGGGAATATGTCAGAAAGTGACGTCTGACCACACTTCCTTCTTATGAACTGAGGGGCCTTTTTCTTTTTTCCCTTTTAAAAAAAAAATAACTGTCAGTCAAGCTCGACTCGAGCTGTAAGGCTGCATGCCATGATCAGAGATAAGATCTTTGGTTGATGCCAGAGGCAAAGAGACAATATGTTACACCACCACAAAGCTCTTTTTTTTTATTGCTCTTCCGAAGTCATTATACACACATTATGAATTAGTGTCTCTAATCACATGGCTGCTCATCTTAACCACAACATTCCGGTCTCAACTGGAAGCACAGACAGGTCAGAGCGTGGTCAAAGCAGTTTGTCATGAGCACATTCAAATTCATGTGACATCATTTTTAAGTGTAACATGTTAATAACATGTTATTCACTTGAATAACATGTTAACCATTTGAACCCCAGCATCCATATTCTCCGGGGAACATTACCTCCCCAAAGATATTTGGTGTAGTCCCAGCAGAGAGCCAACTCAGGTCCAGTTTAGAAAGTCTTCTGGAGCAGTGGTTCCCAAACGTTTTAGCTCAAGATCCAACAGAGAAATTAGACGTTTTCCCAGGACCCAAACTAGTGAAAATAGCAGATCTACAAGCTCACAACGCCTCACACCGCGTTGTGAGCTTGCAGATCTGCTATTTTCACTACTTCTTAAACTATCTTTGTATTTATTTAAGGAAATTATTAGATGTTTTCATTTTATTTATGAAATACTGTTGAAAACATTTGGAATTATTTTTAATTGATGAAAAGTTGTGATTTAAAAAAAAATCTTTCTAAATAATATGTATTTTTTAAATGTAGGAAACAGAAAAAAGGAGATATTTACTTACAACCCATAGAAATTGGTCTGCGACCCAAACATTGGTCCCGACCCACTGTTTGGGAAACAGTGTTCTAGAGGGTTTAAGTTGTTACTCCGTATAAAGGTAAAAATGTCTCCCCCACTCAAGTAGACCTTAGGTTCTACAAAAACAAGGAATATACCGTTGCTTCATGTTGTGACTGGCCACTCAGAAATGGTCTCTTGCTACATTCTATTGAAGCACAGAGCGATCAAACTCACAGAATTCCTGTAAAGGAATGAAGCTCTGGTTGGACTTTGGTTGCCATGGTAACCTCATGAAAACAGACAATCAGTCATCGCTGTGACTCACATCCTGTTTCTTTTGTTCTATCCTGTTGATAAACTTTTCCATCTACTGTATATTGGTTGATTAGCGTCAACTGGACAATGCAGTGAAATCGGCTGAATGGTTGTATAGCAATGATTGGATAAGACTCACCCAGAATCAAAATGATTCTACTGTTGATCGCTGATCAGTTTAGGTAAATGTTTAAATGCTGAAAGCACACCCTGCATCCCATTGGACATATAAAACATGTATATTCACTGACTATTTAGTATACAAAATAGTCAGTATATATATATATATATATATATACATACCCCGTCCCTGTTTCCCTCACTGTCATTTAGTGTTACCTACAGTCCTACGCAAATCTGTCATGTTAATTGAACTCCAGGGGTGTCCAGATGGACCAGAGGGTCAGTTTTTACACTCTTAAGAGTTCAATTAACGCGCCAGACTTGACCGTGTGTGGAAGCTGAAACACCGGTGCGCCAAAGCATGAAATCATGCAAACTATCTGGCTAGGTATAGGGCAGTGGCTCAGACAGGCCTATGTAATTGCAGGGGTGGGTTGTGCAGAGGTTGGTATTAATGAAACAATGGGTTGTCTGTTCCAAAGAGGAGAGTGCGTAGGACTACAGTAGTCAGCATGTTTGAAGAGGCAGGAGTCACTCGGGCACAGGGAAAAGATGTAAACAAACTTTGCCGTTGCTGTGTTGCTAGTAAATGTTTCCATCATGTTTTGTGGTTACAGTGCACATGGATACAGCAATTCTGAAAGTTCATGCAAGTCTGTGTCTTGATGTAAGCTAACATACAAACTATTCATTCTTGCTCATTGAATTTTGTGAGTCTAAAAAAAGGTGGCGTTTGTTATGACAACATTAACATGTTTTTCACCTCATGGTTGAAAACAGTGTAATCAAAAGAATCCATTAAGGAATACCATTAATATTTCCTAAATGGTTCTTTAGCATGATATTATCTGTCATAAGCTCACACACATTTAAGGTACCCTACTTCATGTAACCATAGTGGTTAAAATTGCAACCAGGAAAATATGTCACCAATAGTCATCATGCCTGCAGGCTAGTGTCTGTGTACACCACTAGGCTTGCTGGTTGGTGCCTGCACATGTGTGGGTGCACGTTTATGTCTGTGTATGACAGTGCTGATCTGACCATACTGTGTTGTGTGTGCGTGTGTGTGTGTGTGTGTGTGTGTGTGTGTGTGTGTGTGTGTGTGTGTGTGTGTGTGTGTGTGTGTGTGTGTGTGTGTGTGTGTGTGTGTGTGTGTGTGTGTGTGTGTGTGTGTGTGTGTGTGTGTGTGCGTGTGTGCGCGCGTGCGTGTGCGCGCGCACATGCGCGTGCATGTGTAAGGGTTTTTGCATTGATGCATGTGTGGTGTCAGCCAGTTTTTATGTGCATGTGTGCCTCCAGAAAGAAAGGCAGCTTCAACCATCATTGTTCTCTGTATTGACATTGGAGCAGAGGTGTAGGCGCAGGATCAGGCTGCCTTCCTCAGGGCAGGGTGTGGTCTCACTCTAACCAAATTTCCACAACATGGAGTGCAAAGAGGAGAGAGGGAGGTAGCAATTTAGTAACAGGGAACTAGAGAACATAGACTTGTCTCTTTCTGGGTTTTGCTGCCATCTAGTGTTCATTATTGAATCATACAAGCAAGAATTACTGGTTGCTTTACATATTGGAATATTTCACATGACCTCCCATGCAAATATGTCACATGTAGGGCTGTCACGATTATAATATATATATAGCCTATATATAATATATATATATATATATAATTGCGATTAACGATTTAATTGTGTGGCTTTTAGGATTTAAAGGGGGGAGCAGATATGACAAAAACGTATAATACACAAAGAAATGATTGACAATGACAGCAATAATCAAAATGTATAAAGTATTATGGCCAAAATACGGCATATTTTATATTTGATACTACAAAAATACTACAAAATAGAGGAAATGGCTGATCTACAAGCTCACAAAGGCTCTCATCGCGACGCGTTATGAGCTTGTAAATCTGCTGTTTCCACTATTTAAAACAAATAATTCAACATGTTGGAACCTTTCTCAACATGGAAACGATTATGACGGTGCAAAAATAATTGTGATTAAATCATAATTGCGATTAGGCAATTATGTAGTAATTGTGACAGCCTAGTCACGTGGCTTAATGATTTAAAGGAAGCACATTCTACCATTTATTTCAAGTAAGTGTAAATTAAGTGTAGTCATGTGTTGTTGTCACACTTTAAGATTCATGATCTTGTTCTCTATTTCTGCAGGAAAACCGAGGCAGTTTCTATCAATCACACCAGGACTCAAGGATAGCAAAGCAAAAAACACAAGGTATAAACTAATTTTTTCACATACATTACAGCATGTATATATTGACCAGGTGTAATTTCTTATATTATGAATGTGTTTTCAAATGATAGATATAGCAGTCCTGACATTTCTTTCCCTTTCTCCTTCTCCCTCCATCCACTCCCTCCTTCTTTCTCTCTCTTCCTTAATTTTCCAGATGGCTGAAGAGGAAGAAACCAGGGAAGTGCTCTTCCCAGACTGGGAGGGTACAGACAAAACTGGCCTAACCATTGAGCGGTCAGGCGAGGGAGAAATCTTTGTCAAAGAGGTTAAAGGCGAGTCACCTGCAGCACGATCTGGAAAAGTATATGAAGGTATCTGATCTTTGATCTTTATCACTTATCAATGCTGTGGTATGACTGCTTGATCAAGGCTCCTACGGAACCACTACCCACGGAACCACAGCCTTCTCAACTTGCTTTGTTGCTTTCTGGCTCATCTGCCATTCACAGGTGACCAAATCGTGGGCGCCACCATCTACTTTGACAACATGAGCTCAGAAGAAACAGCTGACCTCCTGAAAACACTGAACCGCCACAAGGTCGGGCTGAAACTACAGAACAGAGGAGACAAGTCCCCTGGCCGCTCACCCATTGGCACGCCATGTCGCTCGCCCTTGAGCACGCCATGTCGCTCGCCTATGGGCACACTGACATGGGAAGGGAAGAGCCGGTTGGGAAGCGCCAGTCCAGACATCCTCCTTGTGAGTTAATTTTTCACCGTATCTTTTGAGGGAAATCTACATGCATAAGCTACAGCAGCTTTACACAACGTTAGCCTTCTGCATAACAACATTTGCTCCAGATATGACTTTTGTCCTTTTCCATCAACAGAGTGGTGACGATGAGGACTACATGAGAATTTACACAAAAAAGATTAAACCGCGACTTAAGTCTGAAGACCTGGCAGAGGGAGTCGACGTGCGCACTGAGCGGCATAGCAGCACGAGCACTGATGGCAGCACCATTACCACCATCACCCGTCGCATCACTACCTACACTGTGGATATGCCAGGTGGCATGAGTGAGCAGCTTGAACTTTCAAGCCCAGAGTTCAAAGGGCTACAGCACGAATCAGGGGATGGCTCCCCCCGTTTCAGAATCTCACATGAAAGCCCCTCAGGTAAAGGGGGAGAGGAAGAGGGGGTGTTTGACTTGGGTAATGTCTCTGGGCCACAACATAGCTCCAAGGAGACACACTGGAGCATTGGAGGGGTAAAGACCACCACAAATAGCAGGGAGACAGAGAGTGAAGGTGGGGCAGGGCTCAGATTTAAGGGGCCAACCATTGGAATGTCAGGGCTTAAAAGCCAGGGAGGTTTTGGGGTCTCGAGGGGAAGCGGAGAGCATGGAGATGGAAGCATTCAGGTGTCAGGCACAAATGTGACGATAAAAGATAGCTTGACAACAGGTAGCAAACATGTTACAATAGGAGGGTTGGGAAGTGTGGAAATGCCCACAAGTGATGCCAAAGGTGGGGTGAATAGTATGTCTTTGCCAGGAAAAAACACACATATATCATCTACATCAGTGGGGAAGGTAGAAGGGGGAAATATTGAAATGCCTTTGGGTGATAGGGGAAAGATGGACAGATCTGTAATAAGCATCAGTCACCAGCAGACAAAGGGGTCAGGTAGTTTTGGTATTCCTGGTGTCAAACTTGGAGGTGGTTCCACAGATATTGCATTTAAAGCTCCAACTGTAGACATTGATACCTCAAATCTTTCCTCACAGAAAATAACAGAACTACCAAATGTGAAAGGGAACGGTGTAAAGGTTAGTCTTCATAAAGCTGACATTGACATTAAGACATCTAAAGTTGACATGAAAGGACCTCACATCTCAATGCCAGAAATAGACATTAATACGCAAGGACCAAAGATAAAGGGAGATGTTAATGTGTCTGTGCCAAAACTAGATGGAGAAATGAAGGCACCCAAAGTACACATTGTAGGTCCAAAAGTTGACACTACAGGACCTGAAGGGGGATTCAAAATGACAAAGGTAAAGCCATCAATTGGTTTCAGTTCAAAACTTGAGGGGTCTGCTGTTGATGTTAATCTCCCTCAAACAGGATTTGACATCAAGGCATCCGACGTTGACATCAAACACCCAGACATTGACATTAGAAGCCCTGACATTGAAGGTAAAGAGGGCATAATTAAGATGCCATCGTTTGGCATTAAAGGGCCAAAAATGAAGGGACATGGAATTGAAGTCAACGTCCCCAAAGGGGAGATGGATATTAAGCACCCAGACATTGACATTAGAAGCCCTGACATTGAAGGCAAAGAGGGCATAATTAAGATGCCATCGTTTGGCATCAAAGGGCCAAAAATTAAGGGACATGGAATTGAAGTCAACGTCCCCAAAGGGGAGATGGATATTAAGGTTCCAAAAGCTGACATTGCTATAAAGGCACCTGAGGTTGACATCAAGGCATCCGACGTTGACATCAAACACCCAGACATTGACATTAGAAGCCCTGACATTGAAGGCAAGGAGGGCATAATTAAGATGCCATCGTTTGGCATCAAAGGGCCAAAAATGAAGGGACATGGAATTGAAGTCAACGTCCCCAAAGGGGAGATGGATATTAAGCACCCAGACATTGACATTAGAAGCCCTGACATTGAAGGCAAAGAGGGCATGATTAAGATGCCATCGTTTGGCATCAAAGGGACAAAACTGAAGGGACATGGAATTGAAGTCAACGTTCCCAAAGGGGAGATGGATATTAAGGTTCCAAAAGCTGACATTGCTATAAAGGCACCTGAAGTTGACATCAAAGCAAGACAAGTTGACTTTCAAGGCCCTGATGGTAACATTATCGGACCAAAATTTAAAATGACATCAAAATCAGGAACTCAGATTTCCATGCCTGACATGGGCATAGAACTGAAAGGTCCCAAACTCAAGGGAGATGTGGCCATGTCGGTTCCAAAGATAGAAGGAGATATCAAGGCACCCAAAGTTGACATCAAGGGACCAGAAATTGATGTTGAAGGCCCAGATGGTAAGATCAAAGGACCTAAATTCAAGATGCCATCCATGTCAGGACCCAAGATCTCAATGCCAGACATTGATTTGAACCTGAAAGGTCCAAAACTCAAAGGTGAGGTCGATGTGTCAGTTCCAAATATTGAGGGAGACTTAAAAGCACCCAAAGTAGACATTGAAGGTCCAGAAGTTGACATAGAAGGTCCCGAGGGAGGATTCAAAATGCCAAAAATGAAAATGCCATCATTTGGCTTCAAAGGTCCAAAACTAGAGGGCCCTGATCTTGACGTAAACCTCCCGAAGGCAGACATTGATGTAAAGGCACCCAAAGTTGACATCAAGGGACCAGAAATTGATGTTGGAGGCCCAGATGGTAAAATCAAAGGACCTAAATTCAAGATGCCATCAATATCAGGACCCAAGATCTCAATGCCGGACATGGATTTGAACCTGAAAGGTCCAAAACTCAAAGGGGATGTTGATGTGTCAGTTCCAAGTATTGAGGGAGACTTAAAAACACCCAAATTAAACATTGAAGGTCCAGAAGTTGACATAGAAGGTCCTGAGGGAGGATTCAAAATGCCAAAAATTAAGATGCCATCATTTGGCTTCAAAGGGCCAAACAAAGAGGGCCCAGATGTTGACGTTAACCTCCCCAAGGCAAACATTGATGTCAAGGCACCCAATTTTGATATCAAGGGACCAGAAATTGATGTTGAAGGCCCAGATGGTAAGATCAAAGGACCTAAATTCAAGATGCCATCATTATCAGGACCCAAGATCTCTATGCCAGACATTGATTTGAACCTGAAAGGTCCAAACCTCAAAGGGGATGTTGATGTGTCAGTTCCAAGTATTGCGGGAGACTTAAAAGCACCCAAAGTGAACATTGAAGGTCCAGAAGTTGACATAGAAGGTCCAGAGGGAGGATTCAAAATGCCAAAAATGAAGATGCCATCATTTGGCTTCAAAGGTCCAAAAATAGAGGGCCCAGATGTTGATGTAAAACTCCCCAAGGCAGACATTGATGTCAAGGCACCCAAAGTTGACATCAAGGGACCAGAAATTGATGTTGAAGGCCCAGATGGTAAGATCTATGGACCTAAATTCAAAATGCCGTCAATATCAGGACCCAAGATCTCAATGCCAGACATGGATTTCAATCTGAAAGGTCCAAAGGTCAAAGGGTGTGTGGATGTGTCAGTTCCAAGTATTGAGGGAGACTTGAAAGCACCCAAAGTGGACATTGAAGGTCCAGAAGTTGACATCGAAGGTCCAGAGGGAGGATTCAAAATGCCAAAAATGAAGATGCCGTCATTTGGCTTCAAAGGTCCAAACTTAGAGGGCCCTGCAGTTGGTGTAAACCTCCCGAAAGCAGACATTGACATCAAGTCACCCAAAATTGACATAAGAGGCCCAGAAATTGATGTTGAAGGACCTGAAGGAAAAATCAAGGGATCTAAATTCAAGATGCCATCCATATCTGGACCCAACATCTCTATGCCAGACCTTGATTTCAACTTGAAAGGTCCAAAGCTTGAGGGAGACATAAAAGCACCTAAAGTGGACATCGAAGGTTCAGAAGTTGACATTGAAGGTCCTGAGGGAGGATTCAAAATGCCAAAAATAAAGATGCCATCATTTGGCTTCAAAGGTCCGAAAATGGAGGGCCCTGATGTAGATGTAAATCTCCCCAAAGCAAACATTGACATTAAGGCACCTGACGTGGACCTCAAAGGACCAGAAATTGACATTGAAGGCCCTGATGGTAAAATCAAAGGACCTAAATTCAAGATGCCATCCATATCAGGACCGAACATCTCTATGCCAGACATTGACTTCAACCTGAAAGGTCCAAAGCTAAAAGGGGATGTGGATGTTTCAGTTCCAAAGGTTGAGGGAGAAATAAAAGCCCCTAAAGTGGGCATTGAAGGTCCAGAAGTTGACATTGAAGGTCCTGAGGGAGGATTCAAAATGCCAAAAATCAAGATGCCGTCATTTGGCTTCAAAGGTCCAAAGATAGAAGGCCCTGACGTTGATGTAAACCTCCCTAAAGCAGACATTGACATCAAGGCACCCAAAGTTGACATCAAAGGACCAGAAATTGATTTTGAAGGACCTGAAGGTAAAATCAAAGGACCTAAATTCAAGATGCCGTCCATGTCAGGACCAAAGATTTCAATGCCAGATGTTGATTTGAACCTGAAAGGTCCTAAGGTAAAAGGAGATGTCAACGTGTCGGTTGCAAGTATTGAGGGAGACTTGAAAGCACCTAAAGTGGACATTGAAGGCCCAGAAGTTGACTTTGAAGGTCCTGAGGGAGGATTCAAAATGCCAAAAATAAAGATGCCATCGTTTGGCTTCAAAGGTCCGAAGATGGAGGGCCCTGATGTAGATGTAAATCTCCCCAAGGCAGACATTGATATCAAGGCTCCTAAAATTGACTTCAAAGGACCAGAAATTGATATTGAAGGACCTGATGGTAAAATCAAAGGACCTAAATTCAAGATGCCATCCATATCAGGACCCAAGATCTCAATGCCAGATGTTGATTTGAACCTGAAAGGTCCAAAGCTCAAAGGGGATGTTGATGTTTCAGTTCCTAATATTAAGGGAGATGTAAAAGCACCTAAAGTGAACATTGAAGGTCCAGAAGTTGACATTGAAGGTCCCGAGGGAGGATTCAAAATGCCAAAAATAAAGATGCCCTCATTTGGCTTCAAGGGTCCAAACATAGAGGGCCCTGATGTTGACGTAAACCTCCCCAAAGCAGACATTGACATCAAGACACCAAAAGTTGACATCAAAGGACCAAAAGTTGATGTTGAAGGACCTGAAGGAAAAATCAAAGGACCTAAATTCAAGATGCCATCCATATCTGGACCCAAGGTCTCAATGCCAGATGTTGATTTCAACCTGAAAGGTCTAAAGCTCGAGGGAGAGCTAAAGACACCAAAAGTGGACATTGAAGGTCCAGATGTTGACATTGAAGGTCCTGAGGGAGGATTCAAAATGCCAAAAATGAAGATGCCGTCATTTGGCTTCAAAGGTCCAAAGATAGAAGGCCCTGATGTTGATGTAAACCTCCCCAAAGCAGACGTTGATATCAAGGCACCCCAAGTTGATATCAAGGGACCAGAATTTGACGTTGAAGGACCTGATGGTAAAATCAAAGGACCTAAATTTAAGATGCCATCCATATCTGGACCCAAGGTCTCAATGCCAGATTTTGATTTAAACCTGAAAGGTCCAAAGCTTGAGGGAGACATTAAAGCACCTAAGTTGGACATTGAAGGTCCAGAAGTTGACATTGAAGGTATAGAGGGAGGATTCAAAATGCCAAAAATCAAGATGCCATCATTTGGCTTCAAAGGTCCAAAGCTAGAAGGCCCTGATGTTGATGTAAACCTCCCCAAAGCAGATATTGACATCAAGGCCCCAAAAGTTGACATCAAGGGACCAGAAATTGATGTTGAAGGACCTGATGGTAAAATCAAAGGACCTAAATTCAAGATGCCATCTATATCTGGACCCAAGATCTCAATGCCAGATGTTGATTTCAACCTGAAAGGTCCAAAGCTCAAAGGGGATTTGGATATTTCGGTTCCAAAGATTGAGGGAGACTTAAAAGCACCTAAAGTGGACATTGAAGGTCCTGAAGTTGACATTGGAGGTCCAGAGGGAGGATTCAAAATGCCAAAAATGAAGATGCCATCGTTTGGCTTCAAAGGTCCCAAATTGGAGGGCCCTGATATCGATATTAACCTTCCCAAAGCAGACCTTGACATTAAGTCCCCTAACATAGACCTCAAAGGACCAGAAATAGACATTGAAGGCCCTGATGGTAAAATCAAAGGACCTAAATTCAAGATGCCATCCATATCTGGACCCAAGCTCTCAATGCCAGATTTTGATATAAACCTGAAAGGTCCAAAGCTCGAGGGAGACATAAAAGCACCTAAGTTGGACATTGAAGGTCCAGATGTTGACATTGAAGGACCTGAGGGAGGATTCAAAATGCCAAAAAATAAGATGCCATCATTTGGCTTCAAAGGTCCAAAGCTAGAAGGCGCTGATGTTGACGCAAACCTCCCCAAAGCAGATATTGACATCAAGGCCCCAAAAGTTGACATCAAGGGACCAGAAGTTGATGTTGAAGGACCTGATGGTAAAATCAAAGGACCTAAATTCAAGATGCCATCTATATCTGGACCCAAGATCTCAATGCCAGATGTTGATTTCAACCTGAAAGGTCCAAAGCTTGAGGGAGACATAAAAGCACCTAAGTTGGACATTGAAGGTCCAGAAGTTGACATTGAAGGACCTGAGGGAGGATTCAAAATGCCAAAAATGAAGATGCCATCATTTGGCTTCAAAGGTCCAAAGCTAGAGGGCCCTGATGTTGACGTAAACCTCCCCAAAGCAGATATTGACATCAAGGCCCCAAAAGTTGACATCAAGGGACCAGAAGTTGATGTTGAAGGACCTGATGGTAAAATCAAAGGACCTAAATTCAAGATGCCATCTATATCTGGACCCAAGATCTCAATGCCAGATGTTGATTTCAACCTGAAAGGTCCAAAGCTCAAAGGGGATTTGGATGTTTCCGTTCCAAAGATTGAGGGAGACTTAAAAGCACCTAAAGTTGACATTGAAGGGCCTGAAGTTGACATTGGAGGTCTGGAGGGAGGATTCAAAATGCCAAAAATGAAGATGCCATCGTTTGGCTTCAAAGGTCCCAAATTGGAGGGCCCTGATATCGATGTAAACCTCCCCAAGGCAGACCTTGACATTAATTCCCCTAACATAAACCTCCAAGGACCAGAGATAGACATTGAAGGCCCTGATGGTAAAATCAAAGGACCTAAATTTAAGATGCCATCCATATCTGGACCCAAGGTCTCAATGCCAGATTTCGATTTAAACCTGAAAGGCTCAAAGCTCAAGGGAGACATAAAAGCACCTAAATTGGACATTGAAGGTCCAGAAGTCGACATTGAAGGACCTGAGGGAGGATTCAAAATGCCAAAAATTAAGATGCCATCATTTGGCTTCAAAGGTCCAAAGCTAGAAGGCCCTGATGTTGACGTAAACCTCCCCAAAGCAGATATTGACATCAAGGGACCAGAAATTGATGTTGAAGGACCTGATGGTAAAATCAAAGGACCTAAATTCAAGATGCCATCTATATCTGGACCCAAGATCTCAATGCCAGATGTTGATTTCAACCTGAAAGGTCCAAAGCTCAAAGGGGATTTGGATGTTTCGGTTCCGAAGATTGAGGGAGACTTAAAAGCACCTAAAGTGGACATTGAAGGGCCTGAAGTTGACATTGGAGGTCTGGAGGGAGGATTCAAAATGCCAAAAATGAAGATGCCATCGTTTGGCTTCAAAGGTCCCAAATTGGAGGGCCCTGATATCGATGTAAACCTCCCGAAAGCAGACCTTGACATTAAGTCCCCTAACATAGACCTCCAAGGACCAGAGATAGACATTGAAGGTCCTGATGGTAAAATCAAAGGACCTAAATTTAAGATGCCATCCATATCTGGACCCAAGGTCTCAATGCCAGATTTTGATTTAAATCTGAAAGGTCCAAAGCTCAAGGGAGACATCAAAACACCTAAGTTGGACATTGAAGGTCCAGAAGTTGACATTGAAGGACCTGAGGGAGGATTCAAAATGCCAAAAATGAAGATCCCAGCATTTGGCTTCAAAGGTCCAAAGCTAGAAAGCCCTGATGTTGACATAAACCTCCCCAAAGCAGATATTGACATCAAGGGACCGGAATTTGACATTGAAGGACCTGATGGTAAAATCAAAGGACCTAAATTTAAGATGCCATCCTTATCTGGACCCAAGCTATCAATGCCAGATGTTGATTTTAACCTGAAAGGTCCAAAGCTCAAAGGCGATGTGGATATGTCAGTACCAAGTATTGAGGGAGACCTAAAAACACCTAAAGTGAACATTGAAGGTCCAGATGTTGACATTGAAGGTCCTGAGGGAGGATTCAAAATGCCAAAAATAAAGATGCCATCGTTTGGATTCAAAGGTCCAAAAATGGAGGGCCCAGATGTTGACGTAAACCTCCCCAAAGCAGATTTTGACATCAAGGCCCCAAAAGTTGACATCAAGGGACCAGCAATTGATGTTGAAGGACCTGATGGTAAAATCAAAGGACCTAAATTTAAGATGCCATCCTTATCTGGACCTAAGATCTCAATGCCAGATGTTGATTTTAACCTGAAAGGTCCGAAGCTCAAAGGGGATGTGGATCTGTCAGTACCAAGTATTGAGGGAGACTTAAGAGCACCAAAAGTGGACATTGAAGGTCCAGATATTGACATTGAAGGACCTGAGGGAGGATTCAAAATGCCGAAAATGAAGATGCCGTCATTTGGATTCAAAGGTCCAAAGATAGAGGGCCCTGATGTCGATGTAAAACTTCCCAAAGCAGACATTGATGTCAAGGCACCCAATATTGACCTTGAAGGACCTGGAGGAAAGATTAAAGGACCTAAATTCAACATGCCATCCATATCAGGACCCAAGATATCAATGCCAGACATTGATTTCAATCTGAAAGGTCCAAAGCTCAAAGGGGATTTCGATGTGTCAGTTCCAAGTATTGAGGGAGACCTAAAAACACCAAAATTGGACATTGAAGGTCCAGATGTTGACATTGAAGGTCCTGAGGGAGGATTCAAAATGCCAAAAATTAAGATGCCGTCATTTGGCTTCAAAGGTCCAAAGATAGAAGGCCCTGATGTTGATTTAACCCTCCCCAAAGCAGACATTGATATCAAGGCGCCCAAAGTTGATATCAAGGGACCAGAATTTGACGTTGAAGGTCCTGATGGTAAAATCAAAGGACCTAAATTTAAGATGCCATCCATATCCGGACCCAAGATCTCAATGCCAGATGTTGATTTCAACCTGAAAGGTCCGAAGCTCAAAGGGGATTTGGATGTATCGGGAGACTTAAAAGCACCAAAAGTGGACATTGAAGGCCCAGATGTTGACATTGAAGGACCCGAGGGAGGATTCAAAATGCCAAAAATGAAGATGCCATCATTTGGCTTCAAAGGTCCAAAGATACAAGGCCCCGATGTGGATGTAAACCTTCCCAAAGCAGACATTGACATTAAGGCACCCAAAGTTGACATCAAGGGACCCGAAATTGACATTGAAGGTCCTGATGGTAAAATCAAAGGACCCAAATTCAAGATGCCATCATTATCAGGACCCAACATCTCTATGCCAGATCTTGATTTCAACTTGAAAGGTCCAAAGCTTGAGGGAGACTTAAAAGCACCTAAGGTGGGAATTGAAGGTCCAGAAGTTGACATTGAAGGACCTGAGGGAGGATTTAAAATGCCAAAAATCAAGATGCCATCATTTGGCTTCAAAGGTCCAAAGATAGAAGGCCCTGATGTTGACTTAAACCTCCCCAAAGCAGACATTGACATTAAGTCACCTAAAGTTGACATCAAAGGACCAGAAATCGACATTGAAGGCCCTGATGGCAAAATCAAAGGACCTAAATTCAAGATGCCATCCATATCGGGACCTAACATCTCAATGCCAGATATTGACTTCAATCTTAAGAGTCCCAATCTCAAGGGAGATGTTGATATTTCACTGCCAAAGGTTAAAGGAGACATAAAGACACCAAAACTGGACATTGAAGCCCCAAATATTGATCTTCAATCTCCAGAGGCACATCTTAAGGGATCAAAGTTCAAGATGCCATCAATGTCCGGGCCTAAAATATCATTGCCAGATGTAGAGTTCGGTGCTAAAAGCCCAAAGCTGAAAGGAGATTTGGAGGGGGACATTAATTTCCCAAAGGTTGAAATTGAAGGACCAGATGTAACCATTGATAGCCCTGAACTTGGATCAAAGAAGTCAAAATTCAAAATGCCCAAATTTGGATTCAAGGGTCCAAAGGTAAAAACGCCTGAAGTGGATATTAGTGTTAAAGGGCCAAAAGCAAAGGGTGACCTGGACGTTAATGTTTCTACTCCTGAGATTGACTTAAAGTCACCCAAGATTGAAGCAGGATCTTTGGATGTCGATGTGAAGAGATCAGACACAGGCTTCCGAATGCCAAAATTCAAAATGCCAAAATTTGGGTTCAAAGGCCCCAAGGTGGAGATGCCAGAAGTTGATGTTAACCTTCCCAAAGCAGACATTGACATCACAGCACCTGACATAGATATCAAAGGTCCAGAAATTGATGTTGAAGGACCCGATGGCAAAATCAAAGGCCCCAAATTCAAGATGCCATCCATGTCAGGACCCAAGATCTCAATGCCAGATGTTGATTTCAATCTGAAAGGTCCGAAGCTCAAAGGGGATGTGGATTTTTCAGTTCCAAAGATTGAGGGAGACATGAAAGCCCCTAAAGTGAACATTGAAGGTCCAGATGTTGACATTGAAGGTCCTGAGGGAGGATTTAAGATGCCAAAAATGAAGATGCCGTCGTTTGGCTTCAAAGGTCCAACATTGGAGGGTCCTGATGTAGATTTAAACCTCCCCAAAGCAGACATTGACATCAAGGCACCTAAAGTAGACCTTAAAGGACCGGAAATTGACATTGAAGGACCTGATGGTAAAATCAAAGGACCGAGATTTAAGATGCCATCCATATCTGGACCCAACATCTCAATGCCAGACCTTGATTTCAACTTGAAAGGTCCAAAGCTTGAAGGAGACATAAAAGCACCTAAGGTGGACTTTGAAGGTCCAGAAGTTGACATTGAAGGGCCTGAGGGAGGATTCAAAATGCCAAAAATGAAGATGCCATCATTTGGCTTCAAAGGTCCAAAGCTAGAAGGTCCTGATGTTGACGTAAACCTCCCCAAAGCAGACATTGACATCAAGTCACCTAAAGTTAACATCAAGGGACCAGAAATCGACATTGAAGGCCCTGATGGCAAAATCAAAGGACCTAAATTTAAGATGCCATCCATATCGGGACCTAACATCTCAATGCCAGATCTTGATTTCAACCTGAAAGGTCCAAAGCTTGAGGGAGACATAAAAGCACCTAAGGTGGACATTGAAGGTCCAGAAGTTGACATTGAAGGACCCGAGGGAGGATTTAAAATGCCAAAAATAAAGATGCCATCATTTGGTTTCAAAGGTCCAAAGATAGAAGGCCCTGATGTTGATTTAACCCTCCCCAAAGCAGACATTGATATCAAGGGACCAGAATTTGACGTTGAAGGACCTGATGGTAAAATCAAAGGACCCAAATTCAAGATGCCATCCATATCAGGACCCAACATCTCAATGCCAGACGTTGATTTCAATCTGAAAGGTCCAAAGCTCAAAGGGGATTTGGATGTTTCAGTTCCAAAGATTGGAGGAAACATAAAATCACCTAAACTGGACGTTGAAGGACCAGACGTTGACATTGAAGGTCCTGAGGGAGGATTCAAAATGCCAAAAATAAAGATGCCATCATTTGGTTTCAAAGGTCCAAAAATGGAAGGCCCTGATATTGACTTAAGCCTTCCAAAAGCAGACATTGACATTAACGCACCTGAAGTCGACATTAAAGGACCAGCAATTGATGTTGAAGGCCCTGATGGTAAAATTAAAGGACCTAAATTCAAGATGCCATCCATATCCGGCCCCAAGATATCCATGCCTGATTTTGATATGAATCTGAAAGGTCCAAACTTCAAAGGGGATTTGGACGTCTCAGTTCCAAAGATTGAAGGAGACATAAAAGCACCTAAAGTAGACATTGAAGGCCCTGAGGGAGGATTCAAAATGCCAAAAATGAAGATGCCATCATTTGGTTTCAAAGGACCAAAAATGGAGGGCCCAGATATTGACTTAAGCCTTCCCAAAGCAGACATTGACATTAACGCACCTGAAATAGACATTAAAGGACCAGCAATTGATGTCGAAGGCCCTGATGGTAAAATCAAAGGACCAAAATTCAAGATGCCATCCATATCTGGACCCAAGATCTCAATGCCAGATGTTGATTTCAATCTGAAAGGTCCAAAGCTCAAAGGGGATTTTGATGTTTCGGTCCCGAAGATTGAGGGAGACTTAAAATCACCTAAAGTGGACATTGAAGGTCCTGACGTCAACATTGAAGGTCCAGAGGGAGGATTCAAAATGCCAAAAATGAAGATGCCATCGTTTGGCTTCAAAGGTCCCAAATTGGAGGGCCCTGATATTGATGTTAACCTCCCCAAAGCAGACCTTGACATTAATGCCCCCAACATAGACCTCAAAGGACCAGAGATAGACATTGAAGGCCCTGATGGTAAAATCAAAGGACCTAAATTCAAGATGCCATCCATATCCGGCCCCAAGATATCCATGCCTGATTTTGATATGAATCTGAAAGGTCCAAAGCTCAAAGGGGATTTGGACGTTTCACTTCCAAAGATCGAGGGAGACTTAAAAGCACCTAAAGTGGACATTGAAGGTCCCGACGTCGATATTGAAGGTCCAGAGGGAGGATTCAAAATGCCAAAATTCAAGATGCCGTCATTTGGCTTCAAAGGTCCAAAAGTAGAGGGACCTGATGTTGACATACATCTCCCCAAAGCAGACATTGACATCAAGTCACCCAAAGTTGACATCAAAGGACCAGAACTTGATATTGAAGGCCCTGATGGTAAAATCAAAGGACCTAAATTCAAGATGCCATCCATATCGGGACCCAACATCTCAATGCCAGATGTTGATTTCAATCTGAAAGGTCCAAAGCTCAAAGGTGATTTGGATGTTTCGGTTCCGAAGATTGAGGGAGACTTAAAAGCACCTAAAGTGGACATTGAAGGTCCTGAAGTTGACATTGGAGGTCCTGAGGGAGGATTCAAAATGCCAAAAATGAAGATGCCATCGTTTGGCTTCAAAGGTCCCAAATTGGAGGGCCCTGATATGGATCTAAACCTCCCCAAAGCAGACCTTGACATGAAGGCCCCTAACATAGACCTCAAAGGACCAGAGATAGACATTGAAGGCCCTGATGGTAAAATCAAAGGACCTAAATTCAAGATGCCATCCATATCTGGACCCAACATCTCTATACCAGACATTGATTTCAATCTGAAAGGTCCAAAGCTCAAAGGGGATTTGGACGTTTCAGTTCCAAAGATCGAGGGAGACTTAAAGGCACCTAAAGTGGACCTTGAAGGACCCGACGTCGACATTGAAGGTCCTGAGGGAGGATTCAAAATGCCAAAATTCAAGATGCCCTCATTTGGCTTCAAAGGTCCAAAAGTAGAAGGACCTGATGTTGACATAAATCTCCCCAAAGCAGACATTGACATCAAGTCACCCAAAGTTGACATCAAAGGACCAGAACTTGACATTGAAGGCCCTGATGGCAAAATCAAAGGACCTAAATTCAAGATGCCATCCATATCGGGACCCAATATCTCAATGCCAAATGTCGATTTCAATCTGAAAGGTCCAAAGCTCAAAGGGGATTTGGATGTTTCAGTTCCAAAAATTGAGGGAGACATAAAAGCACCTACAGTCGACATTGAAGGTCCCGAGGGAGGATTCAAAATGCCAAAAATGAAGATGCCATCGTTTGGCTTCAAAGGTCCAAAAATGGATGTCCCTGATGTTGACGTAAACCTCCCGAAAGCAGACATTGATATTAAGGCACCTGAAATAGACATCAAAGGACCCGAAATTGATGTTGAGGGTCCTGATGGTAAAATCAAAGGACCTAAATTCAAGATGCCATCCATATCTGGACCCAAGATCTCAATGCCAGATTTTGATTTAAATCTCAAAGGTCCAAAGCTCAAAGGAGATATGGATGTTTCAGTTCCAAGTATCGAGGGAGACTTAAAAACACCTAAAATGAACATTGAAGGTCCAGAAGTTGATGTTGAAGGTCCTGAGGGAGGATTCAAAATGCCAAAAATAAAAATGCCATCATTTGGCTTCAAAGGTCCAAAGGTAGAAGGCCCTGATGTTGACATCAATATCCCCAAAGCAGACATTGACATCAAGTCACCCAAAATTGACATCAAAGGTCCAGAAATGGATGTTGAAGGACCTGATGGTAAGATCAAAGGACATAAATTCAAGATGCCATCATTTGGCTTCAAAGGTCCAAAATTGGATGGCCCTGATGTTGACTTAAACCTCCCCAAAGCTAATATTGACATCAAAGGACCAGAAATCGACATTGAAGGCCCTGATGGCAAAATCAAAGGACCTAAGTTTAAGATGCCATCCATATCGGGACCCAACATCTCTATGCCAGATGTCGATTTCAATCTGAAAGGTCCAAAGCTCAAAGGGGATTTGGATGTTTCAGTTCCAAAGATTGAGGGAGACTTAAAAGCACCTAAAGTGGACATTGAAGGCCCTGAAGTTGACATCGAAGGTCCTGAGGGAGGATTTAAAATGCCAAAAATAAAGATGCCATCATTTGGCTTCAGAGGTCCTAAAATGGAGGGCCCTGATGTTGACTTAAGCCTTCCCAAAGCAGACATTGACATAAACGCACCTGAAGTAGACCTCAAAGGACCAGCGATAGACATTGAAGGCCCTGATGGTAAAATCAAAGGACCTAAATTTAAGATGCCATCCATATCCGGCCCTAAGATATCCATGCCTGATTTTGATATGAATCTGAAAGGTCCGAAGCTCAAGGGAGATTTGGACGTCTCAGTTCCAAAGATTGAGGGAGACATAAAAGCCCCTAAAGTGGACATTGAAGGTCCTGACGTTGACATTGGAGGTCCAGAAGGAGGATTCAAAATGCCAAAAATGAAGATGCCATCGTTTGGCTTCAAAGGTCCCAAATTGGAGGGACCTGATATCGATCTAAACCTCCCCAAAGCAGACCTTGACATTAAGGCCCCTAAAATAGACCTCAGAGGACCAGAGATAGACATTGAAGGCCCTGATGGTAAAATCAAAGGACCTAAATTTAAGATGCCATCCATATCAGGACCCAACATCTCTATGCCAGATGTCGATTTCAACTTGAAAGGTCCAAAGCTCAAAGGGGATGTAGATGTTTCAGTTCCAAAGATTGAGGGAGACTTAAAAGCACCTAAAGTGGACATTGAAGGTCCTGACGTCAACATTGAAGGTCCTGAGGGAGGATTCAAAATGCCAAAATTCAAGATGCCGTCATTTGGCTTTAAAGGTCCCAAATTGGAAGGCCCTGATTTAGATGTAAACCTCCCCAAAGCAGACATTGACATCACAGCACCTGAAGTAGACCTCAAAGGACCAGGGATTGACATTGAAGGCCCTGATGGTAAAATCAAGGGACCTAAATTCAAGATGCCATCCATATCAGGACCCAACATTTCAATGCCAGACATTGATTTCAATCTCAAAGGTCCAAAGCTCAAGGGGGATTTAGATGTTTCTGTTCCAAAGATTGAGGGAGACATAAAAGCACCTAAAGTGGACTTTGAAGGTCCCGAAGTTGACATTGAAGGTCCCGAGGGAGGATTCAAAATGCCGAAAATGAAGATGCCGTCATTTGGCTTCAAAGGTCCAAAGATAGAAGGCCATGATGTTGACTTAAAACTCCCCAAAGCAGACATTGACATCAAGTCACCCAAAATTGACATCAAAGGCCCAGAAATTGATGTTGATGGACCTGATGGTAAAATCAAAGGGCCCAAATTCAAGATGCCATCCATATCTGGACCTAACATATCAATGCCAGACATTGATTTCAATCTGAAAGGTCCAAAGCTCAAAGGAGATTTGGACGTCTCTGTTCCAAAGATTGAGGGAGACATAAAAGCACCTAAAGTTAACATTGAAGGTCCCAACGTTGACATTGAAGGTCCTGAGGGAGGATTTAAAATGCCAAAAATGAAGATGCCATCGTTTGGCTTTAAAGGTCCCAAATTGGAGGGCCCTGATTTAGATGTAAACCTCCCCAAAGCAGACATTGACATTAAGGCACCTGAAGTAGACCTCAAAGGACCAGGGATAGACATTGAAGGCCCTGATGGTAAAATAAAAGGACCTAAATTCAAGATGCCATCCATATCAGGACCCAACATTTCAATGCCAGACATTGATTTCAATCTGAAAGGTCCAAAGCTCAAGGGGGATTTAGATGTTTCTGTCCCAAAGATTGAGGGAGACATAAAAGCCCCTAAAGTGGACATCGAAGGCCCCGAAGTTGACATTGAAGGTCCTGAGGGAGGATTCAAAATGCCAAAAATGAAGATGCCTTCATTTGGCTTCAAAGGTCCAAAGATAGAAGGCCCTGATGTTGACGTAAACTTCCCTAAAACAGACATTGATATCAAGACCCCCAAAGTTGACATCAAGGGACCAGAAATCGACTTAGAAGGCCCTGATGGTAAAATCAAAGGACCTAAGTTCAAGATGCCATCCATATCTGGACCCAATATCTCAATGCCAGACGTTGATTTCAATCTGAAAGGTCCAAAGGTCAAAGGGGATTGGGACGTTTCTGTTCCAAAGATTGAGGGAGACCTAAAAGCACCTAAAGTGGACATTGAAGGTCCCGAAGTTGATATTGAAGGTCCTGAGGGAGGATTCAAAATGCCAAAAATAAAGATGCCATCCTTTGGATTCAAAGGGCCAAACGTACAAGGTCCTGATGTTGACGTCAACCTCCCCAGGGCAAACATCGACATAAATGCACCTGAATTAAACCTCAAAGGACCAGAAATTAATGTTTTAGGTCCTGACCTTGAAGGTGGTTCTATTGACATTGAAAAAACGGGTGTTACATTTCCCAAATTCAAAGGGCCTAAATTTGGAATCAAGTCCCCAGAAATTGAAGGGCCTGAAGTGAAGGTTAAAACACCCAAGTTCACTATGGGAGCTAAAAGTCCCAAAGCAGAAGTTAGCCTTCCAGATGTTGACGCAAGTCTTGATGCCCCTGATATTGACATACATGTAAAGGGGAAGAAAGGTAAATTTAAGCTTCCCAAAATGAAAGGCAAAGTAAAGAAACCAGAGGGTCACATTGATACACCTGCAGTAGAACTGGATGTTGATTCGCCAGATATCCATGTTAAAGGAACAAAGGGGAAGAAGCATTTGTTTGGCAATTTTCATTTTCCTAATGTGGAACTTGATATCAAATCACCAAAAGTTAAAGGGGATGCCTCTTTGTCTGCTGGATCGAGAACACCTGATATAAATGTACCATCTGCTAGCCTGAGTGCTGGTATTGAGGGTTCAGGCACAAATGTCAGTCTGGAGGGGCCAGATGTGAAACTAAAGGCACCTAATATCAAAATGCCTAAAGTAAATGTAACATCCTCTGACGTTGATTTAAATCTAAATGGACAGGGAAAGACAGACATGTCAGCTGGTGTAAAAGGTCCAAGAATAGATGTGAAAGGCAGTGCAGACATTGATACAAGTGTTTCAGGGGGCAGTGCATCTGGTGGACTTCAGTACCCAGAAAGCACAGTCACTTTCCCCAAAATAAAGGTACCAAAGTTTGGCATTGCTCTGCCTCATATGCAAGGCCGGGAGGTTGAAGGAGGAGTTGAGTCAGGAGCAGCAGTTGGTGGAAATGTAAGCATGCAGTCTCCAACTGTAAGGGGTCACATCAGTTCACCGAATATTGAGGTTCCTAGTCCAGAACTGAAGCACAGCGGAGGAAAAGTAAAGGTCAAGATGCCAAGATTCTTTGGCAAATCAAAAACAAAGGGTGGAAGTGCAGTTGATTTGAGCCTTGAGGGTCCAGATGTAGATCTTAGTGGCAGCGCAAAGGGTGGGAAGGGGTCCAAAGATGTAAGTTTAAGTTCTGGTGGATTTGGTGGTGGGAAGTTAGAAGGAGAGGGTGATGGTGGATTGAGTGTGTCAGCAAAAGGCAAATCTGCCTCACTTGATCTATTCAAAAAATCAAGGCACCGGTCTTCCTCTCTGAGTGATGAGGGAGGACTTGCTGTCAGCTCACCATCAGGTCACTTAGAAGCAGAGGGTGGTGATATTTCTTTAGATCTAGGAGGAGCTAAGGCTAAAGGAAAGAAAGGCAAGTTGAAGTTTGGCACCTTTGGAGGATTTGGTGCCAAGTCAAAGGGCTCATATGAAGTGACACTAGGAGAAGATAGTGAAGCAAGAGTAGAGGGAAGTGCAGGGGTTTCTCTCCCTTCCAAAAAATCAAGAATGTCTTCATCCTCCAGTAGTGACAGTGGTTCGAGAGGAGGTTTCCGGTTTCCAAGAGTTGAACTAACTGTGTCACCAAAAAAATGATGAATTATGTGGCAGATTAAACTCTCTCATGTATGCCCAAAACCTTTCCCTGTATATGGTAAATCCCCAACAATTCACCTGTTAAACATTTGAGGAGTTCACACACATCTCATTTGAGTTAAAGCAGAGTAGGATTTCAAAATTGTATTCAACACAGGGGTACATGAAATTGTTTAAAATCCCATCTGTAAATAAGATGAATTTGTATTGTAATATTAAATGATGTTTCTTTTGTACATAGTCAAAATTTATTTAGCATATACCATCTCACAAATTCTCACCAACAGTGCCTCACATGGGTTTTCCAATTGTTTTATTGCGTTCTATTAAATGAATGTAGTTAAGAGTAGGTGTGGTGTATTTGTATGGGTTTATTGCACAAAAAGAGATATAGTTACAATAGTTATTTCTAAGAAAATTATGTTTATACACCCAGACACAAAGACAAAAAATGAATAAATACATACATGTAATTGTTTTCTATTAATGAAATGATTTAATTCATTTTGTTTTGAAGCTTTGATATTATATAATCAGTGCATAAGCATATTTACTCAACATAAAGCTGGCCCTTTATAACATTTCCCCAAGAGTGGCAATGTTGTAAAGACCATAATTGCAAAGACAATCAATGTTTCTAGAAACTATCAACTATAACTGCTGTCAATATGTTGTTATTAATTTGTTTTGAAACATCAATGCACCGATATATGTTACTACATTACCAAAATGACCTATTTTTATTTCCTTTGATTTTGATATTTTACATTTCTCAGTCTTGTTTAATTTCTGTTGTTTGTTTATAGTCTTATGTTTTTGTTTTGTTTTTCACTCCCTTCCTCTCCTTGTACACATACCCTTGTGGTGTTCGGTAGGACAAAAATAACGTCTGAATATGTGTATTATCGATAAAGAATCATTGCTAACAAAATCCGTGTTGATGCTAGACGTAAACAGTTGCATTGTCCTAAGCATTGATTTGATGGAGAATGAGTATGTTACTTTGGGTCTGTCTTGTTTCCATGTGTGCATTCTGCAAAATAAATCAAACAGTTGAAATTTTCTCATCTACCTCTTCTTTTAGTTTATTTGTTTGCAAAGGATTGTTAGTATAGTGATTGTCAGTATTACTAATATAAAAAAGTGGGTTAAAACACCTTTATGGCATGATATCAGTTAGCATTTATTTACTGTAGTTGAGATTTCCTCTCATGTTGAAAATAATTCATAATGCCAAAGTCAAAATCTCAAGGCACACCTGTATTCATATTTGTCAAAATAGCCTCTAGTCTAGTCCATAGAACTTCAACAGGGGGTCCTCAGAGTTACTACAGGTGGGACACCAAATCTTTGTATGAAAGGAACTTTTTTTGTGTGTGTACATTAACCACTTGAACCCTGGCATCCATATTCTGGGGGGAACATTCGATTTAGTGTAGGGGAAAAAAAGCAGACCAAGTACAGTACCAAAGTATTGAGGGTTTAAAAGGTTAAATGTCTGAAAATACACAGGAACATTAATCTAACATATTAATAGAAAAGATGTGTATAAGCTAAAAAAAAAAAAACACAACACTGTGCTATCACATATAGTGCTGTCAAACCACTGTATCTATGAAATCTATGAAAAAGTTTAATCTGCAACCCAATTTTATACAATATGAAGTAGGGGTCCCTGCTTCATCTTCATCTCAGTTTAGGGGTCCTTGGCCTGAAAAATGTTGAAGACCCACTCTAGTCTTTAACACGTTATCACTCTTAATACTCTGTAAACCTTATTTATTTATTTACCAATGCCAATTAAAACGTTTAAACACTTAATTTCACACTTTCACAAATAGTAAAAAGAAATAGCAGAAATAGCTGATCGATAAGCTTACAATATGTCACATAACACGTTTTGAGATTGTAGATTTTTGCTATTTTTGAAATAAAAAGAAGAGTTACAATGCAAAAACATTTATTTTATTTCATTTGTGTACATGTTTGCCTATAATGTCTATATAATTTGCCTGTGTATTGGGAAATGAGTGCACACAAAGTAAATTAAAAGAGGATTCATAACATTTTGTATACATTTGTATATTGTATACTGTAGCACTTGACATGAAATCCTAAGGCACACCTGGACCTGTCTTACAGCACACCAGTGTGCCTCAGCAGCACATCATTTGGGAACCACTGGGCCATAACATTGTAACTTTATATTATTCTACAGATGATAACATGCCTCAATACCTTTCGATGTGTTCAGTGTCCAAGGAGTTGTCCATAGCCATAGCCTGTCTACTCTGGTTGCAGCGTGATTGGTAGACAATTAATGTGTATTCACTAGTAAGAGACCACACCTTCTCTTCCAACAAACAGATAAGTGATACAAAAGCGTGTGTATTTATACTGTGGTGATTGCTACGTGGATTGGCTGAGAGATAAGTAGTGCAGGTGAACTTGATCATGAACGTGAGTGGCTGAGCAGAGGGCGGTCTCTACTCCCGAACCTACGTTGAACACAACTACATTTAACCCATTCAATCCGGGAACGCATCCGTGTCACTTTAGATTTCTTTAGCTATTCAAAAATAGCAGATATACAAGCTCATAGCGCAGCACCGAGTGCCCCGCTATGAGCTTGTAGATCTGCTATTTTTGAAAGATCGTATAAGCATATATTATAATATATATAAGCATATATTCAAAGATTTGCACACATTTTCAAGATTTTTCAAAAATAGCAAATCTACAAGCTCAAGATATGTATGCATGGGACAAGTAGAGATATGTATTTTACATAATGGGACAAGTAGAGTATTTTATATATGGGACAATTACACTTAATTAATTAACTTAACAATTACACAAAAAGTTAGGATACTGTTTGTTAGGATACATTATGGGAGAGTTGGGTAAGATGAGCCACATTTTACGTAAAGGGATATTTCACTTTCAAACATGTTTGGGATCATTTTAACATCTACTGTTTGTTGTTTTGTGCTTATGTGTGCAGCCCAGACAGTTTTTAAATTGCTTGATTCAGTATTTAGATATTTGATATATCAGACTTAAAACTCATTTTAAAGGATACACCGGAATACCAGTTTATCAGTGATTTGATTTGATTTTATGTTTATTTGTATGTGTTTATTTGTATCACAAATGGGCACATGTGAAAATGATTTCACCCACTCCTTACACATTGAGATTGGCCACCTCAATACAAGTAGGACTTAACATTGACAAGGGAAAAACAAAGAGCATGAAGATAAATCCAAACCAGTGCTGAACCAATCACACTAGAAGAAGCACAGTCCTTCACCTACTTGGAGTGTCATTGACAACCAGGTACAGATGCAGATGTCAAAGCAAGGATCGGCATGGCAAGGACAGCTTTTAATTACAGCTCAAGAACATCTGACGCTCTAGAGAGATACAGCAACTAACGGAAATAAGAATCTTCAGTTCCAATGTGAAATCAGTCCTGCTTTATGGGACACCTGGAGAATGACAAAGACCACGATCAATAAAGTGTAAACATACACAAACATTGTATTATACAGTAATACTGTACATATGATAATAAAGTTGAACATAACCAAATTAACATACCTTTAATATTAGTGCCCAAAAAACAATAGTAAGTGTAGTTATCAGGAAAGGAGACGTTATAAAAGCATAGTAAGTAAGTACCAGTAACATAAAACCTTCTAAGGACCTAGATGGCAAAAATACAGTTATTGTGAAATATGTTTGTACCAGGAAAGAACATGGTACTTAGGGTTAGGTTTAAGGTTATATCGCCATCCCCATGTATACTCAGTAAGTTATTTTCTGGTATATATTTATCATTTTCTGTCACACTCATTCCAGATTATTATGGTCTGTTCTGTGCTTCAGGGTGTGCTTGGTGAACTTTCTATTTTGAAGCAAAAAGTGGATAGAATGGGGTTGGGTCATTGGGCAGGGCCTTGGGAGAGCTGTTCAAAAACAACAATAGGTCAAAACCCAGTTACAGGATTGAACCGGTAGGAGCTTTGTCTGCGTGGTGCGATGTGTGAAATTGTGGATAGTCAGTGGGACATTTCAAAGATTTCATATGCAGCAATTCACATTGTAGACACTACCACTGACTATCCGTCCCACGATTTCACACATTGCCCATACTAGTTCCAACCTGGAACTGGAGTTTTATTTTTGAACAGCGCTGCCAAGGCCCTGCCGATACTGTCAGTAACCGATCCACTTTTTGTGTCAAAATTCCCCAGGCTTTACTTCTGATAAAGAAAAATTGCGATCTGATAGCTTTGACTAGAGCTTGACCTATGCCATATTTTCAAATACATTTGAAAAACTTAGTTTCTATTTATTGTGTATTTTTAAAAAATCATAAAAATATACACAACTAACTTTTAATTTAACCACTTAATCCCTATTCATAATGTTATATATTTTGTGCTGATGTACACGCTCACAACACGTTGCAATGCAACATGTTGTGTGGGTTGTGAGTGTAGATCTGATATTTTTTAAAGGTTTTTGAAAATGCTCACTTATAATACCATGCCCAAAATAGGGACGCCAGGTCGAAGGTTAAAATCCAAACACAAAAAAGTCATATAATGGCTGATACAGTAGCTACATCGGCCAGACCGATATATCAATCTGGCTCTAGCTGGGGAATCTCTGTTGAGAAATCCAGTCAACCTTTTCATTTAAATGTGAATACTACAAGTAAGTACTTGTTTTTAACCTAACCAGCTGTACAATCCATATAATCCATTTAAAACTTTTGTTTGGTTAATGAGTCTAGCTGTTTCATTGACGATAGAGTTTTTCTGTAACCTGTTGAAACTTTTTTACTCAACTTTTTAAAATTACTATGTGTATGTGAAGTTCAGAGGATCTAATATGAAGTATTTACAATCCAGCAGCATTTACACATCTTGATAACTTCAAACTAGATCATACAAGTGTGTAATTGTAGAACAATTAATTGTTATTTGGAACACTTAGTGAAATCAGTGTTTACTTGGAACACCGGAAGTGATCCTGGGGTTCCATCCTGGTTGCTTGAATGCAATTGTTGAGGTAGCACAGAGGAAGAGAGTTATCAGGAGTTTCCTTTGAAAGAGGAAAATGCTCCTTTCCTCTCTGGCGTGGCAAATATTTTTGTGCTGCAACAGGGACATACTGTTGGGAGACAAAAACGCGTGATCATTGCATCGGACTTGCAATGTATGAAGTTGTTCTGGATCTAATGTGTCTCATCTCCATTGGATACTTACTGTATTAAGACAATCAGGTTAGATTTTCTGAAAGTCCACTTTGGGTCCATCTATAGGTAAGAACACATTTGGAAAAACATTACTGCTCTTGTGTGAATCATCTAGCTTGCTAGATGTAGCTGCTATATCTACATTTAGAATTGTATTTGTAATGATGCATGAGGTAGGAGTCAAATATAGACACTATTTTACCATTTGCAAGCTATTTATTTTTTAAGAACAATAGGGTGTGTTTATTGCCTGGATTATCTTATTGGAATCATGCCTTATTTCCACAATGTTGTAAATGTTGGACTCTTCTTCTTTTGTAATTATAATTTGTTAAATTGTTTAACTAATTGTTTACTGACTCATGATTTTATATGAATTTGAGACATCTAGTCATAGTTTTACATAAAAGACATACACATAATAGGCTTCAGAACAAACTTTCCTTTCTTTTAGTCTTCTCCGAGCTGCATGTCAAGTTTGAAACATACTATATTCCTGTCTACTTTGTCCTTGTATGCCTACAGTGTCAATGTCTCTATTATGCTATAAATTTGAGAGATATACTCCTATTCATGGCTTATGCTTTTATAGCCTACTCGAGCAACGTGCCGAAAATAGCAGATCTACAAGCTATGCGACATGTTATGAGTTTGTAGAGCTGCTATTTTTGGTGCATGACAGGGTTGTTCGACATATAAAGCATAAAGTATAAATCAGGCATGGCCATAGGCCTATATGGCACATTAAATGTAATTTTCCCATACATTTTAAACCTGGCCCTTCTGACCTCCTGTGAGTGAATGTTCTTCCCCATAAGGCTGCATTGTGTCTCTGTAGCTGCGTATGCCATGATCATGGACCCACACCAGGTCAGGGATTTTACAAAAAAGGATAAGATAAATAGCTAGTAGTAGACCTAGTATACAGTATTATAGAGTGCTCTTTGAGATTTCAGTTCACTGGACAACTCATCTCTGCATGTATGTGTGCGCGCGAATGCATTTTTTACTATTTGCTGACCTCCTCTAATTTGTGAGTCTCATGAATATGGACAATGGTCAATTATATTTGAAATATCACCAGCCAACACAGCATAAATTTTGACACTTGAGACCTTTCTTTCATCTTTCAAAGGGCCATTCATTTTTAAATTCATTTGAGGGTCCTATTTCTCAGCACTTACAGTATGTAAAATGTTTCCTGTTCCTTCCCACCTACAGTCTAGATTTTGTCACATGATCAAGACAGGGCATTGAACACTAAAATACAATACTGTGCAATATTACTCTGCTAGATTCATTGTAAAGATGATATGATTACAGAAGGCTTAATAGCTTTGCCAATGCAAAAAGTCATGTCATCATTTAACTGTAGTGAGCAATAAAGAGATGGCAGAAGAGGAAAGTAGGTGTGCTTGCTTGTGAGGCAGATGTTAGATGATAATGTGGTTTACCGTACCAGTCTGGACTGACATCTCATGTGTCATGTGGAGAGTGGAGCCAGATGGTGTCCTTGACTCCTGTACAAATAAAAGAGGTTACCCAGCTTGATGGGTTGTTACCATACATTGGATTATGTCTCATTGTAACATGCCTTTATTAATACAACATTGTTGGACTTAAAGCATTAGTATAATGCACTGTCAGTTAAAGGCAGTAAGTGTAATTGTCAATTGTATTTGTGTGTGTGTGTGTGTGTGTGTGTGTGTGTGTGTGTGTGTGTGTGTGTGTGTGTGTGTGTGTGTGTGTGTGTGTGTGTGTGTGTGTGTAGGCCTATACGTATATACAGTATATATATATATATATATATATATATATATATATATATATATATATATATATATATATATAGCAAATTACTAAAACAAATCAATTTATTATCCTTTTTTTGCATGATCTTGCATGGATATTTTAGAACACCTCTTATCAAATTAGCTTGAAGTTTGCTGTTTGAAAACTGTACTTTGACGCCATGAGATATATAAGACGATATAAGATGAGTGTGAAGACGTATCTACATGTCATTTTGGGCAACAATTAAAAAGCCAAAAGATGTTTCAAGATAATTCTGATCAAATGCATTTATGAATACGTGTTTGTTGACTCATAAGGGAAGTGCCAAAACAACAACAACAGAGGGGTTATGAAAGTGTCACCCAGCCCCCTTTCCATCAATTAATGTGCACAATTAAGGCCAAGGTGTTTCATGATTAATGACTGTGCCAACAGATCTGTACATGGGGGATACCTCCTGTGGAGCGGCAGCATACTTGCAAACCTAGAGCATACGTTTATTACAGTCACCACATTTCACCCGAACCATAGGCAACAACAATCTCAATGTTCAGTTTTAACAGAAAATATTGAATTATATGTTGAATGCTGATCCATTGTGGGACAGGAAATTAGGTTAGTTTATCTGACTCTTTGTACATAGAACATAATTACAGCATGCACAGCACTTACTATGAATCATAAGTGGCAATATTTGCCACACATATGAAACAATAATATCCAAGGCACTTCTCAAACGTTTATGATCAATAACTGCCATATATTTCAATATTAGTAACCACCAAACAACAATTACAGTGTTATTGCCATGCACACAGCACAGAAGGGCTATCTGACTTGACACACATCATTTCTATCATGAAAAATGTATTTGGTATTGGCTTAAGAAGTAATAAATCTATTGAGAAATAATAGCCTCTAGAGAACAAAGGATCAGCAGCAAACCAAGATCGATTCCTTTTCACACAACTGGAAAACTCAAAGGCATAGACAGGGTAACAGGGTGAATACACAGTAAAATCCTTAGTTTCAATTTAGCTTAATGTGCAAATTGACCCAGAAGGCCAAGAGTCTATTTGGTTTCATTTGTACACCCTGTGAGTTAAATTGACACTTAATATAGTTTATTTATTTTTGAAATGTAACTAGGATAAGCCCCTTGAGATGCAGCATCTCGTTTTCGAGGGGGTCCTCACACTGTAACTGTAGAGACTTAATTCAAAACAAGCAACAAGCAACGAAAACACAATACAAAAATAGCAGTCTTCACAGGCAGAGAAGGTCCTGTTTAATAATTCAGTCGTGGTGCCTCTCAACCATATAAATAAGGGTATTAAGCTTAAAGCCCCATTCCCATTGGCTCACAAGCAACCATGTGGATGAAAACAAAGGGTGATACATGCACTCTACACAATTCTAGACACACCACAGCACAGTCCCCAACGCAGATCTGATTTAAATAATGCATTAACACAATGTGTTATGGCCCACGTCTCAGGACTTATTTTAATTCAGGGGGAATTCCTTGCCTCTTTAGTAACCTCTGTGTTTGTCTCTGCAGTGCATTGGGGACATCTTTGTCACACATTAAAAGGATTGTGATAGATGTGTGATGAACAACAAGCTCGACTATCACATGTGAATCAATCTCAGGCAGTATAGTAGATAGAAGGTCTAGCCAGCTGGAAAGACATCAATGAAGCTCAGGGAGGCTTGTTCCTAATGAAGCGCATATCTGTGAATGACAAGAATAAGAATGTTACTCTCCAGCTTGGCCTCCTGAAAAGACTTTTACAATCAGCAGATTCAGCACCAAAGATGCAAAGGGAAGACTGTGAGCAGTACTGTAGACATTTTGACCACATGCACTCTAGCGTCCCTCTTCTGGGCGTGCCATAGCAGGCAAACAAAAATAGGCCAACATTCGGTGAAAAAAGCAGATCTGCAAGCTTCAGTGCAACGTGTCGTGAACTTGTAGATCGTCTTTTCGGTGACAAAATGTGGTGTTAAGGGAAAATATGAGGGGACCAAACTTGGGTACACATTCACTTTAGCTAAACTTCCTTCAGCTCCCCCTCTCGCAATTTTTCCCATATATAAATATTCAGAGACAAATTTTAGATACACTTTTCAAATAATCCCTGCATCTAAATGCATTAAAACACAAGAATAATGTTACAAATAAAACAATCCCTGCAATTACTGTATATTACCGTGTTGGATTGCCTGCTGTATCGTAAAGGACGACTTCACCGAATTTCAACCTATCTTCATTTAATTGGTCCTCACTAATAATAAACTAATGATAAAAGGGTACCATTTTTTTCTGCTTGGTCTGTGTCTCATAGGAGGGCTGTAGACAGTCCAGAAACCTGTCTACCAGTGACATCATCGTTAGGCATGATTATTTTTCCCAACAAGATTTCACATTTCTTATTTAGATTTTTATTAACACGAGAACAATGGCTTCTTTTATTGCATTGCAACTTTCCAGGAATAGTAAGCCTGCAGTTTCTATTAGCTTGGATTCCCCAATGACGATGTCACTGGTAGACGGGACTCTGAACTGTCCACAGCCCTCCTCTGAGACACAGACCGAGTAGAAAAAAATGGTACCATTTTATCATGAGTATTAGTGAGGACCAATTATATGAAGATAGGTTGAAAATCGGTGAAGTCGTCCTTTAAGCAATTTTCAAGTCTCTGCAAAATGTATTGCATCCAGTGGCTTTCTTGAACATCAGACAATCCAAAATATACTTTGGAAAATGGTCATCATTAATGTCAACTTAAAGGTAGGGTAAGTGATATTTTTTTTTGTTAAAAAGATTAAAGTATTATATATTCTGATAGTAATCATTGCTACAGAGCGTTTGTTCGGTCACAGGGGTCTCTCCAGCTCTTGAGTAAACAGAATATAGTACATTTTCAGGTAGGTGACGAAATAATAATAATAAAGAGCTGGAGAGATGGGAGACTCCTTTACTGAACAAACACTCTATAGCGATGAGTACTATCAGAATATAGAGCTATTCATCACTTATTTTAACCAAAGTATATCACTTACCCTACCTTTAAGTATACCGTGAGTTGTCATTGGGCTAAACATGCCATACCGCCGGTATAGGTTGGTTCAGATTGTTCTTTACCCATAAAATTGTTTCATAACGTAAATAATACTATACAGTCATATTAGAGGCTTCAAGCAGATGGCAGTGGTAGCAGAGGCAATTTGCTTAATATTTTTAGCCCTTGAATATGACTTTCAACTGATAAGACATCATATGAATAAACCATTGACTGTAACAACCAGTATCTATGCTTCCAAATCCCTCTTTTACATGAGGCAACGGAGGCAGATGAGATACTGCAGCATAAGGTCTACTATTTTAATAGACTGTCTTCAACCTTCTCCTCACACCAATGTCATGGAAGATGGGTCTTTTTGAGTAGATGTGCAGTTCAGCAAGTGCAATGTTTTCAATGATTTTAATATTATTTGGTGAAGTTGAACTTCAAATTAGACAAGCCAATTGATAGTCTTTACACAAAACATGAGCACAAAGAAAAAACTAAGGATATTTGAATACAATTTAAAATAGTTATTAAGGTCATTAAGGAGATGGTCTGTCGATCTGGTAAATGTAACAGTCACAGTGACCAAACATTCCTTCTTAGTTTACTTTACATGAAGCACATTCAGCAGTGACAAAAGCATCCATGTTTAGGGATGCACAAGCCACAAGATGATTCTAAAGTGGCAGGAGATTACAATAGATCTTGTTGCGTCGTGGTATGTTGTGCTGCACCGAGCCCTCTTGGTTCGCAATCCATTTTGAAATCCAATTTCCTCACTTACCCTGTGGGCATGTACAGTTTCCTTTGACAGCTGATTTGTAATAAAGCACTTAGAGCCCACAGATCCAGCGTTAGTGACAGAATACCCTGTAGTGTACAGCACACCCTAAAGGCTGATTTATAGTCACATGACGGTGTTCCGTGCCAGAAATAGGAGATCTACAAGCTCATGACGTGCTGCAAGGCCATACTTTGTGAACTTGTAGATCTGTTATGTTCAGCATTGGACACCATCGTATGACAGCCCTGACTGTAGATACAGTACCACATGTGTCGACAGTATCCAGACGCTAGCCATGCTGTTGGCCTTGACTGAATGACCTCAGATTACCTTGCATGTTGCCTCAGTCCTTTTAGCTATCAAAGCCATTGTAAAGCTTTATGGTATTTCAATTAGGTATAATACAGCTGTGATGCACACACTGGAGCATGGTTTGTTATGTACGCCTGACATGGAATTTCTTCCCGAGATGCAAGATGGTTTCTCTGAAGCCCTGACTGGGGAAGAGGCAGCTTACTGACCTTGAATGGTTCATCAGTATGTAGTTTTTCACTTCTCATGTAGTCAACAGGGTTTTTTTCCCTTTTTTTCTCCCCCCCGCTTTTTTTTGAAGACGCAGGGCTAGAGGGTGAATATTTTTTCTGCATGGCTACCTGCAGTGAGACATTCCCTCTTGGGAGTCTGTTTGATGTGAGGATAGCAGAGCCCACGTACAATTGTGTAGGTGTGTGTGTGTGTGTGTGTGTGTGTGTGTGTGTGTGTGTGTGTGTGTGTGTGTGTGTGTGTGTGTGTGTGTGTGTGTGTGTGTGTGTGTGTGTGTGTGTGTGTGTGTGTGTGTGTGTGTGTGTGTGTGTCTGTGTGTGTGTGTGTGCAACGTTGTTTGTGTGAGTCTGTGGATGTGTTTTTGTTTCTGTGAAGGAGAATCACTAACAAAATAAATGTATGCACATGTCTACGCATGAGCATGTGTGTGTGTGTGTGTGTGTGTGTGTGTGTGTGTGTGTGTGTGTGTGTGTGTGTGTGTGTGTGTGTGTGTGTGTGTGTGTGTGTGTGTGTGTGTGTGCGTGTGCATGCATGTGTGAGTGCGGGCGTGCACATGTGGACACGCTCACATATGATTCCATTTGTCCCGATGAGCTTCTTCTAACAGGGTAAAGATAGCGTAGTGTTAGGTGTTAGTGCAGTAAGTCCCTCTTTCCGTCCTATAGACCAAGCGATGATTTACTTTCCCAAGGTGTGACCTCATCATGCTGGCTCCCTGCCCCCCCCCCCCTCTTTTGGCAAGAGAGCAGGCAGCCCCAACATCATCAGGCGGTACAGTCGTATAGCTGAGGGGACTGGGCAGGGCTTGGGATATTTTCCTCATTTCATTTCCAGTGCGTGTATGTGTTCTATCTGTCAGAGAGCAAGGGTGAGTGAGAGAGAGTGAGAGAGAGAGAGAGAGAGAGAGAGAGAGAGAGAGAGAGAGAGAGAGGGAGAGGGAGAGAGAGAGAGGAGAGAAGAGAAGGGGAGGGAGCGAGGATCATGCATGTGCATTAACTCCAGCAGCACAGCAGCAGCGGCACACAGAAACAGCAGCAGTAGAGGAGAGAGAGAGGGAGAAAGACAGAGAGAGAGAGAGAGAGAGAGAGAGAGAGAGAGAGAGAGAGAGAGGCAAAGAGGGAGAGTTGGAGGCAGGATTGTAATCACAGGCACAGGAACAAAAGCTGCAGAGGATTGTTTTCCTTATCCTCTGACAGCAGCGGAGGAGACAGTGCAGGCGGACGAGGAGGTGGTGCTGCTGCTGGTAGTACTACTGAGACAATAGAGGAGAGAGAGGAGGCACTTTGAATTCAGCCAGGACTGAAACCAAGGGTCTTCTCTCCTCTGCTCCTCCTCCATGTTTTTGGGCACCCCACGTTCATCTCCAAGCTGAAAGGAGGATGTCCGTGTCGGGGAAGAAGGACTTTGACGTGAAGCAGATCCTCAGGCTACGCTGGCGCTGGTTCAGCCACTCGTCCCAGGGTTCGGCCGGCGGCGGCGGAGGAGGTGGAGGTGGCGTGGGGGGCTACATCCAGCAGGATGGCTTAGACCACAGAGGGACCCCCGTACAGGGCCGACTGAAGAGTCACTCCCGGGACAGGGGTGGAGTGGGAGGAGGACTCCGGAAGAACAGTCCTGTCCACAGCATCCTGGCACCCACGCCGGGGCCCACGCCAGTCTATGTCAGAACGGGTCATCAATCATGGCACCACCAGCAGCAGAACACCATTCACACTCTCCAGGTCAGCGAGGAGCCCCCTAAGACCGCCTCGTCGCCCAGCGTCACCAGGAAGGAGGACACCAAGAGCAGTGAAGACAATGTGAAGGGCAGCAACGAGGACCCTGCGGAGGCGGAAGCCAGAGAAAGGTATGACTCTTATGTGATGGAAGAGACAGACTAGTTTCCGGGAAGACATCGAATTCGGCAGAAATCTGATTTAGATAGTGGTAAATGGAAACGTGTGCCTTTCGTAGGGATGCACCAAATGAGAATAGACTGTTGAATGTAGAGAATGGTGTTGCTCGCAAAGAGAAAGTCTGGTGTCCAAGGCAGAAGCATTAACAGAAGCAATCATTTGTTGTTGTGTGTAGACATTTGCTTCAAGCCTATACAGCATGCACAAGACTGGTAAATTGTAAAGTTTTTTTTTCCTACAGTTTTCAGGAATCCAATTCTTGCACAGTATACATTCTATCTGCGGTGTTTCAACTTCATTCAGTATTCGTGGTGCCATTCTGCATGCAGGCCCTTTAATTAAGCAGAGATCAAATTAGCTGTGCTGCTATCATTTCCCAATTAAAGCCTGGCTCAGCAGCTGCGACCATGGCTCACCTGGGGACAGTTCAGTCGCAGTTTCCACTGTGTGCTATATAGGCACGGCAACACAATAAAACATGCTCTTAATTATTCATTGTTTTTTATTTTATTTTGTGCTCCCATGCCGGTGTTGTGAGGGCACTGGCAGATATCATGTGGAGGAAACCTCTGCTTGATTCCTCTGAGCATTATTCACATTTTACACAGCAGCAGGTTAATGCATTCAATCACAGTAACTGTAAAAGTGGGTTGTGGGAGAGAGCCATTATATCAAGTAACACATTGGACCTATAAAGAGATGAGAGAGGAGGGACGGCAATCACAGGAATTATCCAAATCTCTTCCTCCTCCACCATCATTGCGATGAAATGCCATTGCAGCTCTGGGCATATTTGCAGGCTTTTACATTTTATTTCAATAATTCTAATCCCCAAAATCAAAGTTTTAGCTCCTTGGACATTTTACTCTGGCATTAATTGCCCGCTTCCCTCTGCTTTTCCAGGTTTTGTTTTTCTCTCTCTCTCCTTTCTTTTGCATGATACTGTGTCTTCATTACAGGAAGTAAACAGGTGCTGCTAGTGCAGGGTGCGTGTGTGATGTCTGGTGGAGCACTGAAAGCACCTGTCATCAAGGATGAAAGGACTTGCTTTTCTTTTATCTAGTCTGTGTGGCATTTTAAGGTGATTGGTCCTTGTATTCGCCTCTGTGCCTGGCGCTTTTGTTCTGTGCACCTGGTGATGCAATGAGCAAAATGAAAATGAACCTGTCCTTTTGATTTTATGACAACCCTGATGCGATTAAATACAGTATGCACCATTCTGGATGAAATGAATGCCACAGGCAGTGGATGGCTGCATGCCCCAAATAGGACATGAATTATTCTGAACTAAGATACTGCGATTTTGGTATCTGCTGTGCGTTCTGCCTTTCGTGTTGCCATAATTGGCAGATGTTCATGTTTTTGGATCCCTGTGTGAAAAGGGTGCATGCATTAAACATGTGCCTCCCAGTAAAAATGTAGTGATTCTGTACATCTCTACTCTTGGGGTCCTTGAGTTCACACTAGCCTTCTAAAATACCACACTACCTAGTGACCATATTTACCTAAACATTAAACTTATTATTTTCTGTTTGGGATAGTATCCTTGGCAAAGCTGTGCTTGCTAAACTGTTAGAATATATGTCTAATAACCAACAGGCAGAAAACCTGCAAACTCTTGTTAATTTCGTGTTGGGCTGGAGATATTTTTCTACACAATTTTACCCAACCCCTATGCTAATAAATAAAAATGCTTATCGAGAATTCACTTTTTATTCTAGAATGGTAATAAATCACTCAGCATATTGACATCACTCTCTTCTTTCATCCAAATAAATTGATTACCCTGTCAGCATCTGTTTTACATAATTATTGAATCAGGGAGGTGGTTTTCCTTTTTTTCCTGATGATTTAGTGGCACAGCATTTATTGAATCAGTAAAGCGTGGCAGGAATGGCAGCGTAATGTAGTTTGACATGAACTATAATCAGGAAAATACAAATTTACAAGCTACTTTTCCATCAGCATTGCATGTCAACGGAAACGGCAACTGCTCATTAAATATGAAATACTGTACTACTAGTTGGAAATCATGTATTGAATATAAGCAGGGTCATAAACAATAAATGTATATCTCTGGACATGCTAAGTTAAACAGTGAATTAGGCCTGAATGTGTGACATACTGCACCATGGCTTGCATGTTGGTTGTGGGCTAAGCAGATGTGTGGATATCACCAATATATGCACATTCATTTACTCCAGCAGCTGGGTGGCCCTATTACGTCTCACTTCATAAATCCTTGACACATAATTTGTCACAATCTCTGAGGCTATATCTAGAAATGAACTATGCTGCAAGTGAAAAATACCCAATTTTTTAGACCCCTTTTCAATAGCCTGAAAAATGTGTGTCAGTCAGTTAGGGGTTTGTGCCTTAGAGTCACCGTTTTCACACAGAATGTCTTGAATAAATCCATTCCATCACTTACCATTTCATTGCTTTAGTTTCCTCTGTTTTCATTCATTTGCCTTATCACCATCAACATCAACAATGACTGCATACTTAATTTGGAAATACTTAACTACCACAATTAAACATTAAGTATCAAATGTACAGTCAAGAAGGATGTCTTCAAAGCATTAACCTCTTATATCTCTCTTTAACAGCTGTATTGAGTTTAGTAGTTCCTTATTAATTCACTGTATTAGGTTAATGTATAAAGATTACCTTTAAAACATTACATTTCTCAAAGATAACATAAAAGTCTGCAAAGACTGATTTGCATGAATTCATACTGTAATCCATGACTTTATTCTTGATTTCTGCCTCTGTTCTCCTCAAGTTGCCTTCTCATTTAGGTCCGAACACGTTTGCCAAACTTTTATTTTTATGGAAATATTCAAGTATTAAGCACAACTACGTACCTCTCAACAACAGTGCAGTGACGACTGAAAATACTTACTTGCTCTCCAGTGCTGTATTTGTCCTTTGCTCATGACTCTCTCATCCCCATCATTGTCAGTGGATATGACAGGAGGAGTTAACCCAAATGGAATGGAAACCCTGACCTCTCTCCCCACATAAACACAAACAGAGGCTTGAGTCAGCGGGCTGTTAGTTTGAATGATATCTCAATTCCCTCGCCAATGCCTTGGAAAAGAAATACCACCACCTTCTCCTCTGTCAACAGCAGTAATTCAGATATTCGTTGAATGTTTCATAGCACCACGAGGCTTATGGGGTCTCAGTTTGAGAGTGACACTTAATGACAGAGGCATCCTTATGACGCGGTAACTTAAGGAATAAAATATCCTGTAATCTGTAGCACTATCCTTATGGGAGAGAAGGTTTTGTGATTCATCCATTGATGGGGAAAGTTGTCCAGCGCTGCTACGTCTGTTTGCATATTTCAGCAATAACAAGGTGTAGTGTTTTGTGAAAGATGAAGATGAAGCCATGTGTTGTTGTTTTATAACATTTTTTTTGCAGTTCTAATCTACGGTATATCTGTAAAAGACTAAATTGTGTTGTGAAGTGCAGGGTGATCATATGCAGGACACTCTTTCTTGTTTCACTTCACATCAGTATCAGTCATTTTCCACAAACGGACCTGATTCAAAGAAAAATATTCCCTGACACAGCTTTCCATGAAAGTTGCATGCATACTATTAACAAGGGCCATGGCTTAGTCTAATAGTGTCCTCAGGCTGTGTCGCATTCAGCAATTTGAATGGAAAGAGAACCATGGAGCCATGGTCAATTATGGTCAAGCAGAACATTTGCTATCAAAGTGAGAGTAGGGCCACTGCAATAAATTATATCCTATTGGGTGAGAAATGTATTTGAGAAATTAAGATAGGTGTTCTGTATATACTCTATGAACTAACTCAGTCCAATGTGTGTGTGTGTGTGTGTGTGTGTGTGTGTGTGTGTGTGTGTGTGTGTGTGTGTGTGTGTGTGTGTGTGTGTGTGTGTGTGTGTGTGTGTGTGTGTGTGTGTGTGTGTGTGTGTGTGTGTGTGTGTGTGTGTGTGTGTGTGTGCGTGCGCGTGCGTGCGTGCGTGCGTGCGTGCGGATGGACTTTGAAGTACTATGCTATACTGTAGTTAAAATGCTTAGGGTCAGTATGTATACATGTGTACTATTTGTTAGTGTCTTATTTTCTAACCCATCTCAGGCAGTGTTAAATTATAGACAATCTGCTGATGTTGGCGGAGGCATAGTCTATAGGGTTTAAACTGCCATCATCAAACTCAAGGAGCTTTCTGCTAAGATCTGCACATTTTTCATGTACAGCCCCCCACCCACCTACCCACACAAAAACACACACATACACACACACACACACACACACACACACAGGCGCGTGCGAGCACACACATACACACACGCGCGCGCGTGCGAGCGAGCACACGCACACACACGTGCGCGAGCACACGCACACACACACACACACACACACACACACACACACACACACACACACACGTGCGCGAGCACACACACTTGTAGTCTTGTTCCCCCAGATACACATAATTCACTCTCACACAGTTTCCACCGAGTTTCTCAACAGAGTGTAATCCTAGGTAATCTAATAAACAAGGACTTCAAATTTCAACATGGAAGTAAAAGATACTATACCACTAGGAATACTATCTAGCCACCATTCCCCATACTTGTATTAATGCTACACATAAGCAGCAGAAAAAAGGCCTCTTCTGTTTTTAAGTGTACAGGACTCTCTGGTAGCAAAAACATTTCCCAATTGCTGTCAAAGAGAAGTTCCACCTCAACTGATCAGAATTCCATAAACAACCAGCTGTACAGATCTGTTAACTAATGACTTTACAATTCAGCCGGGTAAGGCCCACCCCCTCTTCACACAGTGCAGTGCTCAAAATATTAATCAATATCACACCAGAGGTGCTGTGCATTATCTATCAAGGTGGAGTGAAGAAATTATGCTGACATGACATTACATCATAATGTGTAAGGTTTTGAAATGGCAGAAGGGACAAGGTATAAGGGGGCAATATTTCATTTCTGTTATTGGCTGTAGCAATTTTACACTGTAATGATAAGGGGCTGTCGGCCATTTTACGAAATTGATATTGCTGGTGGAATTCAAACATCAAAATAAATGTTTTTTTTGTGTACAGCTACATTTCACCCGTCACTATCAATTTCAAACACATACTTGCATGTCAGCTATAACAAATTATATCAGAAAAAGAATGTCCGCTGTCAACCTTGCTGAATGAGTGAGTATGGTGTGAAGAGTACAAAATCGTTTCAGCGCAGAGCAATCATCTCAGTACTACTGCTGACGATCAAGCGATTACAGTAAATTCATACAGTACAGTGATTCTCTGCACAAATCTGAATACTGGGCATAAGAGCGCAGAGCCAGCAAGTTCTTATGAAATATACAGACTTGGCATATGCTACACCGGGCTTTGTCTGTGTTGTTGGATTCTCATCCCAACCCAGCAATTCCACCGCCTTGAGGGACAATAGGCTGTGCTAATCCATTTCGAAAGAGTCTTTCCCCATTTGGTTCAGGCAGGCGTGGCATTCCCTCATGTGGAGGGTTGGAGTTGACGCTAGTTGGAATAAGACTTCGAGGCCCAGTAAGACATCTGACTCATGACCTTTACTGCTGCCTGCTAATCTGGGCTGACAAAAAGCACATCTTGAAACATTATGGCCTGTTATTGAGAAGGGCAGTTTCAGAACAGTTAAATCAAGTAAAGAAGACTACTGAGCACAGGAAGAGACAGAACAATCTAATTCTGTTTATTTATATTAGCTGCGTAGCTGTAAAGCCTGATTTATACATAGTTGTGCGGCAGTGCCGTGCACTGAAAATAGCAGGTCTACAAGCTCACAACATGTAGCACCACGACATCTCCTGAACATTGCAAAGTAACCTGTTCAGAAAAATGAATGACAAATCATTCAGATGCTACTACTGTAGTACTACGACTACTACTACTACTACTAATAATAATTGTTTTCACTGTATAGTTGCACATATGTGAAATTAGTCCTCAACATTTCAGCTTGTTAGCCCAAGGATGACCATGCAAAATGTCCCAATTAAATATATTTTTAGAGAGTCTCTGATCAGAGACATCTTCACATGTTTATTCCAAAGCCGAAGCATTTGACATTTATGTCTGGTGTTCCCATCCAACATCTCCACTCCAAAACTGAATTGCATTTATGGACTCCCAGAAAATATCAAATAGCTCTGTGAGACATGGTGTTGCAACGTGTATGAAGCCCAAACACCAGAGAGGCATAATCAGACACAGGGCACACACATTAATTAGAGTTGTATAATACCACATTGTTTAACTTTGTTCAGTACAGATGATGGCAATACCTGCTGACAGAGTCAGAACACTGACAGCTTTTAAATGTCAAGTGCGTTAAGCATCAAGCCAAGATATGATCAATATGACATTGTCAAATTACATTTAACCACTTCAGCCCTATTTTATACCTAGTCACAGTCTTATAGTGTTGCACAGAAAGTGCAGCAAGCTGATCTGCAAACGCATTGCATCGCAATGTGTTGTGAGCTTGTAAATCTGCTATTTTTGATACTTGAAAAACAAAAAAAAAACAAAAAAACATTCCAAATCTTCACCTCTAATGACATGCCCAAAATAGGGATGCCAGGTCAGGTAAAAACAACTGGCAACTTCTTTCTAATTATTTTTGTGTAAAACACGTAGCCTGCCTGTACCAAATTGTTTTTCTCTATATTTCCAGCACAATTCTGCTACAATGCTCAGCATGCACACACGCACGCACGCACTCACGCGGGCGGGCAGGCAGGCAGGCAGGCAGGCAGGCAGGCAGGCAGGCAGGCAGACAGACAGACAGACAGACAGACAGACAGACAGACAGACAGACAGACAGAGAGAGAGAGAGACAGACAGACAGACAGACAGACAGACAGACAGACAGACAGACAGACAGACAGACAGACAGACAGACACACACACACACACACACACACACACACACACACACACACACACACACACACACACACACACACACACACACACACACACACACACACACAGAGTGCGGAAAGGAAGACAGCATGCCTTGCTAAGTGTCACGTGTCTATCCCTGTGGCCGGGGGGCGGGGCTATCGTTCGGTCGCTACAAGACGAGAATCAAAACAAATGTTGTTCATCATCACCTGAAAAGTTACCGCGCCGATAGTGTGAACATGCAGTCTACGTTAACAACAGTAGTACAAGTTTTGTGCACCTGCAGCCACGGACGCTGCACAAAAACAAACAGTCGCTTCAACTTTTGCGTCGCATCAAAGAGACTGAACGAAATGAATGATTCACAATCCAAAATTGCTGGACTCCAGGTACGAAATCAAAACTGCACTTTCATCTATCATCAGTCCTGCAATGTCCCGCATGAGGGATAAACGTCTCCTTTCTCATGCATTCCACTGGTAACAGGATAGGTGGGCACTAGGGACATCTGGGCACCTCAATGAAAAATTGGCTATTTGTCCAAAATGTTAAAAAAATATATGAATATTTGAAATATGGTCTTAAGTGAAGTACAGTAAAGTATAGTATACATGATTAGAACATGCTTAGATTTTGGACAATTAAGGTCTAATATTTCTACAATTGCTACAAAACCTGTTGTGGAAATTCAATAATTCCTCGTGAGAGAATGAAGTGTTAATACTGAAATATGGTTTCAGTAGATTTATTAAATACAACAGATGACAATAATATAACAATAATTCCTATTTAATATAATAATGAGAATAATAATTAAATAACAGAGAGGAAGAGGGAGAGGAAAAAGGGATGGAAGGAGATGGAGGAAGGAAAGGTGGACAGGGTCCGGTTGTCTCGGAAGGCCGTCTGACACAGATCTGTATGTTGGGGCAGCTTAACTACAGATTCTACAAGGATACATACACATTGTTAGGATAATTCTGAGGACTGACATTCCTCTGTCTGACCAAAAGATGTGTTCTCAGCACTTGAGTATGGAAGGTCAATTCTGCCTGACTATGAAATGTGCTGCTCCACGCTCAGCGTCCAAGAGCAGCGACACCCTGACCAACTATAAACATGTGTTCCATTCTCATCGACTGAGAATGGAAGGCCCACTGCTATATGCCGAGGCCATAGTCCAGTGCTTCTCAAACTTCTTCATGTCAAGGACCCCCAAATTGACACTTATTAGCCCGCGGACCCCCATTTCAAAAGATAAGCCAGGCACCCCCATAAGAGAAGATTTTTTACGGCTCTAGCAGTGATTCTCAACCATTTTCATTTCAAGGACCCCCAGTTTGACATGCATTAGGCTACGGACCCCCATTTAATGGCATTTATATCTCTGGGACCCCAATTCATATCGTAAAATCAATGTTAATTTAACTCTGAGAGTGTACAAATGGAACCAAATATGGTTCCATTTGTACACTCTCAGAGTTACACACCCATAAGGGTCCATTTGGTTCCTGTCCATCATTTAGCTGGGGACCCCCTGGAACCCCCTCAAGTACCCCTGGGGGTCCCCGGACCCCACTTTGAGAACCAATGCCATAGTCACTACCCTAGCCAGCATACTGACGCCTGATACGAGAAACATTCTCCTTGCGTTCATAACACCTTATAACTCGTCGTCTTGCTGTCTAGGTCTGCCGCTTGCCTACAGAGGAATAGCTATTTGACCTTGCTGTGTGAGCCTGCTGCTTAATAAGTACACTGAGGGTGTACTAAACTCATAAGACATATTATCAGACTAATTTACTTCTCTTACTTTCAGACAAATCAGCATACATATATATGTATATACATATATTAATATAACTGAAGCAAGATGAATACTAAATGCATAATCAATAATCAATAAATCAATAGCCTAAAGGGAATATAAATTGTATTTCCGTACAAATTGCTACAAAACCTGTATATCCAGTCATTTTGGGGCATCAACAAGAAATTGAAGGATAACATTAAGTCTCAAATGATGTACTGTGCATGTTCACATCATGCATAATCATGTATAGGCTACTACATTACTTAAGACTATTTTTCAAATATTTTGTATTTTAACATTTTGGACCAAATAGCCAATTTTACACAGAGGTGCCCAGATGTCCCTAGTGCCCACCTATCCTGTATCCAGTCCTAGCCTGGGCAGGATATCTTTTCGTGTCTATGTTCCGGTCGGGAGCGGAAGTAACTCTACGTCACCAGGCGCGTCATCCGCGTCATCAGGTGGCCGGATGGGCAGATCCGGAAAGACGTCACCCCAAAATAGGTCCGTCCTAATAAAATCCTTGATGCGGCATAGTTTAGCTTATTTTTTAAATATAAATGTGCGTGCACTATCCTTAGACTATTTAGCGTCCGTATTATCCCACGGGGAAATTCTATTCCATTTAAATAGGGATTGGGGAACCAAAACAAAGCGGCACGGCAAAACCGGATGGGCAGAATCCGGAAAGAGGATTCTTTTCTTCTTTTTTTTTCAGTAGGCGTGGCCTAGACCGGATCATATGGGTCTTTAGTAACACATACCAGGCTTTCCTCCGAGGTGGAAAGACTGGTGACGCGAGGTTAATCCAGTCCACCTCTAGACTTAAATCTGTACATTTAGATTGTGTTCTACAGTTTAACTCAGTGATTCTCAACCTTTTTAATTTCAAGGACCCCCAATTTGATATCAACTCTGCCACTGACTTCTATTTGATATGATTTTTATTTCTGGGACTCCAATCTACGTATAATCCTCAGTGTTAATTTAACTGCGAGTGTACAAATGGAACCAAATTCACACATCTACTACTGTACATTGGCACATACAACACAGTATGCTCCAGCATAGGCTATAGGCCTACATATTCTTTAGGACTGTCTTTTATTCAACATAATGCCTGTACTTCTCAGCCAGGGCTAACAATGTATGTCAATATGTCAGTATGTCAATGCATTTTTATTGCTCTTTATGTATGGCATAAACAATTTAAAATGTGTGTTGAACATACAGCTAATTTCTGTAAACATCAATTCACAATTTAGGCATTTAGCAGTCACTCTTAATCCAGAGCAATTTACAGTAAGCAAGGTAAACACAAGGTAATACATAAGACAGTGACAGTGTAGTGCCTCAGTAATCTAGGACCAAGAACTCTAAAAAACATTATAATATAAATACATAAATAATGTGTACATGAAACTATACAAACTATAGGATGCCAGGTCAACAAATTAATCTGGCATCTGTCTAAATAAATAACATGCTATCTATATTTATTTTAACCTTTGCATAAGACTGCATGGTCGTCAAGGCTACGGCAAGTGCTGGGCTAAAGTGGAGTCTGAAGAGGCGAGTCTTCAGATTGCGTTGGAAAAGTGGGAGCGAGTCTGCAGTTCTAACTGCAATATGGAGTTTGTTCCACATAGTTTGGGAGCCAGTCTGGGACATGAATTCCTCTACATGTGTTCACATATACATACTGAATAATAATAACAAATTTCATTTTCATTGTAACTGACCTATAGTACAATTTATTAAAAGTGTTAGTAATCCAACAGAAATGATTCTGTAATTAGATTCTTAAGCCAAATAACTTGTCATTATCTCAGGTTTGAGCTTGGACAGGTGGTGTCAAGGTGACCACAGTGTACACGTCAGATGTTGCTCAGTAGTTGCTGAAGTAACGCTCAGGGGATTTGAGTGTTTGCTCAGACCGATGAAAAATTAGAGGGAATATTTGCCCGCACCCAAGCTGTGCTACTCATACGCTGAGTTGCCGGTGCCCTGGAACAATCCCATGACCTTGTGGTCCAAAGGCGAGAGCTCTACCGACTGAGCTACCCGGACACAATTGAAAGCAGTGTAGAAGACACTGTGATACAGGGAAGAGCCTCACACAGTAGCAGTGATTTCACAATACCTGTCTTCTGTTTTGAGGTACTATGAGCAGTGTCTATTTTCAGATTCAATGAGTCACAACATGGTGTGATGTCTGGGCTAAGGTGTTGAGACAAGATGACGAGGGAGTCACTGAAAGGAACACAGTGTGTACAACTGTATACAACTCAAATTGGGGAAATTAACACCTGTCTGTTGTATTAACATTTAATATATTTATGTATTTATGATATATCATAAACAGCTTCTTCACTTTCTGTTTTAGTTTTAGTTTAACACTTTAAAGTAGTTTGTATACAGCAGCTGCACTAGCCTATGCCCGGTTAGTCTCTGTTTGAGATAATACCTATAATGTCACGTTATGTCCCTATAGCACATTTCTCTAGAGTAAGTTGCATTGTGGGCTTTAGAGCCTCAATAAACAGTTGAGCTACACCTCTGACAAACCAACCCACTGCTGAAAAGAAAATAAACACTTCAGAGAAATTTACTGCTCCCCAGGACGTGATACCAAAGCAATTAGTGTCCATGAGATTGGTAGGCATGAAAAATCCTTACCGCATGCCTCGCAGCCAATACAAAGGCAATGCATCTCAGTTTTACGGTTCCATTGCTTATTCAGTCCCGTTCGGTGTCCCTCTCCTAGACTCCAGAGTCAGTAGGGAATTATCGTGACAGGGCTATAAATTACTCTTGTATTTAGCATAAAGCATCCCAATAAAGACTACACTATGGGGTATGGCAGTGACCAGAATGCTATATAAACTGTTCCCTGTGGGAAAATGCTGTTGCTTTTGGTAATCAAAGGAGAGGAAGGCACACACTGAAACTAAAAAGTTTATGATGGTGTGTTAATCAATATGTCAATAAGCGCCCTCCTTTTCCCTTACTTTCTAGTCGGTGGTCCGAATTCCTCAGCTGTTCGCAATATGTCAGCCTGTGATACATACACAGCAAAATCCTGGGTGTTCATTTAACTCGGAGTCTAAATGGTCCTGTAAGTGTCTGTTTGTATACTCTACTGTTTGTAAGTTAAATGAACAATCAGGATTTTACTGTGTACTTGTGCGAATGCACCTGCATTCTACAAAATAACATTTTGAGTGTTGGTTTAAAACTCTGCATTAAACTAACACTTTGGTAGAATAGTCAATACGCTTGTATTTTTACGTCAGTGAAGCTCTGCTGATGCTGCTGCTGACTCAAAGCTGTCATAAATGGAAATTTGAAGCAAAAACTTTAAAAAGCAATGACAGTTTTCTGCTTTTCTGCATGCTCACCCCCTTCTCAAAAAAGAAGGGGAAAAAATAAACAACGCATTTTTGAACGATGAATCTTTATACAGCACTGGGGCATTAGATGCCAGTTAATTCCCCAGGAGAGGTAGCTTAGATCTGTTTATGTAGTGTAACAAACAGCCCTAAATGTCAAATGAGTGGATTTGCTCTGTGAAGGACACCAAAACGTGCCTGGCCTGTATTATTTAGCTGTGAGTCGGAGGGATTACGTTAAACAGCCTGTGATCTAGCAGCCTGTAGGGACTGGGACTCAGCCTCACTTCACTAGAATGTTGTGAGGAAGAAGCTTGCTCGCAAAGTTTGTCCCCCTGTCAAAATCCAACATACACACATAAACACACACACACACACACACACACACACACACACACACACACACACACACACACACACACACACACACATACACACAGCTCAGATTGTGGTGCTACTTGTCCCTTTGGAATAAAGTGTTTATTTATCCACTTATGTATGGAGTTGAGTCCTTAACCGTTTAAATTTCCGCTTAGGCTGATGATGCATATGCACCAATGGGAACAGAGGATCTCGTAGCGGTACGTGTCCAAACAAGTCATATTGTTTCCTGAGAATGTCATTCTTATCATTTCCAGTACAGCCTGCATTATTTCCAAACATCCCATAATTTGGACAGAAAAATTACAACAAATGAAATTAATTCAGTAGATCTAAATAAACATTTCCCTGTGTTATTTTCTGCCCGCAGTGACCTTTTAATTTGTGTAAATAGGTGTTGAAATGTTTACATGGAAATTAAGTCATGGCTCCCTGCTCTGCATTCACAGTTCCTTCACCGTCAGTGGTGGGAAGCTGATTGCAGCAAGAACGTCTGTCTTCTGTGGTGCCTTTAGTATAAGGAAAATTGTGTTAGATTGTTTCAGCATTTTGACGGACACTCTTATCGAGGCAGAAGTGTATCTGTTCATAGACACCTCACTAGTATTATGTTTGTTGATGTACAGTACTGTATTGGCTGCTGCAGGGATCAAACTGTGGCCTTCTGGTTATAGGAAAGTCTCTTTCACTAAATGATTCTGCTTTAACAAGAAGTGTAAAAGTGCAAAAGGTGTCGCATTTTAAATCATAAAAACATTCAGCTGTGTAGCCAACATCCGTAACCAATGATGGGATAGGCTTATGCATACAGTACAGAGACACAGCACATGGCGTCAGTCCATTCATTTAGTCTCACCAATTGTCCTCCTGTCTTCCACAGGTTGGCACTTAACACCTTCGCCAGGATGAACAACAACGGCTCCGATGAGTTTTTCCAGGCCACAAATCATGCGGAACAGACTTTTCGTAAGATGGAGACCTACCTCCAGCACAAGCAGCTATGTGATGTCCTCTTGATAGCGGGGGATCATAAGATACCGGCTCACAGGTTGGTTGTCTGTGTGACCATCTGCTTTGATTTGATTAATTACACCCGCATCTGCATCAGCTAATAGGTACGGAAGCTAATTTGAATTAACTTCGTTATAGGGTGTCAATATGGGCCTTCAGGCATGGTTTCCAGAACTTTGCACAACAGTGAGCATGCCAAAGGACGTTGTAACATTAATCATTCATACTATCTTCGGGAACCTCAGCAGGGGATTTTTGAGATGCAAAGTCTTTTCTTACACTTGCATGTATGGGTGATGTTTGTCAGGAGAAATGTGTAAACACATACAAGTTTAATGCTTACCCCATGAGATCCATGTTCACTGGTTTGTTCCTGTCTGCATGGCATGTCTTGATCAAATTACACCTCTTCCCCTTCTCCTCTCTACATGATGTTTGAGATGCACATGAACACTCTGGTTCATTTCATCCAGATGTCAATATATGGGCAGCCATCCACCCCTTGGTTGAATGGCTGAATTAAACAGGCCGGAGGCCGCTGCTTGTGGTTGCTTCTGTAACAGACCAATGAAACTAAAAAGTGGAATGATTAGACTGGACAAGTAACTCAAAGTAACTAACTTAGCTTTTGAACATGGCTCTACTTGCTCACAGGATGTACCAAAGTAAAAGCATAACTGCATAACTGTCCTGTACTGTCACATGGATCAACACCAATAACCAGCTCCCCTTATTTCTCCATTAAGGGGTAACAGAGGATTATTTCAGATGTTTTATGAACTACTGTAGGCCTATATGAGATCCACAGACTTTACTCAAATTGCAGCTGAACACATGAAACAAAATTACTTGCTAATGCCTGTCAGAATAACAAATAGACTTTGGTGTAATCTTCACTCTTGGCAAGCTCATTTCCTTGTAATAGCATCTGATTATTCTTGTCCTCATGCATTAACCAACGTCTTCTGTGAACCAGACAAAGGCGTAAACCCAATTAGAAATCTGACTGTTGTAGTTATTATAATATGAAATTGTTGTTTATGGTTTAATTTCTTTTATCTTTTCCTTTGACAATTTGAACGGCATCATGCAGAACAGAGGGCATTTTAGCAGTTGAGCCTCTCATACAGAACCAGTGTTGCGTGAAACCACCCAAACTCTCTAAATCAGTATTAGAAACATTACTCCATGAAATTATTAGGCTGAACCACAACAGCTTTTGTTTTTAACAAAGTGTGCTGTGATTTATTTTATTGGGCACAATGATACGATATGCGTGCCACTTCAATATGGAGTTAAACCAAAAGAAATGCGCATGAAAGTAAATTCACCAAACATTTAATGTAGTCCATGTCATTGATGGTAGATTGGTGCTGAGTGCTGTGTCGGATTACTTTGCTGCGATGTTCACCAACGATGTGAGGGAGGCCAAACAGGAGGAGATTAAAATGGAGGGAGTAGATCCTGATGCCCTCAAATCCCTGGTTCATTTCGCCTACACTGGTGAGTGCTCATAAACACATTCACTGGCTCTTGTAAGTAGTTATGGGATTTCCCATATGCAAGCATGATTAAAGCAGATCAATAATGCAACATGTCATTGGCCCATGGATAACATTCGGATTATGCAGAGAAACATATGGGTTTTTGGGGAAGTATTATTCCTTCATCATAGCAAGGAAGTGTGCATCTCCTCCATTGTTGTCATAATGGTTTGTAATCCTCGCTGTGCAGTGTGGATTGTTGCGGCTGGGTTTTCCTTAAGGAAAATAAAGAGGTTGAGCTGAATTCTCTGCCGATAAAGCCCTCATTAAGTATTGATTTGAAGAACCTTCACTGTAAAAGAAAAAAAAAGATAATAGTGTAAAACCTCAAATTAATGACTTTCGTTTTGCTGAGCATCTGCACGGTCGTCTCATAAAAATGTCATTTGATGTTCTGACCTTGAAGGTGTCCTTGAGCTGAAGGAGGAGAACATCGAGAGTTTATTGGCAGCCGCCTGCCTCCTGCAGCTCTCCCAAGTCATCCAGGTTTGCTGCAACTTCCTCATGAAGCAGCTCCATCCTTCAAACTGCCTGGGAATACGCTCCTTTGCAGATGCCCAGGGCTGCGTCGACCTGCTCAATGTGGCTCACAACTACACCATGGTAGGTGGGGCAAGCCATTAACATGGCTGGGTATGCTAAATTATTTATTTGCAATAAGGAACTGCATCCCGAAAGTAATTTTCCTCAAGGATTTTATGCTAATGAAAGTTTTTTTTTTTTTTTACCACTATGCTTAATAATTTAACCCCATTGCTACTGTGTTTAATTTCAAATGAGGATTAGCCTACAGGACAGCACCTCAAACTGACTAAGTTCCATATGCTATTCATAATTCAAGTCAGTGAGTATAATTGCAGGCCTTTACAACGTCAATATGAACCTTTTGTGGTAGTACAGATACAGTCTTTTCGTGATTGCCTGCATGAACCACATGAAACCTGGTTCTGCTTGCTGGGAAAGCAAAACAACCCCAAAAAAAGAAAAGAAAATAATAAGTTAAAATATGATTTTTCTGCTCCAGTTTGACTCCTACCTAATTATAATACAAACAGCATTATGCAGGTTAACCAAGCATCTCAGTCCTGGATGGATATAGATAATATGCTTTGTATTATTTGTGACTATCGTCTGCTTTCAGGTCTGGTAATTTAAATAATCCTCAATGACCTGTGGAGGAATGAACTGTTGCTGTGTTGGTTATTTATATCTAATTCCATGAATGCATTATGTGCACATTTGAATAGAAATTGAGAGGTTTCATGCTTTCACTTGATATTATTCGGTTATGTGTCTGTCACTATGAGATACCACGTAATAGCACATGGATTGAACACAGGACTTGCGAAAAAAGCCAATCCTATACATATTGCCATGCGGTGCGTTTTCATCAGGAATGAGATCCATGCACATATTCACCAGATAACATCTCTCTAGCCATGCAGAAGTGACAGTGTGAGACAGGCGCTATCTCCTAAAGGACATCTGCTCAGGGTGTTTACATAGGCCTCATCCAGGACCAAGAGGTTAATCTAATCACAGAACTGCACAAGAGGGCCGTCTTCCTGTTCAATGGCTTCAGTAATGAACACAGAGGGCACAGCGCTTCCTGGAACCACATCCTCTGGGTTCTGAATGGAGCAGGTTGTGTTTTGATAGGACTGTTTTTCCCTGTCAGGCATGGCAGTTGAGATTCACATCTGACATCCTTTTCCTTTGTGAAAGTGTTGTTTTTCTAAAAATGAGATGTTTTGTTATTTGGTTTGACTGTACTGTCTGTCCACTGTCAAGAATATAGCCTATGCATTGTGAAATTAATTCTACAATCTTTATAGTTATAGTGTTATTTATATTCAATTATATAAAAAATTGAAGAACCATCCGGTCCAAAAGATGGATTCATTATACTATACTGTAGTAGCATACTGGCCAGTATTGGTTGCCTCCATAGCAAAGTGAATTATAATCACGGTTCTCGATGCCTTGATGTTTTGAAATATTTAAAAGTTTCCCCCCCAAAATACAGTTATCAGCCAGTTACCCTTTCCCGGTAATTGAATCAATTAGTATACTCTTCCACTGCACTGATCTTGTTTTCCAAGCGGTTGACTCAATTAGTTTACACACATCGGAGAACGCATACTTTTAAATAGTTCTAAAACAAGTGGGTTGAGTTAATGTTTTCAATTTTGTTGTCAGCAATTTGGGGATGGCAATTACAAATAATCAGTCTACAGCAATGTCAAACAGTTGGACGGTATGTCTCCCTTCGTAATTCCACAATAAATCAATGGATGTCCCTCATTTCATTAAGGCTGTCCGTGCAAAGCTCTTAATTCCTATTCTCATGATAGATCTCCTCGAGGCACTGTAATTTGTTACAGATTGATGATCAATAACTTCCTTGTTTTTCCTTAATTGTGATCTTTCACTCTCACTAAAGCAAGTGTTTGATTTGTCCAAGTTATTTGGGCTGTGCAATAAATAAGCCGCTTCGTTCAAAGAGGAAGCACAGGTCACTGTCCCGGTCAAGGATTTGTTCTCTTCTACTGTTTTTATGTTGGGTGTAACAAAGAGGTATAACGCGAGGTCTTTTATATTGCATCATCGCTAATGAAACTGTCCAGAGACAGTGTCCTTGAAGAGGCAGCCACCCAGTGTCGTGATATTGCCTGGGCTTATGGCCAGTAAATGGAAGATCAATCTCTAGCAAGCTATTACATGGAGAACATTTCCTACAAAACTCTGAGCTGGCCTTTTTATTAATGTGATGGTTCATTCCTCTCATCAAAATGTTGGGGAAAAACTAAATGATCTGTCTTAAAGCTCCATATATGTACCAGTTACATTTTGCCATTGGAATGAAAATTCTTCATACACTGTTCAGGATATATTTCTGATATATGCAGTACATGCTATGTTTGCATTTGGGGGACCTGTATTAATGGCATGATGTTACTCATTAGAGAAGCTGTGGTTGATGATGATGACATCATTTTATAAGAATACATAAAAAATGCTACACCATTGGTTTGCCCTAGATGGTAATATGGCCATGTTAATGTTATAAAAGATAATGGCATTTGATAGCTCCTATGCATGACACCTTTGAGAATAATGCTGCTGCTCTACAGAAATAATCAACATAGCCTGCATCTCACTCTTCTCACTAGTCCTGTGGAAACAATGTCCAATGACATTTAACCACTCAAACCCTTTAGACTAAACTGGACCTGAGTTGGCTCTGTACTTGGACCGCTTTTTTATATTTACACCAAATAGCAAAAGTAGCCAATCTACACACGTTGCGTTGTGATGTGTTTTGAACTTGTAGATCTGCCATTTTTGGCTAATGTTCCCCCCAGAATATACAGTAGATGCTGCGCTGACAGGGAAATTGTGGTGAAAGGAGTTGAAGGAGTGGGTTTGTCACAACAAACAATTTTGGAAACCTGTATACAGTGCATAACCCCCTATAAATGTACAGTATAGCTACAATAAAATAAAGTACCTTATTTTGTTGTTGTATGCATTACCAATATCACTTATATCAAGGCGACAAATATATCGCTTTAAGTTGACTTTTAGTTTCAATGATAAATGTGGAGAAGCAGTCTGGACTAAGTTTGTGGTCAACAAACAATTTTTCATTTAGAGGTTGGTGTTCTTGTAAGAATAAATGACTACAACAGGAATCTTGAAAGGGCAACTCATTTGTCCTCTCTGACACACAAACACACAGATACTGGACTGGACAAAACTTAGGCCTTCTACAGGAAGGGACAGAGCAAGCAGTTTTTCCCAACCCCCAGGACCACAGGGGATTTTTTTATACACAAATAATGAACTAGTGGCCAAATGTGGCTTAGTGCATAAAAGGCTTCCGTCCTCTAGTTTTTATATAAATTCTATGGTTCTTCCGGAGGAGGCTCATGTCCTTGATGTTCTACAGTACCAGTCTAGTAGACCAGTGGTTCTCAACTGAACTGGGGACCCCACCAAATAATCATATTTGAACTGGGGACCCCCCCACCCTGATAAGCACTTGGAATGTAGGTGTTGAGGCATTACATTTTTGGTATTAAAAGGTCTTAAAAGTCCTTAAATTGTCATCTGGGGACCTCCCAAAATCATGTGGGGACCCCCGTAGGGATCCCGACCTACTGGTTGAGAACCACTGTAGTAGACAGTGTCCTCTTCTTTGCTGTGGTTTGTTAGGGGTGTTAAGATCAGTTCTTTGCTGTAGTTTGTTAGGGGGTGTTAAGATCAGTTCTTTGCTGTAGTTTGTTAGGGGGTGTTAAGATCAGTTCTCTGCTGTAGTTTGTAAGGGGTGTTAAGATCAGTTCTTTGATGTAGTTTGTTAGGGGGTGTTAAAGATCAGTTATCTGCTGTGGTTTGTTAGGGGTGTTAAGATCAGCACAAGGGGTGCCAACAAACCAAACAAGCTGGTGAGCATAGCTAGTCCTGTACAGTTGCATTTTGATTGATTAAATACTTTATTTACCAATTTTTTAACAGTAGTTCTGTCAAACTGAGCTGTACAGTCTGGAGGTGGTTGCGGAGGGGAGGATGAGAATGAAGCTGGATGCTATTATCGTGGAGAGCCCCTCCCATCCCTTCTGTGATGAGCTACAGTAGCAGTCGTGAGGAGCACATTCAGCCAGCACATGGACCACTAGGATGTACAGATGCCTGGGTAGCCAACCTGGCCTGTCGAAGATCTAGTTTTTATTTTTGTATTGATTTAAAAAAAAAAATCGTATCTATCTTGGTTTTGTATTTGGTTCTTGTCTCTTACCTATACAGTACCTCTCCTTATTGTTGTTGCTTCGAATCTATGACACCTGAATTCACCCCCCGAGATCAATAAAGGTTTATCTGATCTTATCATATTTCTTATCTAATCTTATACACACACGCACGCACACACGCACAATAATGACTGATGTTATCTGCCTACATGTCTCCTCTCATTGTTGCAGGAACACTTCCTGGAGGTCATTCAGAACCAGGAGTTCCTGCTGCTCCCCACGGCTGAGATCATCAAGCTGTTGTCCAGCGATGACATCAACGTACCAGACGAGGAGACCATCTTCCAGGCTCTGATGATGTGGGTGAGGTATGATGTCCAACATCGGCAGCAGGACCTTGGGGTTCTCTTGGCCTTCATCCGCCTGCCTCTTTTACCTCCACAGGTAGGTGAAACTGCAAATCGTTCACTCTTGTTCGTATGGTTTGAAAACATTGTAAATTATAATTGGTCAGATGTCTCAGCTGGAGCACAAATGCACATGTGGCATCTACAGGATATTTACATCAGTGGTTCTCAAACTTTCATGTCAAGGACCCCCAAATTGACACTTATTAGCCCGCGGACCCCCATTTGAAAAGATATGCCAGGGACCCCCATAAGAGAAGATTTTTTTACGGCTCTAGCAGTGATTCTCAACCATTTTAATCTCAAGGACCCCCAGTTTGACATGCATTATGCTATACGGACCCCCATTTAATGGCATTTCTATCTCTGGGACCCCAATTTATATTATAAAATCAATGTTAATTTAACTCTGAGAGTGTACCCGTTAGGGTCCATTTGGTTCCATTTGTACACTCTCAGAGTTACAGACCCATAAGGGTCCATTTGGTTCCTATAAATCATTTAGCTGGGGACCCCCTGGAACTCCCTCAAGGACCCCTGGGGGTCCCCGGACCCCACTTTGAGAACCAACGATTTACATAACCTCTTACTGTGCCTGGATTCTAACAATATTTTCAGATCCAGAATATGCAAACAGCACCTTTTTGCTTGGTGCACTGCTGCCATTGGCATACTTTCTGAAAAAAAAAAAAAAGTTCCATCATTGTGGACCTTTTATTACATATTAAATAATATACCATAAGGGACCTGAAAAACATTGCACTGCCTAATCCACACACTTAACCATTTAAGGACACAATTATCAATATGTACTATAAGTAAATATACAGTGTAATGTACAGTTCAATGTACATGTATAGTGCATAGAGTCAATGATGCGAAGCCTGCAGAGCTAGTTCAGGCAGACAACCTCAAAAGAGCGCCAATTCCTGATCAGCTGATCAGTCACATGCTCACTCCATCTGATTGGGGCAGGCTATTCAACCCATTTATACCGGTAAATAATCGGTGTCAGTTTTAGATTTCTTTGGCTATTCAGAAATAGATCTTAATGGGTTAAACCTCCCTGCTCACAGCTCATACGTCTTGCTGCTGCTCTGCCATCTTGCTGCTCTGCCGCTGCTTTGTGCTCTGCTCTATGATTACCACCACCACCCCAGCATCCACCTGTGGGCTCTGTTTCTATGATTGCCTTATGGGGGTCTATTTCTTAACATTTCCTGTATAATCTAGTTGGCAAATCATTTATTATAATTCATGCTTACAGGGAATGAAGGAAATGAGACAGATCCGTGACGCCAAATATGCTTCTAAATATTTATGCTCAATAAATATATTTATTCAATCCAAGAGTTGTCTGACTGAACTACAAAAATACTGAGAAAGACCCATGACAATTTACAATTTAGCCCTAGCTGTCAGACAAAATGTCTAAATGAGCCACTACGTGTATTTCTCCTTCTATTTAAAGGACACATTAGTTTTTCTCCAACCTGGGGTGTTGTTGCCATCATGCCTACAGTATAAGTTATGAATTGTCACTTTTGGGTAACTGTCAAGAACTAACAAGCATGTGACTGATGGAATAATAATTTTAATGATATAAATGATATAATGATATTTGAACACTTATGCCTGCCTAGGTTCATCCCACACACACACACACACACAGGCATTTGACACTTTATATATTATGATTGCACACAAAAACATATACATACACTCAGATGTACATACTGTAAGAACACACACGCACACACATTCACACTCACGCACACACATGCACCTTCTTCTAGACAGCCACGCTGTGTGTGTGTGTGTGTGTGTGTGTGTGTGTGTGTGTGTGTGTGTGTGTGTGTGTGTGTGTGTGTGTGTGTGTGTGTGTGTGTGTGTGTGTGTGTGTGTGTGTGTGTGTGTGTGTGTGTGTGTGTGTGTGTGTGTGTGTGTGTGTTTGCAGGTGTGCAAAGGTGAAATTCTCCATTTCGAATCTATATGATTTGTGGAAAATGGTATTTTGTGTGTGTGTGTGTGTGTGTGCAAAGCGAAAGACTGATGCATGCCTGCTCAAAGCGAAAGTGATGCATGCTTTACTGAAAGCGAAAGAGTGATGCGTGCCTACACTGATAGTGAAATTGCTGCATGGCTATTCAAAGCGGAAGAGTGTGATGTATGTCTAGAATGGTCCGGGAGATGTCCTCTCTATATGGAGAGGACACACTGTGCTGGCTACACTGTGCCATTATGATAACTCTTTATTCCTGTGCCTACAAAGCAAAACGTGATTTGTGTTTAGACGCATGTGAAACAACAACAAAAGCAGGTCCTATGGTTTGTGAGTGCTTTAGGATAAAATGATGCATTAATAGTGTGGCAAGTGGATGCGAGGATTAAGTGTAGCTGTGGTTATGGTTGAAATTAGAGGTTGACATTTAGGTTAAAGGACAAGAGCATAGTTGTTTCCTCTATGTGATGTTTTCAAGAAACTACATAAAAAGGTCATGCAAAGTGCATTCTCTGGCAATTAAAAAACTATGCAAACAAGGGCAGCCATACTTTGCAATCACATATCAAGGCATGGTCAAGTCTGAGATTTACAGTATATAGCCCACATTCATTATTCACATTGTGATTATAAAAATGAGAACATTGATCTATTCTTCTAGAGTGCTTTCATTTACATTTCATTCTGCCTCTCTAATCCCATACATTTGATCAGACACACATTAAGTTAAGTATGTGATAAAGGGTTAGGGTTAGGATTTCCCTGCTGCAAATTAAAACAGTAGAGCTGAAACCAAATTATCATGCATTCTCTTAAATATGCAGTGCATTTCTAGACAATAGATTTTACTACTCAAAAAATCTCAAATACTGTTTGTAATTCTGTTCAACCTAGCTCCTTGCGGATCTGGAAAACAACAAGATGTTCTCAGATGATCTAGAGTGCCAAAAGCTTCTTATGGAGGCCATGAAGTACCATCTATTGCCTGAGCGTCGTCCAATGTTCCAGAGCCCAAGAACCAAACCCAGAAAATCAACTGTTGGTGCACTTTATGCTGTAGGAGGAATGGATGCTAGTAAAGGTAAGGTCCAGCCTTTCACGTGTTTTACAATCATGGAGAGTATGGGGAGTAAAGATATGCATGAAAATATGATTTATTTTATATATGTATTTTCATGAATACTGTTAACAAGAGTTGCACATATACTGAAGGTGCTACAGTATACTGTATGGGTTTGGTGGTTCACAACCTTTGTAACTGAGGAATAATTAGCCTACAATATTTCCTTTTGAAACCATTGTATGTGATTATTTAAGAGAAGCTAAAACATTTCAACCACCATTTCATAACAAGACATGTATGGAAAACAATGTATTATGTGTTTTTGTAATAGGAATATATTTTGTATTACAAACATGTGCCTTGGAGGGTCTAGAGACTGCCAGGTTGACTTGTGTTTCAGGAGGTTTACCTACTCTTGCAATGGTGACTGTGCGATCAAACCCCTTTGTTTTTCCATTTCTTGAAGGCTCTACTACTATAGAGAAGTACGACCTGCGGACTAACACGTGGATCCAGGTTGGCATCATGAATGGACGCCGGCTCCAGTTTGGCGTGTCGGTGATCGACAACAAGTTGTACGTGGTGGGGGGAAGGGATGGACTGAAGACGTCCAATATGGTGGAGTGCTACAACCCTCTCAGCAAAGTGTGGTCCACTATGCCCCCTATGTCAACACATAGACATGGACTTGGTGAGTGTTCCACATAGCCTTGTCAGACCAATTAGCTTAATTTATATCCTTGAACTCAATATATTGCTAAACCTTGCAGATACAATGATATGAAATCAATGGTGTTTGTTTTATAACGCTGTGAGAAGAACACATCAATATTATGTTAGTATTATAGAGAGCTATAAACAGTCAGAAGTAATAATGCGGCCATAATTATCTGAAGCGATTTGTATCACTGTAGTTGGGTTTCATTATTTATGTTTTTGCCTACTGTGGATAAACCATGAGAGACATTTGGCTTGGGTGAGGGCTAGGAAAACAGGGATGGGCTATTATGCAACCACTTCACACTTCATTCCATTTATTAGACGTGCCATGACAGATTTATTTCTGAAACAACTGACAATTTAAATAATCCCAACAAATATTGGAATGCTAACAAATTGGAAGGCTGTGAAATCCATTTCAAACATTGATACTAAGGACCTGCTGTTAAAGGAGCACTATTCATAGAACCGGTCTTCACTGGTGCTCATTATGAGATGGCAGCATTTCTGTCTACTTTGTGTCTCAGAGGTGGCCTGGAAAGTTCAGAAACCTGCATACTGATGACATCATTATGATCAGGATTCCAAGCTATAGAAACTACAGCCTTTCTCTCGTTAGCATGCTGAAATATAATCCATTGTTCTTGCATGAATACAACTTTTCTTTCCTTTTTTTAAGTTTGAAATCTTATTTGAAATGACCAAACCAGCCTAGTTCCACGACACGTTGAGCTTAATAGATCTGCCATTTTCTGCAAACGTTCCCCCAGAATAGGAACGCTAGGGTTCAACTTGTTTACCACTTAAATTCTACATAATTTGTTGTAGGTGAATAGCAAAAATAGATGATCTAATAAATATTCACCAAAAATCCCTATCCCTTGTATCCCCAAGGTTCTGTACTGGGTCCAATTCTGGTGAAACTTTCCTTATGCACAGATATATTTTATTACGATGATGTAATTTAGTGCTGTGGTGCCACTCTTACTCAATCTCTTGGGTACTTGCAGAGGGCCGTAGAATCACAGTGGTTTGATTTGAAACTTTTTTCCAATGCCAGTATAAGACATTAGTTTCTCCTCCTCATTGTAACTTTTCAGGGTAGTTACATTGATTTATTGTTACAGTACAAGTACAGTATCTAGGTATCTAGGTATTGATGATTGATTTATAATGTTTGAAACTCACATTGAAAAGTAGGTAAAGAAGCTAAAGGTTTTTATGATGTCACAACACTGCATTGCTGCTCTCATGGACAGGGCAACTCTGAAAAACAGGATTGACCTCGAAAAATTCGAGTCATGTTGTAGTGACGTTGTGTTTGATCAGTTGATGTGAGCATTATCAGTAGTAAAAGAGATTTCATTTTACTCAACACATTGTTTATAACTGTAGCTACATTATTTTCGGTCACAATATTTTAAGTTTTAATTTTAATTGTAGCAATATTTAATATTAGAATATCGCTGATGTCATCAGTATATGCCCATATAATATGGGCATGCCCCTTTTTGTGCCCATATATGGGCTGACTGATTTGTTTGCGCCTGATGCCATGGTTAGACAACACACTCCATATCTGGGCGTAGCTGCATTGGGAACTCCTTATATGGTTATGGCTCAGTCGTGACATGAGCATGATGGCGTAGTGACATGAGCGTGAGGTCCGCCTGCTGGCCACCCGTCCATTTTTGAAGAATATTCCCCCAGAAAAGGAATGCTGGTTCAAGTGGTTAAACTGTTTTTCATTATATAAAATATCAACATTACATCCTACAATTTATCATGTTATCGTACAAGTCATAACAACAATAAAAAGGCTTTATTAGTATCATTACAACATAATCCATCATGAGCTATTATGTTGTATAGCCTTGTTCATTAACTATTATGACCGCAACATTATTATTATTTAGTAAACTACTTGTGAATGCATTATGCTTATTTGTTTTGATTACATTATTCATATAATTATGTGTCACTAGAATCACACTGCTTTGAATTACATGTTTAGAAGATGTTTTAAGGAATAATTATAGGCTATTAATATTTCAGTGGACATTGGATGAGCCTCTCATGATTTAATTCATAGAGATCTCTGGCCTCTTTATTGCTAAATTCATATGTAACAAGGGCAACCTACAAGTGTGCATAGTTAAGTTGAGCCATGTGGCTCATTGCTGACCTTGACCTTTGACCATCAAAGGGCACCATATGTCAAAAACTGATTTAGAGATCTATGCAGTTTCATGGCCTTGTGTTGTGATTTGACAATGATATAGGGTACCTATGCACATGCACATACACAGAAGGCCGTATAACAATAATTATTAGGGTTGGGCATCAGATGGCTGTTGGTTGGGGTGCGTACCATGTAGACTTTGATGCCTGGCTGTAGGTCCATGGTTCTATTTTCTATGTGTCACTCCCCTGCTCTTTCTCCTTGTTTCCTGTCTCTCTCCACTGTACTATCAATAAAGGCAGAAAACCCTGAAAGGTCAGTTAGACTATCTTTCCTAGTTTATGGAATGTCTAAAATTGCAGTTTTCAAATTCAGAGGGTCACAGCTGGCATGCTGTGAAAACTCACACATTTATTTTCTGATAAACCTTTGATATTTTCCCATTCTCCTATCAAAGCTTGGCAGGCAGGGCCTAGCCTTGCTCTTCTTTCCCTTCCCTTAGCCGATAAATTCCATATCAGAAGCATTTTGATCCACAGTGGAAACAGGTCTGGGTAACGGAGCAGGGAGATCTTGTCACAAACTCAGCCTCCAACCCACTCACCCGGGGTGGTCAGAGGTATCAGTGAATTTGCTTCCCCAGAAGATTACTCTGTGTAGATTCTCTGTGCTGTCTTTGATCTTGCCTGTAGCAAATTTCGCTTGACTGCTTTTGCTCGTGGTGTGCACAGTTTGGGGCTGAATATGTGTCAGCTTATTGTCTACCTGCTGTGGCCCGTTGTGTCCATCATGAGGTGAGATAAAGAAAAAGGAACATTTTCACTTCAGAACCATACTACAGTAATAGTAAGAACAAGAGTAGTACGGATTGTCCCTGTCCGACTGTGCTTATTATTATGCATATTATGTCTGTAACTGTAGGTTTCTCAAAATGCTTGTTCGCGCCAATGTATCCTCAAGATAATTGGACTTGGACCAAAGAAAATGAGAACACAACTATATCCATTGTGTTGCATAGCTGCTAGTGAAAACCACTCTCCTCTGTGGCTTGTGTATGAGAAACAACAATGCACGTTTATGTTCTTCCAGTTTCCTGAATAGATTTGGTCAGCTCTGTAAAAGTGACTCACTCTCCCCCATATTATTCCAGCATTTTGAAAAATAGCTGTGTAAACTGTACACAGTAAAATCATCAGCGTTACGGGTCCATTTGGTTGCATTTTGTGCACTCTGAGTTAAAATAACACGGCTTACAGTGTACAGCCTCTGTAGGCACCGGTCTTCTTCCAGGAATGTTGAAATATTTCATCACCAGAGAAGATAACACAGGGTTAATGTGCTGCACCTTACATGCCCACATATGTAACCTACTGAACTGCATGCAGGTATCGCTGTGCTGGAGGGTCCTATGTATGCTGTAGGAGGTCATGACGGCTGGAGCTATCTGAACACCGTGGAACGCTGGGACCCTCAGGCCAGACAGTGGAACTACGTGGCCAGCATGTCCACACCACGCAGCACTGTGGGAGTCACTGCACTCAACGGGAAGTAAGTTCCGCATCAGATCTGCACCAGAACTATGGACCATCTTGACTTGAGAGTTGCTTACGTTATTTTGCTGAGAGAAATTACACATTTTAGTTTAAATGTAGAATCAGACTGACGGCTTAATACTTTGGTAACAATGGCACTCTACAAAAGTCTCTCTTAGTTACGACACTTTGGCTACAACATAGTAATAATGGAATACACATCGTCGTGCCAGTACAGTCAAATCCGTGTTGAGAATAAAGATCAACCCATACAGTCAGGGTCACTTACGTGTATCCTTTGCTCAAACACATATAAATACACTGTTGATCGCTTGCACTGAGGGATATCTTTTTATATTTTTGTAAAAAAAATGAAATTTAGACAACATATAAATTGCTTACACTGAGTGTAAAACCATTTACTTTGTAATACAAATATTGTGACAAAGAAGTAAGTTAAGGAGTCAACATCTCATCATCAGCCTACTTTCAATCTGTTGGTGCACTGGAGGAAAGAAGGAGACTGCCACTTGGCTACAATGTCTTCATTCTTTCTGCTAAGATAGATCCTGGAGTTATTTCTGCATCTAGGTCAGGAATAGACAACAAGGAATCTGTTTTCACAGCCCCCATTTTTCCTGCTGCATAGGCCTTATGGGAGACTTTTCAAACTTGGAAGTATTTGCCCTGGGAGAAGCTGATCTCCAGCGAAGGGCTATCCTCATACTATCCACTGCCGTCTCTGAGATTGTGAAGTTTGGTGCATTGCCAATTATTCAGTCACTGGATCTGCCAAATATCTAGCTGCTGAGATGGTACTGTAGATGTAAAATGTACTGTATCATCAGTTTTTTTTACTTTGCCAGAGGTCTTGGGTCGCAGGTAGGATACTTGTATTGTAAAAATGAACAAAAGAAAACATTTGATTTGTGTTTTATTGTGCGTTTCCAGATTATTTGCAGTGGGTGGTCGAGATGGCAGCTCATGCCTACGGTCCATGGAATGCTTTGATCCACACACCAACAAGTGGAGCATGTGTGCTCCCATGGCGAAGAGGCGAGGAGGCGTGGGTGTGGCAACGTACAACAGCTTCCTGTATGCTGTGGGCGGACATGATGCTCCTGCCTCCAACCACTGCTCGAGACTGTCAGACTGTGTTGAGAGGTAAACATCCCTTCCTTGTTTGTTAAAGACTCATGTTCGTTGTTTTAGATTGGAATTCAAGAGAAGGGTTCCAACACAGAGTGGGGCTGAAAATAACTCCTTCCGTATAAAAAAGAAAAAGAAAAAAAAACTGAAGTTGAATTGCTGTGCGATACAAGCTGAATTCCCACCCTGTTCCTGCAGTTTAAGACATTCCTGAAAGTACTATGTCAGACACTATAGGATTTTGCTTTCAATGGAAGGTTTTATTTGATAGCATCTGGCACCATCTGGTGGTTGTGATTTTATCTTGTATTTCATTCTGTTGTGACTGGTGTAGGTCAGAGTGAGTGAGTTTGTTCATGTGTACCGTGATGATGGCAACAACAATGAAAACAATTGGAAAACATAACTTTAAATGCTGTTTTGTGACATAATTACACATGATTCATATGTGACTATAACTGCATTTTACTGTAGTGGTTACTTTAAAGAATGAATAAGATTTGATTTTAACTCACTCATTCAGGTACAAGCATGAGTGACAAATAAAACCTCCTTAATTCTAGACAAAACCGCTTATAATTACTTATTTATTGCATATTTATCACCATACTCTTTCATTGTATCAGACATATTTATCACTTAAACTCAAATGATAGATTGTTGCCTATTGGGTGTCTAATTTAATACGACCACAGGGAGAGAATTAATTTCCAGTGAAATCGGTTGCATCGAAATAACCCTTTAAATTAAGAATGACAAGGTATTGGCTTTGCAGGCTGAAATATTGTAGATGTAGTTTTCTATCATTTTAAAGAGAAGAGAGACTACAAATGATGAATATTTAATAAATTTCTGTTATCACTTTCTATACAGTGGTTACGTAAGACCTTTATTTGTGCTCCATCCTCCATAATATTAATTAGAATTAATGAATCTAAGCTTAAGCACACTATTGAGCAGATTTTATGACCACACACCATTTAGTTTATACCAGTCCTCCAGTGGTTTCCTCTGAACCAAGTCAAAACTTGACTTTGTTTTGTAATTAGTACTTTGTTGACCAGGGTCCCCAGGGGTATATCCATGGCCCACTACTTTTTTCCCATTACACAAAATCTCTTCACCAAAAATAGCTGATCTACAAGCTCACAACATTTCACAACACAACGTGATGTGAGCCTGTAGATCAGCTATTTTCAATGAAATTGGGTTCATGTGGTTAATGGCTTTGACACCTGTCAAAGTGGTCTGCATGTTTAGTTCATTGACGACTCACCATACTGTACTTGACATTACAGACAATAATCCAAATCCATAATTCCAAAGCATATTGTAGTTTGTTTGGTCTTCAAGGAAGCCAGTGTTTGGCAGTCATTTCAGTACAGCATGAAAATCAACTGGAAAACCTGCCTGTAGGTCATGCCATACATAACTATAAATATAACTGTGCAGTTGGGCATTTAGCAGATGCTCTTATCCAGAGTGACAAGAGCTAGATGAGCATAAAAAAACTTGCAAAGAAGAAAAAGGAGTGCTAGGGTGTTGCTTATATTCTGAAACTCAATGTTTTATGATTTGATATTGTTTATCTCCTAAGAAACATCAGCCGCCCTCAGACGTTCTTGAGAACAGGTAGTTCATATCGCTATGGCCTCTTACATTTTCTCAAATCAATCCATCTTGTCCCTACTCCCAATGACAGGTATGACCCTAAGACAGACACGTGGACAACTGTAGCCTCCCTCAGTGTTCCTCGGGATGCGGTGGGCGTTTGCCTGCTTGGGGACAGGCTGTACGCCGTGGGTGGATATGATGGACAGTCCTACCTGAACAGTGTTGAGTCTTACGATGCACAGAACAACGAGTGGACCGAGGTACTGGTGCTACTCCATTTTCTGTGTGGAAATGTAAAAGTCCACGTCCACCCCAAAACAACATTTTGTATGTGTTATTATTATGGCGTTTTATGGAGTATAAACAGAAAAATCTACAGTGTTCATTTAGTGTAAAAATGTACACAAATTGACTCATATGTGTAAATATTCTGTTGCAACTGTTGTGCTGCTGTCACTCAGAATTAAATGAACACTGAGGGTTTTACTGTGTAGAAGATATATTCTGAACTGTAGTATTATCGGAGTGTATATCAATATGTAGTAGAATAATGATTTGCTTGTAGGCCTAGTGTACAAATTTGCACTGCTTCAGTAATGCTGACTCTTTAACCTTCTAGCAGAACAATGAGATAAACTTGCTCAGGTGTTTAATTTAAATGAGTCAATTAATTAAGCATTTTGAGAAAAAGAATCGATGGCAAACCCCTTAACTCATTGAGTGCCATTAACGTGTTTCACATGTTTTTACCGCTATGGCGCTGGGTGCCATTAACGCATTTGACGTGTTTTTGAAAAAATATTGATTTTTTTTTTTTTTTTTAAATGTTCAGAACCCAAGATATCATTACTTGAAGATGTGCAGCTCCATCCACTCCTTGTTTAACTTAGAACTAAAAAAGGCTATATCTCTCTTCCTAAGCACTTTTTGTTTTCTGTGAAAAAAACTCTGGCACTTTTCAATTCTGTTTAATTTTCAATTCTGAAATAATTCTGGCAATCCTGGCACTCAGTGAGTTAAATGGCAAAATCCTTGGTATTAATGTATCCATTTGTATCTCCGAGTCAATCAACACTGAATTTTGCAATGTATGTGAGTCAAGTGAAATTAGTTTTTTGTGCTGCTTAACCTCCCCGTGTCTTCCACAGGAGGTTCCTCTGAAGATTGGCAGGGCAGGCGCCTGCGTGGTGGTGGTGAAATTGCCTTGAGCATTTTGTCTCACAGAGCGGCCTAGGATACAAACAAGAGAAATCAGCAAAAGAGAGTGGACAATGAAAACAACAGGACATCTCCTTTGAGAATGGTGTGTGTGTGTGTGTGTGTGTGTGTGTGTGTGTGTGTGTGTGTGTGTGTGTGTGTGTGTGTGTGTGTGTGTGTGTGTGTGTGTGTGTGTGTGTGTGTGTGTGTGTGCGCGCGCGCGCGCATGCGTGTGTTGTTTCTCAGTTTTCAGACATTCAGAGAGAAACACAAATGCAGCTTCGCCCACAAACTATTGTCTCTGTCATTAGCGTACTTGTCTGCCCACTTGGGAGGGTTTATTCAGATGTCTGCAATGCACTCTGGATTTTCAACATTCTCAACCGATCAAGAATTTTTCACAGATTGTACTAAGCTATGAGAAACTAGTGCCAAGATTTTTTGTTGTGCTCATTTTATGAAATGCTGTGTATACCCACAAGATACAAAAAAATAAATAACATTACATTTTGAGTACATAGGCTAAAACCTTCTTGGAGGGGGATTGTGCATTTATATAGCAACATTTCATATTGGTGCCATCACATATATTTTTAGGTTTATATTTTAGACACTCAAAAAGTCTAAATATGTAACAATTTATTTCCTTAGTGGGTGGTCTAAACTAAATGTTTTCTACTCTTGGTCAAGATGTTTTTGGAAGGCCACTGTGAATACTAAGGGAGATGAGTTTGCAAGGACATGAACAACCTCCTGCTGAGTAAAGTGTTCTGAAATGAAATCTCTAATGGATTTTCTTTTTGCGTCTTCTTTTTTTATTGAGGCTGTAGCTGAAGAACACCAAAGTAATTTGCTTGTCTTAGAAGTCTTGATACACGTTAAATAAACATTTACAAAATTGTGAATTACACAAAATATATCATATTGATATTTCACATTACTGTACAGATATATGTGATCTTGCCAAAAACTGCATTTCTATTGACTGAATCATGCCTAAAGCCTAATATAGACTTCATCATACAATCGTGTCACGTTCTTCGATTGAAAATCAATTATTTTCGGTGAGTGACACAGCCGTACAACAGTCTATATTAGGCTTAAACCAATGCAGCCCAGTCAATCTACGGTGATTTTTGTTTGGGCATGCTAGAGGAGTGAATGTTTCATTTGCATTTGTACAGTACAATAGCCCTTGATCATTTCTATGTATGTCAAATTCAAGTAGGATATGATGCCTTCTGTGTTCCTTTGGAAATCCTGGGCCACATGGAAGAAGATCCTTAAGACAAACATTAAAAAGAAAAGCATCAGTAAGCATCAGTCTAAACCCCACTGGGGTCCTGATTCAAACAATCAAAGTGCATGAAAGGATTTCAATAATGACTTGATTTCCACAACACCAAACATTACTTAATTTGTAATTGTTACCACAATTTTGAGGCCAAATGTTGCTTTTTAAGTTTTTATCATAATTTTATATGGCATGCAGACCTACAAATAAACTTACTTCATTCTCTTCTGCTTGAATTATTCATTATTGGGCTACTGTGTGTAGCCTTCCTATCAATCTATCTTAAAATACATGTCCTCCTGTGCCTATAGTCTTGTATCAAATGGTTACAACTACCAACACATTCCCTGCTTTAGCCTACTGTATGATGTGAGTTTAACCATGCAGTCAAATGTCACATGTGTTGATGTTGCACAATGACAGACTGAGTGGTGCAATACACATTTGATATAGACCATATCTGCCAGTTTATTGTCAGAACATTGAAATAACAATGCACTAAAACTGAACAGAATGTAAACATGGAAATAAAGCATTTAGGCAAAACATATTAAACTTAAAGCCCAAGTGACATGACGTCATGACATTAATATCTATCAATAACTAGGCTATATGCCGTTTTGATTGGCGTTGTATTGGACCCAGCTGGACAATAAAGCCTGACTGATGAGTTGAGCAATGTTTTATTTGTAGACTCAACGTGAAAATTACAGAAGAAAAGGTAGCCTATACAAATACATTTCAGGTCACAAAACAACAATGCATCACCATGCCATGCCTTGTTAGCTTGTAGATCGGCTATTTTCAAAAAACATTCTGCACAATATAAGTCATTTTACTTTTGGTACATTAAGTATATTTTGATTCCGACATTAGTACTTTTACTGAAGTACATTTTGAATGAGGGACTTCTACTAGCAGAGTATGCATCTACATGCCAGTACTTCTCCCATCACTGATTACCAGCCCGGCCCACACTAATCTCAGCGAACGCACCTGAGAATGTTGTGCCTCATACATGCGCTAGGAAGTTTTCACATGTTCAGCAGGCCAGCAATCATTTCGGATCTCCTTCAGGAGGATTTTGTTGTCCATGTGCAGCACGTGGACAAGTGGAGATATTGTAGACTAAACTCACGTTTTCTGCCAGAACGTTCAAATGGATGTAAAACTAGATGACAATAGCTGACTCCAAGTGGCAGTGAATGAAATATTGGGTGAGAATACAGGCAGTGCCACGACTTTTAATGCCGCCGCGATGAGTCTGCCACCGGCCTGTTCCTCGAGTGTTCTATGGCTGGCTGTTTACATGCGGTGGTGGAAAGTAACTAAGTATGTACTCAAGCAGGCCTACTGTAGCCGTAGATGTATTTTATGATTCTGACATTTTCAATCTACGAGAATCGTAGACAATATCCCCCATTGCCAAATAGTGCTTACCCCCACGCCCCAAATGTTAACTAACTGTCCGGAGTTCTAGTGCAATATAATAATCCATATTCTTCAATAAAGAAGTGTTTTAATCCCGTCTGTCTCCCCCCTCGTTTACTTCTTGTTTACATTTTGTGTATTTCCGGATGCGCTTCGTCACTACCGTACATTGTGAATTTCCGACAGTATCGGCCACAGATGGCATTAAAATACTTCTTTATTGAAAAATATGGATTATTACATTGCACTAGAACTCCGGACAGTTAGTTAATGGAGCATGCGGGTAAGCACCTTTATATTTGCATTTGTACATGTTTGGTGCCCGTACAGGCTAGGAGCTGAGAATCCATTTGGCCATGGGGGATAGTGTCTACGACTCTCATTGATTGAAAAGGTCAGAATCCTAAAATACATCTACGAGAGTCGTATTCTATGGCTAGGCCTACTGTACTACAAATTGGAGGTATTTTTTACTTTAGTGGAGTATTTCAAATCTTCAATACGTTTACTACTCCACTTCAGAGGCAAATATTGTACTTTCACTACAATTATTTGAAAACGAATTAATTACTATAGTTACTTTGTAGATTTTGATTATTATTTCAAAACACATAGCCTACCAGTTCAGCCCTATTCAAACTTTGGCTTTTTGAAAATAGCCGATCTACAGCTCTCAACACATAGCAATGCCTGTTGTGAGCTTGTAGATCTGCTATTTTCAAAAGACTTACACATTTTAGATAGGACATGCTGCATAAATAGTACTTTTGGTACTTAAAGTATATTCTGATGCAAATACTTGTACTTTTACTCAAGTACATTTTTACTACCGGACTTTTACTTAGTAGGCTATTTCTGCTTTGTAGTATTTTACTTAAGTAAACAATTGAATACTTTTTCCACCACTGTATATGGATAGTAGCCTACGAAAACATGAACTGTCTGTATGTAATCACAGCCAGGTGGACCAGATCTGTTCGCGCCACATTTCAAAACTCTTCAATATCATGTGTAAACATGACCAGCGTTTGACCGACAGCAGAACCAGAACCAGGGATTTTCAGAGTCAAGAGGTGGGTTTTTTGTTTTCTTTAAGTATATTTACATTAACAGTTGATGTAGTAGGCAGTAGGCACAGTAATATTAGTATTTTATTTGATTCTATTTAGTTTTTTTTGATCGACGCCACCTCCACTGAACAGGTTGGGCCAGTGGTGAGTCACACGTTGCTGTAGGAACAGAACTAATTAATGTCTTTATATTATAATAATTATTAGTTAGGATAACGATAACCGATAATGCTCAAAATTCGGTTGGTGTTCGCAATGACGTGTGTGAAATGTTGTTGAAAAGATACAAGATGGCAAGCTCCACACTCTCTGCCCTTGAACCGGAATTCTGGAAACAATTATTAAGTGATGTTGTACTAATGGAGCTTTCTACAGCTAGATGAAATGGTGCAAATAATCAGACAATGGACATTTGGAATCACATTCTATGTCAAGTTAAGACCTCTATAACTAATTACATTTGTATATATTGCAAAATGTTGGGATTATTTTGTTTTTTATTATTTGTTGTTAATTTATGAATTGAGTTTTAATTATATTCTGTTATTTTTATTTTTATTATATAATTATTTATTATTTCCCCTTTTTTCAATGGTGGTTGGTGCTGGGGTCATGGGTTTTTAAGATGAGGCCAGGAGGGGTGCAGCCACTTGGTCAATATCTATATTCATTCATTAATCTAAAAAAACAAACATGGGCATGTTTATGTGTTGGATTGCTGTAACTGAGTTTTTTCCCCCTTTTTGTGCCTTAGCCAGTGTCAGCTAACAGTAACAGGTATACATTTGTATTGATTTTGAATATCAATCAATGTGTTATTTTGTGTGTACCTGTACCATGTTCTTTCTCTCCTGTAAAAAAGAAAAGATATGAAATGATAATTAGAGATTAACAATAACCAGCAACTCTCTGTTACAAGTGACTTGTTTGGTTTTGGTTTTATTCTGAAATGGGGAAGCAAAGCTGTGTGTATTTAGCAAATAACATGGGGTCAATTTAAGGCTGTTTTGTGTGCCTTTTATCCTACCATCATGCATTCATCTCTCCCTCCTCCCATTCTTCTGTCCATCCATTCCTCCCTCCGTCCTTCCCTCTGTCCCTCTCATCGTCCTTCCCTTCATCCATCCAAAGAGAAACTATATTGTATACAATGGCCGCAGGTTTGTGAAGAGTGGACTGAGGAATTAACATCTCCCCAGCCATACATTCCTCTGCACTGTTTTGAGTACTATACACAATTCTCTCTTTGTGGTTCTCTATTGACTATTCGCACAGTGGCCATTTTCTTAATAGCAAAATGTCCGCTGTGTGAATATGGTGACTGGACCAGCTGCTCCATTCTCATACACCCAAGACAATCAAACCGTAGTCCACATCAACAAAGGTCATACCCCCTCACCTCCCATCATGGCACTCCTCAGACGGCTCACCTGGATTTACGTCACCAAATAAATTCCTCATCCGACCAGCTCGCTTCCGCGACACCACAACACCATTGCTGACTCTCTCCCCCGCTTCATGTTCAGAAATTCAGACAGCTGCCTTGGCAGACTTACATCTCACACTGGCTCTTCCATTTTCTGACATGACATTCCCCTGCCCGAGATCCTTTCTGTCACTTCATATTCCTCACCCTGCAAAACATCCTGCGAGGCCTCGCTCCATCCACCCTGTCTCATATTGGACTGCGCAGAAGAAATTCTAATCATTCAACACCACCTTCAACCTGCCATTCCCATCCCTGAAACTCATCACGCTCATGTCCTAGTTCAGCTATACAGCCACTCGTCCCAGGCCATCAACCCATCCCCAATCTGCGTCTACCTGTCGGGCATCAACTTCATCACTAAACTGCCACCCCTTCCAGCATCTCAGACCACACCATATAAATGGTTACCAGGATGGTTGTCGTCGCAAGCATATTACTTGCATCTGGTCACTTTATGTACTTAAACAAGCCCACCTTGCCCTCATTCCAGTGCTCAAGCTCAATGGGCTTTATCCTCACCTGCTTCTCACTCCTCAAGTTCTCACCGTCTTCGTCCCCTTCTGTTGCTCTCTCTTCCCCTCATCCTCCAATCCCTCACCCTCTCGCTTCATGCGTCTCAGTCCCTTTCCCTTCATCCTATGTGTTCCCTTCTCTGATCCCTTGCCCCCATGCTCACATCCCCTCCCCCAACAACAAGCCTAATTTTTATTTTAATTTTTGTTCTCTCACAGTGACTAACTGTTAAAAGGAGAGTTTGCTGACTACAGAAATCAACAAGAAGATACCTAAGGTAGGCACCCTTCTGGTTTTCTATTTGCTGTTGCCTGCCACTGTCTTAAAAATCTGTTTAATAACTTTAACCATATATACATTGGCTATATGAAAATAGCTGATCTACAAGCTCACAGCGCACAACCTTGTACATCTGCTATTTCAAAAAAACAATTACTGAAATGTTTGGAAAAATCTGGTTTGAATATTATGTTTGAACCATTTTAACGACACAAATTTTGTATATGGGGGTCCCTGGCACAAACTATTTTCAGATTGTGGTGCGTGGCCAAATATATGTATACTAATTTGGTGGTCCTTGACATGACAGTACAGTCTAGACTAATTTGATAGAGTATGCATTCGCCTGGTTCGTAATTAATTATGTTTTTAACTTTTTTCTGTGGTATTGATGCATGCTGGGACACAGATGCCCTGCCCATATTTTTCATACTGAAAAACTTACTGCCTGCTTTTAATGGCCAGAAAGTTAATGTCCCCAATTTTGACAAAATATTAATGGTTCCTATCTGAAAGCCTCTGACCCAAAATGTATTCATAGACCTGGAGCAAGTCATTAGTTAATCATTATGGTCTGCCGGTGACATCTGGTGTGAAGAGTCATTATTGTTTTCAAAATGTAAAATCTCTAAACACCCTGAAAACTTGTAGAGGTGTTTTCAGTTAGTCTGGCTGATTACACGATTATACTTATTCTCAGGACTGTGTGGGCGTGCAGAAACTAGGTTTGATTGAAAAACCTTGCAATCCAGTTAGTTTTGTTGTAAGTAAGGGCAACCCTAATTTTTCCTTTTGGCCCATAGGGTTTTGTAAGATCATGAAATTACCAGAACAGCTCCACACAGCTCCAACCTAACTAGAGGTGTCAGAAGATTAACTGCATACACCTGTATTTGTGTTCAGTAATACTACTACTAATAATAAACAGAATAAGATATTTGTACTGTATGCCATTGATCTAATCTTGAATCCAAATTCAAAGGTTTAATACAGTGTGTCATCTGAGTCATCACCCGATCCGATCAATGCATTCTCAAAACATACAATCTTCATGTAAAAAACACATTATAATAGCTTTTCCGTTTGGCTTTCGACCACAATACTGCATCCTAAAATGTGCCCATTACATCTGCCAATGGGCAGATGTAATTTGGCCTTCCACAGCCTCTGTGGAGAAGAAATGTAGCCAAATATGGATATTGCTTTACAGATCTACCTCACCTTCATGTCCATTGAGAGTGATTTATGGTGAAAAGGGGGAGCTTACTGACCAGCTGATCAAGGACTTTGCTGCACAGAAGTCAACAAGAAGACTGCTAAAGGTAGGCACTCTGGTTTAATATTTTCGGCTGCTGTCTGTCATTGTCTGTGCTATCATGCGGTGTATAGTCTCGCGTCACCAGACTGTTGCTTCCCACAATTTACAAATGTTTCCGACATACAGTCTGGGACTCGGAAGCTCTGATCATGTGTAAGTGGAAAGCGGATGCCCCTCCCCTACCCACGTCCGTTTCAGCATTGTGCAGAGTCCGACTGGAATCAACGAATCTCATAAACATCGTTTATGTCTACTAGTGTCTTCTTTCACAGTTTTTTCGGCATTAATTCCATGATACCTTTCTCAGTTTTCTGTGATAAACAATCCTCGCACAAATAACATGAATCTACCGCTCCTATGACTATGCTTCCGCCTCGGTTCTGTTTCCACTAGGACTACAGGTCCGCGGGCACCGCGTCGTGATTGGTCGAATGTCTTTCCGGTCTGAACAACTTCCGTTACACAGCTTTCGGGAAGTGTAGTCCCAGACTCTATTTTAGCATTCAGAGATTGTGGAATAGTTGTCTGGTGACGCGAGACTATGCGGTGTATGCAAAAGGGATTCACGCTATTGCTCTATTGCTGTTGTATTGGGTTCCAAAGGGTAGCAATGAATACTTTTTGGTAATTTTTTTGGCTATGGAATTGAAGGCTGATGTGAATACTTGTCTTTTGTGTTGTGGATGCTGTTCATTGTTTTGAGCTGTGACAGGATGGCTGTTGTGTTGGTTCACACAATTGGCTGGGTGGCACCACCTCTTGGTGTGTACTGTACAGGATATTCCTCACAGTCAGTATGAAAATGGGGTGTGTGTGTGAGTTGGTGGGCCTCTATAATGAGCAGTGGTGGTAAGTAAGTACAGTACACGTACTCAAGTACTGTACTTAAGTACAATTTTTAGGTATTTGTACTTTACTTGAGTATTTCCACTTTCCAATAGTTTTACTTCTACTTCACTACACCTCAGAGGCAAATATTGTACTTTTACTCCATTACTATTATTTGACCACTTTATACTAGTTACTTTGTAGATTTAGCTTACAAAACATACACACAACTTCAGCCCTTAAACTTTGTCTATTTGAAAATAGTCGATCTACAAGCTCACAACGCATCGCAATGCGACGCGTTGGGAGCTTGTAGATCTGCTATCTTCAAGGGATTTTTGTACATTTTATACACTTGAAAACTTGTGAAATGGGACCTCCTGCATAATGAGTACTTGTACTTTTGGTACTTTAAGTACATTTTGATACCAATATTTTTGTACTTTTACTTAAGTCAATTTTGAATTCCAGACTTTTACTTGTACTGTAACAGAGTATTTCTACATTGCAGTATTGATACTTTAACTTAAGTAAAACATTTGAGTACTTTTTCCACCACTGATAATGAGTGAAGCCTAGAGGTCCGTGGCTTCCAACCCCCCATAATGTATGTATCTGTGTGTGTGTGTGTGTGTGTGTGTGTGTGTGTGTTTGCAGGCATAGAAACGTGTCACCTTTTGGTGGAATTATCCATTTTGAATCAGAAATAGATCACCTACGTAGTTCGTGCATTTACGATGAGAAAAGTTTTGTGGGGTTGGTGGGGGGCTACTCAAAGCAAAAGACTGATGCATGCCGACTCAAAGCAAAGGTGATGTGAAAGTTAAGCGTGTGTGTGCGTGTGCGTGTGCGTGTGCGTGTGCGTGTGTGCGTGTGTGCGTGTGCGTGTGCGTGTGCGTGTGTGTGAGTGTGTGTGTGTGTGTGTGTGTGTGTGTGTGTGTGTGTGTGTGTTCATACGTGGAACATATTTGACTATGATCTTGGTTTTTAGGGATCCTTCTGTTGGTGCTATCATATCTGAAATGATCAAGAGAGGGTGCTGTTGCACTGCGCCAAACTGTAGTCTTCCACTACAAATGGGGAAATCTAAGATCTCTAATACCATTACTGTTCATAATAAATGTCAGCTGACATTAAGAATGCCAAGGACAAATACTTGAGCTAATAACCCTGCATAATTATTGAGACACGATGATGAAATATAGGGAAATTGGATGTTAAGGATTTTTTTGCCCCCCCCTCCCCCCACACACACAGCTTTCAAACGAGCATCTTGCTGAGTTTTAAAGAAGTGTAGCATAAAGCCCAGGGGCAGAATAGGTTCTGACTTTCGAGATGTTTTATCTAGTTTTGAAGAAACGTCAGCACAAGAAAAGCTCAAACAATTGATACAGTACATGCCCGTAATTTCTTTTTAGCTCTACTTTTTTTTGATTATGATACTTGATCTCCCGCCTATGTTTTATTAGCCTATTTGATGTGATTAATTAAAGTGAATTGAGATAGGATGTTGCACATTTAGTTGAAACTGGAGTAATTGCTATGTGTACTGAGCCATCAGAACACTGGCAAATATTTGAACACAATTATTTAAATTTTTTATTGTGATTTAGAGTAGGCAGGTCTTCTTCATATAGCTACTGTATACAACTAATTATTGTATTACCTAAGTAACATTTTACTGCTGCAAAAACTAAGAGTTCACCTCAACAGTCATGTTTTTCCAGTTGTTGCTTTTGTTTTCTGTAAGATAAAGGATATTAACTTTGCATTGTTATGAACATTGTAGTGAAAATAACACCATCTCAAAACTACAGATTGGTTGGCTGAAAGCTCTCCAAGGACTGTCTAGAAGAGAGGATTTGTTTGGTGTTTATATATGTCAAAACAAAGTGTAACAAAAAGGAAAGAGAATGAAAAAACACGTATGGGGATTATCTTAGCCATGGGGACAAACGGAGGAGATGGATCCATCTGCATGCGTGTCTTTGGAAACCTTCACAGGAATGCCTGTAAACAATGGTTGAAGGAAGTGCCAAGAAAAACTGTCAACTTGGAATAACACTGCCTCATGGAGCCTACTGAAATAAGACCACCAACATGGCAGTTTCACTTTACAGTTTTCAATGTCATGCAAAACATTGCAATTTCCCAGATGGTGGCAAATTGGGTTTACTTAGACTTTTTTTTGTTATCCCACTGAATTCAGAGACAGGCTTAGATCGAAGATAAGATAGTCAGGACAATTTCTTACAATAAAGTAAATGTATTTTTTGCTGAAAACAAAATGTATCTGATCTTGAAAAATAACCTGATTGAGGCAGTACTGCACACTACAGTACAAGCTACAGTATAGCACATACTATGTGACAGCACTGGTGATAAAATAGTAAGCTGAGCTTTCATCAATCCAACATAGAGACTGAGAAAGACAGCTGCTTTTCGTATCTGATCAAAGGAGGCAGACAAGTGCTGTGGACTGAACCTCCCTCCCTCATCTTCCCATCCCTCTCTTTCTAAGGTTAGTTGAATGCATTGTCATCTCATTATCTTTGAAGAGGGGACAGATCCCTCCCGTTTGAGTGGGCACCGTGTCTCAGACGGGCCCAGAGAGTGCTGAAGCGCGTTCCCGTCTCATTATGTTGAGTGAGAGATATCACGTCCCATCTGCCAGACGCTTTCCACACAAAAACATGGTTTGCAGCACTGTGCATATTTGATATTTTTGCGAAGGGACAGTCCGCTGTAATTTCAAAAGTAACCAAATCATGTACTGCATTGTATTCATAAAACAAATTATAATATGGATAATCTTTTCTTATTAATACAGTCAATGAATCTTAATAATTAATATGGTGCCGGTATGAACATTCAAACAGCATGGAGTAGAGAGGAATGAGGCAAAGGCTAACAATAGCTCCCATCCAGATGCCAAATTGTCCTCCGACAGGAGTTCCTCTTGAATGGTTCTCTCAAACTTCATGGGCCAATTGCCCAAACATATTGTGGACACAGTACATTGAAACCACAACATACATGATAGATGTCAGATCAAAATGAATCCAGCCATGGTTTTACCAGCTTTGAATTCATGCATGGGAAAGCCTGTCAGGGCCAAGAGATGATGTAGACACTGGCTCTCACTGTTTGTCAAGATTCAACCCCCCCACCCCTCCTCTTTCTGTCTCTCCCCTTGTTTGAAGCTACTCATCTGCTGTCAAGCGTCTCGTTTCCAGTATGCCTGAGAATCTAGATTCTACATTTGTGGACTTCTCACAGGAATGAGCGCAATTAGACTGCTTTGTGGGTTTGAAACTCCCTTTTACATAAACTATGATGCGATTGCAATCTATCATTTTAATGGGACTCAACTTTCCAAAGAAGTTTCTTATAATTTGGTGACTACTCATGCCTGTTTTGTGTCTAATTCAAACAATAAACCAACGACCCATAAATGACATATTTTTCCACAGAAGTTTTGCCTTTTTGAAGGGCTGGAGAAAACAAGGGAAATGTAATATACTGTCCTTTTTTTGTTGAAAACTTAGTCAAACATTCTAATAATGATTAAAAATCTAAATATAAAAATAGCCTCATCGCACAGAACACAACATTTTAGGTACCAGTAGTTTGTGTTGTATACTGTTACTATGAGTCCAACGGTTGTTCTATAACTCACTTTCAAAGTCTCAGTACATCTGCAACTTCATCTTAATGCACGTTCTCACTTCTTGAAAGATACAGTCCAAACTTTCTATGGCAGGTTTTTTAGGTTAATCTTCACAACAGAGGAATAAGGCACCCATTGTTGCTCGTGTACCATTATTGTCTGATATGATGGTTACCTCACCATGATCTTTCTCTCTTGGCACATTATCACTGCCCCTGCAACATCCACTTGCGAATTGCCTTGAGAACTAAATCACTGCCTTTGTCAGACACGGCTGCCTTTCTCTCCCAGACCCATTGCTTACTGCTATTGTTAGTGAAGATGAAGAGCCCACGACAATTAAAGCTGTGGACCATTACTTCTGCTGAATGGAAGGTTAGGCCTCATGCTTTACCGCCTGAGGGAAAAGGCTGCAGTATCTGCATCTGTCATCCAGTGCCGTAATAGAGTGGCTTGGAATGGATAGAGAACACATTTAAGAGTTCAAAAGGCTCTGCATGCGTAAGGTCAGGTACACATGTGTACCTCTGTGCCTTGTAATGACGCAAGTTTACAATGGATCGTTGGGCCATTGAAAATTACTGTATGGGGGCAACACCAGCTGAGTTGCCGTCTCAGAATTGGAACATTTCCCCAGCTCCACCTGGCTTTGTGTTGAAGTGTCCTTGAGCAAGACAATGAACAACTAACTGCTCCCGATGAGCAGTTTATTTTTTTACCTTGCATGGTTGCTTCTGACGTTGGTGTGTGAAGTGTACGTGAATGGTTGAACGCAACGTGCAATGTAAAGCGCTCGGGATAAAAGTGCTAAATAAATTCACCATTTACCTTTACTATAGTTACACAAGTGAAGTCCAAGGTCAGAGAGGACGGGCAGAGAAACAAAATGTACGGACTTTTTTTTTGGGGAAATGGATGTACCACACAGCTCTAAATACATTTGTAAAAACTGACTATGCAAGGTTTCTTTAGTGTGAATTTTATAGGGCTATTTCACACTGGGCAAATAATACAGTACACAGGGGTGTAATGGCAGTTTTATGAAAGCTACAAGGAACAGAGTGTTCCAAAGTGTGCAAGTACAAGAATGGAATGTGATGATGCAAAACTGAATGCTTGTGTTCCAGTACAGTGCTCCAGCTCAAGGCTATAGTCTATAACTAGCTACGAATGGGATCTGAGCAGTAGCACACCAGGGTTGAGTTAATCAATTTTTGGAACATTTTGTTTCTTGTTTAACCCCAGGCAAACGGCATCACACAGGCAAAAAACCCACATGGCAGCTTTATTGCCAGGAGGATTGCCCATGGCAGAAGAAAGCTGAACCTTTCTTATCCGCCTATAGCTCACTGTCTCTGTCTGGTAGCATATACACGCAGATAACAACTTCAAAAGATTAATTCTCATCTCACTACACATCTCTCTCTTTTAACTGATATATCTTTTGTACTCAGAGTAGCCCAAGTCCTTTTTCTACGTAGCCTTTAGCTTGGTAAAGAAGTTTCCCTTCAAATTAATCCTAAAGCTCAAGCCTAAAACCCCTATGTGACGTGCAGAAGTGTTAAATTATTTAGGCAGAATCTGTATTTTATCATACAGGTAGTTGGGTTGAATACTAACAAGCATCAATTCAAGGCTCCTGCTAGGAAAGTTAGTGTGGGATGAGAGACCGCCCTCCCCAACCAAAAAGAAGAAGAAGAAGAATATTGGCACTGTAAATGCTAAGTTTGTGTACCCAACTATTATACCATTTAATTTCCGTCTTGTCAGCCCTTAACACATTTAATTTGCTATGGAACAGCTTAACCACTCAAACCCTATATACTTTGTCATATGACGAATAGCCAGAAATTAGTCGATGTACAAGCTCACAACTCATTGTGAATGGATATGTTGTGAGCTTGTAGAGCTGCTATTTCTGTTTTTGACAATTATTGGCTATAATGACATGCCCAAAATAGGAACGGCAGGTTGAAATAACAAATTGTCAGTTCCACTTAAGCTCTGTGCTGCGTGTCACATGGTCTGTGTTTTGAACCAGCCTAGAGATTATCCTTTGAGGAATATAAAAAAATATATTCCGCAATCCACACACAAGCAGAAGGTAATCCAGAACGAGTCAGTGTAGCATCATGGATTGTTTTGGGAATAGGAGAGAATAGGACCTTCCTGTTGTGTTGTCTTTCACCTGGCTCCTCCTCATGCACTGCATGTCCTTCACAGTCTAGGAACCCATGTATAAAGCCCAGGTCCGCCAACATGCCTGCCTGCCAGCGGGATGCAACACTATGAAAGGTGTTGCCTCTTTAAGTCTCCTGTGTGGCATGTTAAGCAATGGTAATCTGCCGCAGTGCAGACAATAAATTCCACTGCATAACTAAGCGTCGCCATGAAATCGTACCTGGTTGGAATACTGTATGGGGAGAGAGGGATGGATATACGGGTGGAGGGAGGGAGTTTGAAAATCCTTCAAAGGCAATCAAGCCTGCGTGCTTCCACCCACTCTTCCCATGATACAGTGGGAACAGTATGGGGGCTCTGTGCAAAACTAAATGTGTCACAAAATGTCCAACACGCATAGGCAAAAGATAGAACAATGTAAGTAGCGCCAACTGTAGGCCATGCTCTGAATTTATACACCCACAAAATATATATATATATATATTTTTTTTAAATAAAATATTTCCTCTAGCTTGGTGCTGATTTGGTCGGCATACGATTCATCTGCTCAGTTCAACAATGCAGCTTGCTTCTGTGACAAATCTGAATGCCTGGGCTTTCATCCCAGATCTCAGAAGCTTAATAGGGTGCCATGTGGAGAGTGATGTAATGCAAAAACACAGTTAGTTGAGCACACACCAGCTTTAGTGAAAACAGGAGGGGAGAGAGAGAGAGAGGGAGAGAGGGGGAGAGGGAGAGAGGGAGAGACTCAAAGGGCCTGATTACCGCCTATCATCCAGAATACAACTTGTACCACCAGAATCTCTAGTGAGATTCCCAGTACGGTTGGAGTATGATAAGAGGAATGAAAAGCCAGTTTGTGTCGGGGCCTTCTTAACCCAGCTGGAGGAATGTGATCGCCAATTTATTTATTTTATTGCAGGACTTAGACAGCTACTGTGCAGTTATTTGACAAACTGAAAGCCATTTCAGGCCGTCACAGGCAAAATTATTTGGAACACCCCGTGGGCCGTGGCAAGGGTCTATAATCCCAACAAAGAAATGTTATTATTCACAACAGTGTGAAAAGTGACGCACCAAAGCTGCCCCACGCCAAGTGTGGGTTTTGTTATGGGTTTTGATCATTTTATTGCTTTGTTTTCATGAAAGATATTAGACTGTCTTTTTTATGCTTTTTGGTCCTTTCAAGAACTGAAGATGAAAGGATAGCAAGCACAGTAACACTTGATACAACAGCCCTTTGCATAGATATTGCTTCTCAAGTTAGGGGTCCAGTCAATGCAATTTTCCTGTATGACAGCAAGCTGTCAAATGCTATGAGAAATCAGAAACAATGAAATAGATAAATGTTAACTTAATTCAGGGTGTCTGCACGTATCAGGAAGTTAAATGCAAGTAATGCCACCTAAAATGAAATGTAAGCCCAAGCAACGAAAATAAACACATATAATTATAATGAAATGTATTTATATAGCATTTTTCATACATAGAAATGCAGCTCAAAGTGCTGGACAGTACAGCTAAAGAAAGGATCAAACAGATTAAAAAACAACATACTGTATTAGGCTTCGGAGAAATTATCGGGCATGGTTTTTAGCCACATTGCGTATTAGCGTTAAACTTGCATAATGCCCACATCGCATTTCAAGACCTTTCGAAAGTGAATTGAATACAATTTATTACATTAAAGGCCTTTTTAAAATAAATAAAAAATACAATATTATTTATTATTTATTCAAGACTTTTTAAGGATCTGCGGTCACCCGGTCTTATACGTTCTGGGGTACTATATGCTATTGTCAGTTGGGTTAGTCCTGCTCCCATGTAAATTATTCAGCATTTACCCCAGTGCAGTTTGTATTGTTAGTGTACTTAAATTATCATGGATGTTTCAGAATCAGATCCTTACGAAAAAAGAAAGAAAAAAACAAACTATTGCACTCAGCGCAGGAGCAAATGCAGGAAAAAGACTCAACAGTTTGTAAAACTCTAATGTTAAATTAAATTGTGGCAGAACATCCTGAGATTCATTCAAGCCATTTCACCATGGCCTTTGAACCATTTAAAAAGGAAAATCTGATGTGCTTATTTTAGTCATCTAAAATAACTGGTTGCTTGTCTCTTGTTAGTCTAATCACCAGATGAGCGACAGATGAACAAGGGAAATCAGTTCTCATTCAGGGACAGAGAATGATAGCTACTGTACGCTACAAGGGATTTATTTTATTATTATTTATTTTTTTACATAGTGCAGTGTAATTGCAATTTGTTTCTCAAATCTTGATTTAGAGGAAAATGTTGGATCCGAGGTATAATGAGTTCTGGCTCTTAAAAGGTCTCCTAAGAGCAGTATCTTCATGACAAGCCTTTATTATTCCCCAGTACAACAATCCATTACATTTTTATAGCGAATATTGCTCCCTTCTGAGGAATTCAGCAAGGAACACTTTGCATTTTTATGCCCAACTTATTCTTGGTACGTGGTTGCACACTGAAAATAGTCGACCTACAAGCTCACAGCACGTTGCATTGCAACGTACTGTAGATCTGCTATTTTTGGTGCGCAACACCGGCATAACTAAGTATAAATCAACCATTACAGGTCTTGTGTTCCTTCCCAATGCATGTGACTAGCAAACAGTATTAGCATCTGGGGAATGGTGAGCTGTCTGGGGCTTAAACATTTGGATACTGCTACCGCTGCCTGCATATCAATAGAATATTGTTTTAATGTTGACTTCCTCTAGCTCTTCTTTGAGAGAGGAGGAACATAAAAAACAAATGCAAGATGAAGATGTAAGCCTGCGTGCTAAGAAGTATATAATTTAGATGAATTCAACAAAACATTTTCTCACCTACACACAGAGGCTGAACTGATAAGAGCTGGAAACACACTAAATTATGAAGTTTTGATTGTTTAGTTTCCTGTTTTATATTGATTAACAAATGTCTGGCTAAGAGCAAATCTCATTGTGGGTTACAGATTTTTGAGGCTTGGACTTTTTAAACTGAAATTACATTACTCCATCTTTAATAAACTGTAATATTATGTGCCTTTATATCTTGACCACATTCCATATGTTTTAGGCCTACTTTTGTATTACCTATAATATATTCTAATCTGTACTGCTACAACATCTTGTTATCTAAATTGCATGTGTAGTGAGTGAGTAAGGTTCAGTATCGAAACTAGGTGCCATACTGGGAATGGTGCAGTCTACTGGACTGAATCACAATGCAGATTTGGTGCTTGATTTTGGTGCTACTTAAACGCCTGAGCTGTGACCCTGGTACTCCAAAACAAACATTGCAGGCAACAGAAGCATCACCGCACTGCACGTTTGACTAGTAAACAACATTAACTTGCTCTGACAGCAGCGTACGCTACCGTTAGCTTGTTAGCTTTAACATATGGTTAAAACAATGCCTAAAAGCAAAAACGTTTAAACTGTGTGGCTGCATTTCACTCGAGAGGATTCCAATACCGGGACGTGCAACATGTAAAAGGGGGGACACGCCAAATTTAATGAAGCATCTAGTGTCGCACAGGATACATTTGAAAGCAGTGTGATTCGCTGTGTGGACTGCGTGCATAATGCTCAATCTACTCTGTCGTACAACTGTGTCGCTCACTGAAAGTAGTGGATCTACAAGCTCTGGGAAACTCTTGGTAACCCACATACTGTACATGCTCTCTTTTCCATTCCAATCCCCATCCCAGGTCAATTTGTAGGCAGCTAGTTGTAACATGGTCTTTACTATGCATGACGTTCAAATACCCTTGGCCTTTTTTGGACAAAAGGTAGAGCAGGGAGCTGGGGGCATTTCATTTCATGCTCTGCCTCCTCAACCCCAGATGTTCACCTCGAAAACATCTCCACTGATACAGGTAGGGACTTAATGGCGCGCAAATTGCCCCGAGCTCAGGTAATGAAATGCAACCTCTGTATAATTTTAATTGAGAGCTCTGGATGGAAATCAAATGATAATGTGCTCCATGCATGGAAAGCTTTCAAGTAAGTGTGTGTGTGTGTGTGTGTGTGTGTGTGTGTGTGTGTGTGTGTGTGTGTGTGTGTGTGTGTGTGTGTGTGTGTGTGTGTGTGTGTGTGTGTGTGTGTGTGTGTGTGTGTGTGTGTGTGTGTGTGTGTGTGTGTGTGTGTGTGTGTGTGCACGTGCACGCATGGTTTGTGCTCCATTAAATGACTTCATCCAGGTTGTGAGCCTATCTTTATTTTAATTGTTGGAGACCACAGGATGATAAAAAGGCTCGGTCAAGGCTAAGCATCAGTTAAATGAAGCACAGGATGTACATACCTCTAAATGCCCAATAGGGATTTGTATTTACTGTTCAGCCGTGTGTGGTGCCTATCAGAACAAGCACATCAGTCAACACAACTATAGCAGTGGTTCCCAAAGTGTTGAGACAAATCCAGGTGTGCTTTAGGATTTTGTGACAACCACACATTATTACAATATACACAACTACGGTATACGAAAATGTATGAATTATCTTTTAATTTTCTTTGCCTGGGAGGCAAAGAAAACTCCTACAGATTTTGTCCACAATTCACACAAATTGGTACTACACATTATCTCGTCGTGATAAACATGTATCATTCATATTTTTCATATTCCATGTTCCATTCTGATTGGCCACGATTGCCGTCCAAAATTTGCAAGAGGAGCCCATTTGACATAGAATTGCAAAAATCCTGAATGAGGGGCACTCGGGTGGTGCAGTGGTAAAGTACCTGCCCACCGCCGTCTGGGGGTTCGAATCCACCACAGTGCATCTGGCTGTCGAGCATCTATACCAGGGGTCAGCAACCTTGAATGTCAAAAGAGCCATTTTGGACCAAAGAAATTGATACAAAATCTTTTTGGAGCTGCAAACATATTTTAGCCTTATAATGAAGGCAGCACGGGCTATTAAGTGTATATTAGGCTATCAAAATGACTAAATACAAATACATGTTAATGAGCATTCATCATTAAATATGATACGAATTTGCCTTTACAAATTCTATACGATAAGAAATACGATTTAAGAAATATAATTTATTTACTAATTTAAACTTGCGTCCCTATTTTCGGCATATCAATATTGGCGAAAAGTTCAAATGTATTTATTTATCTTGGAAAAAATAGATTAAAAATCACACCCTGTGTGAAGGAAGCGGTGCCTTTGGGGCGGGGCTTAACTCATTTCAGTTCGTCCCTATTGGTGGTCTGAGTCCACTTACCAAATGTGTACTTGTTAGCATGCTGCAAACTGGAATGATGGCTGTTTAAAGGCCAGCCAATGGGCAGACAGAGGGGGCGGGGCTTAAGTAATTATACAGTTCGTCCCTATTGGTGGTTGTAGTCCATGTACAAAATTTGTACTCCGTAGCATGCTGCGAACTTGAGTTATGGCTGTTTAAAGGCCAGCCAATGGGAAGACAGAGGGGGCGGGGCTTCAGCAATTCGTGCTCGTCCCGTATTGGTGGTCTAAGTCCACATACCAAATTTGGACTTGGTGGCATGCTGCAAACTGGAGTTATAGCTGTTTAAAATCCCGTGCTCATCCCGTGCTGATACGGGCGGACGGACATAACATACGCTGGGGGTCCCTGGACCCCTCTTTGATAACCAGTGGCACGTGTGGCCAATGAGAGGAGAGATGGCATAGGCAATCTCCAAGTCTGTGTGTGTGTGCGTGTGTTTGTATGTGTTGCTTCTTTGCCGTGCTCATCCCGGGCTCATACGGACGGACACACAGACACACAGACACACAGACACGGAGTCAAAGCCAAGTGTAGAGCGGTTGGCACCGCTAAAAATAGTGAAAATAGCCAATATACAAGCTTGGCTGTGATGTTGTATTTACATTTTTGCTTGGAATACAGATTCTTTTAGATTGTAGCTTGTATTTTTGCTATGAATACAGGTGTCCATTGAAAAAAGTGATCTTGTAGATCTGCTGTTTTTGCTATGAATACAGGATCTTGTAGATCTGTCTAGATTATATGATGCCTAGATTTTTTGACTTGCCCATTGGTGTGCCTTGGGCACAGAAAGTTAAAAAAACACTGCTCTATAACTCTAAAGTAAACCAACAGTATAACACTAGAACTGTTTGACGCATTGGCAATCATTTAAAAGAATAATACTTTTGAGTTCTTTTTCAGGGCATTATTTATTATATGATCATTATCATTTTTTAACATTTTGGCCAAAAAAAGAAAGAAGAAGAATTAAAACAGTAAAGTATGTGTCCACTCGGCTGTCTCACTTGCCAAGTGCAGCAGAAGAGCAAACTAACCCACGTACGTACGTACTGGCGTTATCCCCAGACACTGCTGCTTATTTGTCACCTGTCTCACTACTCCCAGATGTTCATGTGAGAGGCCTAATGATGTGCTTTCTCCTCTCTCCTTCCTGCCTCTTCTGCAGGGAGAAGGAAACATGACACACAACTTGGTACACAACGCACGCAAAATGCACACACATCTCTCTACACACACACACACACACGCACGCACGCACGCACGCACGCACGCACGCACGCACGCACGCACGCACGCACGCACGCACGCACGCACGCACGCACGCACGCACGCACGCACGCACGCACGCACGCACGCACGCACGCACGCGCGCGCACACACGCACACGCACACACACAGCAAAATCCCGATTCTTTGTTTAACCCTTAAGATGGTAGATATGAGCCTGTTTCTACACACTTACAGTAAAAGTTCATTTTTTAGCCCTATATACTTCATTGTAAGTCAAATAGTGAAAATAGATGATCTACAAGCTCAAAATGCCTTGCAACACAACATGTTGAGAGCGTGTAGAACAGGGGTAGGCAATTGAGATAAGCCTAGGGCCAATATCACTCCCAGACATTCCATCGCGGGCCGGGCCTCCCCGCGAACTGGGTCTAATTCGGGTCTAACTCGGTCTAATTCGGGTCTAATTTGGGTCTAATTCGGTTCTGTTTGACCAATATAAATCAACATTTTTTCCGGTTTAAATATCAGCACAGGCGATTTTTCTGGTGATTTTTTTTTTCTTCTCCATTTTCCTCTAATCTAGCTATAAAATGTTATAAATCCTTTAAAATGCATCGTGTTTATGAGTGCATGATTTCAAAAGTGGGTTCAAAATCAAAAAATATTTTTCTAAAAAAAAATGTTTTTTTTTTTTCAAAAAAAAAATTTTCTCAAAATTATCTCACGGGCCAGATATTATTTCTGGGGGGCCAATTTCGGCCCGCGGGCCGCCTATTGCCGACCCCTGGTGTAGAAGATCTGCCATTTTCAACAATCTTTTGCCTATTTTCACAGAATATTTGCCTATTATGACATGACCAGTTTAACGCACGGTTCATGTGGTTAAACTAACACTCAGGATTTTGCTGTGCACTTAGGGCATGGATGGGCCCCAGTGGAAAGCCTTCTGACAGCCAGCAGGTGATGGTGCCAGGCCAGCTGTTCTTGCCCCACCTCTGCTCAGCTGTCCGAGCCCAAAGCAGCCTTTGAACAGCCTATTACCCCGACACAGCACCAGGGGAAAGCAATCAGCTCCAGAGGTGCACCCCTCTCACACCAGATGGTGTCGGAGATGAATCGAGCCATTATATTAGTGCTGGATAATTCCTCAGATGGAGCTAATTAAAAAGAAAAATAAGTGCTGTCCTCTACTTAAGTCCTTTTGCAACCTAGGACGTCCAGTGAGGTCCCTTTCGTTTTCCTGGATAGATTAAACAGAGACAAAAGTGAGTGGCTCCAATCAAATTTCCGCAATTGGCAATAATAACTATATAAAGGTTGATGATGCAATGTGAGAGTGCGGACTAGCAGACAATCTTCTATAATATAATTCACTTTGTGTGTGTGTGTGTGGGTGTGTGTGTGTGTGGGTGTGTGTGTGTGTGTGTGTGTGTGTGTGTGTGTGTGTGTGTGTGTGTGTGTGTGTGTGTGTGTGTGTGTGTGTGTGTGTGTGTGTGTGTGTGTGTGTGTGTGTGTGTTTCACACACAATTTGTCCCAGGCATAACTCAGAGATAGCGTCCGACCGTTCTATCCAAAACTTGGTGTGTGTGTGTCCCATATGACCCCAAGGTGTGCTAAGTCTAAAGGCATTTCGGAATCACAAATATCTGGATTTGTCAGCCCGCCGGTCTGAGAAAGAGGCAGAAATTCTCTGTGTGTTCAGGAGATTGTATGCATCGGCTTCTCTGTTTGGCCAACCCAAACCATTGGCGTCACAAATTGGTGTCACGTCATGTTTGTGCAGTATAAGTGTCTGATTGGCTAACCCTACGCGTCGGCTTAACTGATTGGGCGAGCTTTGACATGACCAACTTTAGCACAAATCACCATTGTTTTGCAACGATTGAGATTGAGCAAATCGCTGTTGTTGGGTAACAGTTTCTGTTGTGTATGACAGTGGTTCCCAAATTGGGGGGTATTTTGGGGGGTAGCGGCCTGAAAAGTTTGGGAACCCTTGGTGTATGACATCAGCCTTATCTCTTTCATAAGGGAGAGGGCACCGTATGGTAATTAATACTCACACAAGATGTGGATGATATGTCTATTGAGGAAGAACTATTACAACATAACACATAATGCAAAAAAAGGGAGTAGGCTACAACTGCATTACAACTATATAATGTAGGTTTTTACAAATGATCACAACAGGTAGCCAATAGCCATGAGTGTTCCGTATACAAGTAACACAAGTGTCCTTGCCACAACCGCTGCACTAGCGACTCCTACTGGTTGGCAGGGGCACCTGTTCTAACTTCTGCTTGGAGGTGGTGCGGGGGAGATGCCATGAACCTCTGCATGCGTTACACTCTCCAACTGAAACTCCTATTCTGTCCGGTGAAAAGAAGTAGCTGGCGACTCCATGCGTATCGTGATGTCTGCATTTTACCCAGGCCAGTGGGAGTCAGCAGTGACAGGGACCACACCGCAGAATATGTAAGGGGAATTGACAATGTCTAAATTAGGGAGAAAATAAGAAACGGCTACAATAACCTTATCTTTTTGTGGTGTAACAATTTGAGCAAGATGTCTAACCCGCGTATCACTTTTTCATTCAAACTGAATATGACAAGAGCAGTAATTAGATTTCGAGTGTCCTATTCGTCTGCAAAATATTGAAAATATTGCGAGTTGACATTGGCCAACTGTGTTGAATAAACTTTGTTCCTACCATTGTTTGGTGTCATACCTTGACAAAATAAAGCCAAAGTAGTGTAACATTGAGCTCTGTAAATTTGGCATCTGTGTTGGCTTAAGCCCATGCAGACAGAGACACGCCACTGGAATGTGAATCACAGTTGGCTTCAAAGGATTTAGGTAAACTCTGAAACAGTGCTTATTGCTCTCTGATCCACTTTTGTGTTAATGAAAAGCATGTCCTGAATCTGTCAAGGGAGATTAGGTGAATATCATTACAATTGTCCTTTTGCCAATGTAGATTCACTATATCCACAGGGATTATAGTCCAACCAATTCCGATGTGTATTACCGCTCCCTGCCAAAGAAATTCAGGAATGGTTGAGTTGATGATAAAGACTAGAAATAAAGTCTTGAATTTTAGTGAACACCTGGGGTTGGGGAGGAGGGGGTGATAAGTGATCTTTACCTTTCGATTCAGGATTGTTTCATGAGGCATGCTTGCCTTAATTGTCGGCCGAACAGTCGACAATTAAGGCATGTTTTCGCATGTCTGTCTGGGTGTCCGTCCATGTGTGTCTGTGAACAGCTAATCTGTTGCCAATCACTGTTGGACTTTTCAGTGTGAAACTTTGCACACACACTCCCAGTAGGCCAAAGAAGAACCTCTGCCCTACATTTTTCAAATCAGCCTCATGATAGAGCTGTACAGGCCGCTTCACATTTTGACCTACTGTATAACTCTTGAACCATAGGTCATACAATACAAAATGTTTTTCAATTTTGTTTTTTCTTCAAAACACACTTTTTTATACTACTATAGATTTTGTCCAAAACGTACACAAATCTGTTCACATTATCCCTGTGCTGGTCATGTGATCAAGATGTACCTGTATATTTCAGATTCCATTCCAATTGGCCATGACTGACTTCCAAACTTTGCAGGCCCTGGGTGTTGACAGTGTAATTTGGAGAAAACTGTCTCTTGGGGAAATTACAATTTACAATTTACTATTTAGGCATTTAGCAGACGCTCTTAATCCAGAGCGATTTACAGTAAGCATGGACAACACGAGGTGATACATCAAATGCATAGAAATAGGTAAGCCAAGAACCTATCATCAGTCTTAACAGTAGAATATCCCAAAACATCAATAATCTGTACATTGAAATTATACACACTATAGGATGCCAGGTCAACTTGGCATCTGTCTACATAACATGCTATCTAAATTTAATTTTAGCCTTTGCATAAGCCTGCAAGGTCGTTAAGGCTAGGGCAAGTGTAGGGTAACTGATGTAATGATTTTGGGATGTAGTGGTGCATGTATGCAGATTGACTGCATTCTATGTTTACATACTGTTGATCATATGGATGTGATGAGTCTGACAATTGGTATCTCATTGTTTATTGTTTACTTTGGTGTGACAAGAGAGAACAACTAAGACTCAATGAGATGGGGGTTTGTGTGTGATGTACATATCATATCTGATCATATCAAGGTAATATCATGTCATGATATGACCTTGAAAACGACATCTGTGTTATCTACAAGCTGCTATAGCCATCAATAACATTCTTAACAATTGACAATTCCTATAATGTAAATCATTTTTAGAAGTTTGTAGGGATGTCCTTGACAACGGTCCATCTACCACTGTAAAGTTTTGTGCATATGCATGAAGCAGTCATGAAATTAGATTAGAAGGACTTTTATGAACAAATACCATTTTTATTAAATGCCACTTTGCATAAAAGTTTGCATACGAACAAATCTGACATACTGTACAAATGATTCCTTATGAACTGCCTCCATAATGCTCTGATGGACAGCGTTTTAGAACTTTTTAATCAGCCTGCATATTTGGAAAATCAAGGCATGCCAATAGGCTGCCGCTCTGTGCATAACTGTAGTCCCAGGTTTCCTGAAGGTCTTTAATATTGTCCAGTATTCAATTACACTTTACCTTGTGTTTTGTATATTTGTTTGGAGGTCCCTGCAGGTGCTTCAAGGTATTTTCCTAAAATGTTTTTAGAACTTTTTATGTTAATTACTAATTTAATAGATAAAAACAAACTAAAGGTAGGGTAAGTGATATTTTTTGGTTAAAACAAAAAGTATTTTGTTAAAAGGTTAAAACACTATATTGTGATAGTAATCATTACTATAGAGTGTTTGTTCAGTAACAGGAGTCTCCCCGTCTCTCCAGCTCTTTAATAAACAGAAAATACATTTTCCGGTGGGTGTCAAAATCTCAGCCAATCAGGAGAAAGTGCCCATTTTTAAGCTTAATGTGTATAGTGTTCCAGTTCCAATTTTGTCTGCTCATTTATTAGTGTCATCACTTCCAATTTCACTTGTTTAATATGTATCCTGATTGAGTTCTCTGTCCTGGTTGGATAAAATTGGAAATTAAACTGAAACTGAAACGAAAATGTATTTTCTGTTTATTAAAGAGGTGGAGAGACAAGGAGACTCCTGTTACTGAACAAACACTCTATAGCAATGAGTACTATCAGAATATAGAGCTATTTAACACTTATTTTAATCAAAGTAAATCACTTACCCTATCTTTAACTATGGTTATGTGTAGGCTTGAACCACTACTTTGATAATGATGGTTTTTGATCATAGTTAATGCCTTAAAGGCATTGTAGGGAACATTAAGCCTAAATTAAAAAAATATGTATATATATATTTTTTGCATTTTCTCCCCTCTATCAGCCACTATATAATGATGCTGGGGTGTTTTCCTTCATTGAAACACAGTCCTCTGTCTGAAATCCGTATTTTCCCTTCTGTTTATGTTCATGTTGTTTATGTCCGGGTCGTAAATTAACGCACGCATGTGCGTGTCCGTGCGCGTCCGTGCCCGTATCAACTTTTTACTTTCGGTTTTAAAACGCTCTCAAACTTCTTTTTTGAGGCACATAATTTACTTTTAAAAAATCGTTTGGATAGAATTTAGTTGTTTAGCTTCATATATGTGGTCAATTTATCATGAAAGAGCCTATTTAAAAATATAAATTCAGAGAACCGTAGGGTCGGGCATTTCCGCGAATTGTACCCGCATAAGGCAACCTATTTTGGGCATGACTCATTTAAAAAGTCCCCCCTGCGTCACCCCCTGCTGGTCGGGGAAAAGAACTGCTGGAGGGGCGGTGTTTGACAACAGTTTTTTTCTTTGATTATGTCTGAACTCCCTACAATGCCTTTAATGCCTGTGTCTGTCTGGCTGCTTATAGTTTGATCCCTTTTTTCTTTATTGTAATAGCCCTATTTCAAATAATTAATACACAAATTAAGCTTTAATAGTGTGCTGGCCCTATGAGCTTTTTGCATTTTAGTAATTTAGAAGTAATTTACTAATTCAATATTATACTTCATATGAAAATAAGTGCATTTGACATCTCCAGTTACTGTATGTAAGTCTACATACTGTAGTGTACAGCTAACTGAAAATTAGGATCAAAGTGGGTTACATAAGGGCTATTTATGGCAACATTCGTCAGAATTAAAATAAACTAGGACAGGTCTTGCAAATGATGGCATATTACATATTAGGTCAAGAGGAGTGACACTGTTAGACAAGGTTAGATTGTCTAGCAGATCTGTCAGACTAAACAATACGACTACAGCCAATGTTTAGAATTGAGAGTGATGTTTTCTGTTATGAGTTCAGCATTTAGAAAACTCTACAAACAAACAAACAAACAAAAAAGAAACCAGTTGAGGATGCTGTCAGCTCAAAGTAGAAGAAGTGCAATTCAAACAGAGAATGCAAAACAGCCAATTATATCCTGTATAAGTTTTTTAAATACATGGCAGGCATGTCAGTGGTCGTCTGAAGCCTATTATTGCATTCACTTTGAGACGGCTTGAGGCACATCTACAGTATGAACATTTAATAGAAGTTGATGAAAAACACAGTGTTGAAGTCCTAAATCCACCCACTGAAGTTATACTATACTTGTTGACCCAACAATTTTGTATTTATTGTCTGGACACAATAAATAGAGAGAGTATGTTTTGCACCCTGTCCGTCCGTTCACCTGTCTGTCTGTCTCTCGGTCCGTATGTGAACAGCTCATCTCCGGCACCGTTGGCTTGATCGCAGTGAAACTGTGCACACACACTCCCCGGATGCCAATTCAGAACCTCTGCCCCAAATGTTTCACATGGGCCTGTTAAACCCAAACCAAACCTTATGTGAACAAAACGGGTCTTTCAGAATTTTCATATTCCATCCTGATTGGCAAAAATGTCTTCCAAAGTTTGCAGGAGTGCTCTATTTTGAACAAAATGCCTCAAATCATGAACACAGCATGCAATTTCCCGTGAATTTTTGCACGTACATTCTCACTAGGCAGAGGAAGAAATGCCACTTGAACATTTTCAAATCAGCATCATGGTGGCGCTATAACAGGCCGATTCGTGTTTTTACCTATAACTGCACCGATCTGTGTAACACTTTGCATGTGCATTTTTTAGCAAAACAAAAAAATAAGAGCCTGGAGATCGAGGCTAGGAATGTACTTCCTGAAGCCACACTCACACAATCACGCTAAAGCACGCGTCGGCTCCATGTACAGCCATTAGGCGCAGGGGGAGGGGACGCATGCTGCACGTGATTGTGTGAGTTTTGCCTCGCATCCTGACACACAGACACGCAAATAAAAGCAGCGTAGCACAGGGCACCAACCTGGGGGGGTTCACCAAACGGCGTAAACCCCCCCCCCCCGTTGACAAAGCGGCGGGGGGACGGGACGGGACCATTTATACATCTCCATTCTCCAGGTGCTCTTCTGAGTACTAGACCTAAAAAGTTATGTGCACCCCTGGTTATAATGCTCATATTACTTGGTGAACAAAAGAAACAGTGATTATTCATTCATCTACTTGGCAGTTTCTGAAAAGACTTTATGCACTCAAAACCTCTTTGTGAACTTACTTTTTTGAGGAGTGACAGCGCAAATGAGACTGTCAGGGTCACAGGTTTATCCATGAAGCCAGCTTAAAAATTCATAGAGTATTGATCCTGGCTCTCGAGCAAAGTGAAATACCACATGTAAAGACAATATTGATGTGTCCAATACCTGATGTAGAATATATAAGTAGACTAAATAGTGGAACATTGTTTGAGAGTGGGTGGTTGAGCAATAGACACAGTTTACTCTCTAGCTATCAGCCAGTGTGCAGTCCCGTCATGCAGGTCTAGCATATTGTTTTTCAGTAACAGCCAATCATGCAAATGGAATCTGAGTACTACTTTTGAGTCCTGAGTGTACACACACGCTCATGCGCACACACACGCACACACACACGCACACACACGCGCGCGCACACACACACACACACACACACACACACACACACACACACACACACACACACACACACACACACACACACACACACACACACACACACACACACACACACACACACACACACACACACACACACACACACACACACACATAAATGTAGTGGGAAACTACACTCAAATTACCATACAGTTATTGTTAATAGCAATTCCATGAAGTTGTTGGACTACATAGGACATATATAATCATCAGCAAAAGTAATCTATAAAATAGCTATGCAATTCTGCAAGGTGTAATTTCCATTTCATGATGTGATTGCATGCAGTTGCTGACTGAAGTGAATTGAAATACTTGTTTATTTTTCTACCCGTCAATTGATTTTCTTATCACTAGCTGGACTGCGTGTTTTGATTTTCTTTCTTGCATTACCACAAAAAGGTGTCCAGTTATAATCCCCTTTTCAATACTTGATGTCCAGTGCATCTGAATCTGTACATGATCTGAGAATAAACCAAGAGTTGTAAACCATAAAACAAAAACAACAACCATGGTATAGTTTTAAATTGTAAAAATAGTACATGCAAAATAGCCATTGCCTTTGTATAATCGCGGCCTTGAAATGCTAATATCTTACGAGTCTCAAGAGTTTCTCTGACAGACACACACATGAATAGTTTGATGTTTATGTAAATCATATCTTGCTGACAGATGTAACACTGTCTTTGGAAGTGCAAACAAAGAGGAAACAGGAAAGGGGAAAGTGAGTAGTGAAGAGAATCTATTGTTGCGACTGCTTGTGTCTCAAGCATCTGGCATCAAGCAGGAACAGCATGTCAACAGTAATGAAATGGTATTTTTATTGATCTACAGCACACACACACACACACACACACACTCACACACACTCACACACACACACACACACACACACACACACACACACACACACACACACACACACACACACACACACACACACACACACACACACACACACACACACACACACACACACACACACACACACACACACACACGTAGTACACTCACACATGCAGTACACACACACATGCAGTACACACACACATGCAGTACACACACGCACACACAGAATATTACACAAGCTCAATACTTAGAGTCACCAAAGTTTCAGGACTGCAAACTCAGAGGTTTCAACCATACAACAATTTAAAAACAAATGTTCAGCACTTGGTTTTTGGGGGAGTAGATAATCTTAATGTCTTCCTTGCTATATTCGGGGGCTTTAAATTCCAATCAATGAAGTGAAATTAAACGGCATGTGAATGACTTTCAGTGCGAGTCGACTGAGTGGACTTGTTAGTGGGAACAGGGGCATAGTGACAAGACCGCTGCACAGACTGCTCCCTCGCTCTCCTCTCCCCATTTAATTTTCCAATCCACTTCCTCCACATAGTTAGGAGAAGTGAGTTTTGTTCTGGTTTGATACACCATCTAATGAGAGCTACTAAGAGCCTGTTGAAATCGTTCCCTAATAACACATTCTGAAGCATCCACATGATGAATATTTTTGCTCTATCTCTCCATTCAGGATTTAATATATTCTTTCATTTCTTTTCCCCTCCCTCACCGTGTTTTTCTCCGCTTTCTTTAACTGTGTTTCTGGCAAGAGATTTGGAACAATCATTGCACTCTGATTTTATGATTTCAGCAAGCCGTGCATTCGTGGGATGCAGTAGTCACTGTGTCCAAATGCATTTAGTACAAAAGCCTGGAAAGTATCTAAAACTATGCAACACTCTTATGTCCACCAAAGAAATGACGGCACACTGAGATATTCTTGGCAAAGAGTCACTGGATGTAAGCATAAATTCTTATCTCAAAACAGCCACAGACTTTAGCAGGTAACTGGAATTTGATCCAAAATTGGTCACACTTTGACCATGAAAATGTGTTCAAATTCTGTTTATAGGGGTGTATATGAGCAGGCGGTGCATTATACAAATAATTAACTACTCATCGCTAAGCTATGCATATTGAGATGCCCTATTGAACTGAATGGCGCGCAATAGCACAGTGCGCCAGGTCGTAATCAATTCTACTTGCTTGACACAGTTGAGTTGTATTGCAACAAGAACAAGTGACCTGACCTGCACTGCAATATGCCAGCTGCTTAAAACTCCTCTGTGGTGGTTATAATGTTATCTGTTCCAAAGATAAAGTGACCTTCCATCCACTTCCCTGGGCCGGGGGTTTTAGTTACAGCCGGAACACTGGGTGGTATTCTGCTTTGAATTCCTGAATTGTGTCTGCACCTTGACGTTTGATTGGATCTGTGCAAATACATGTATATGCAAATTTGCCAGATATCAGTTCTTGCTCTGGGTGAAATGGGAAACAGTGGTTGCATTCTGAAGAGCTTCCTGCATGGACTTTCACGCCCCACTCCTAAGAGAATTGCTTTTGGTGATCTATAAATTCCCAGTAAATCTCAGAGCCTGGGCTCCTCGTCTGACATTTCCAGGCTCCCACATAGAGTATTTTCAAGCAGGTAAAATCCATAATGTGTGTCAATGGTATCACACATGGTATTCACAGGAGGCCCTATGCGAACTTAAGCGGCCAATGATGCTGTGGAGAGGCTCATCTGAGGCAAAAATGTTTGTTCTTACCTTGTTGTCATACCTTTGCCCGGGGGCCTGTGTTCCACGCCAGTTATTCCTCTATACCTCAGCACAGACAATCCAATGCTCTACTTTCTATACTTGCACAAAACTGTTTGCACCTGGCAAGACTGGATGTAGGCATATTTATAGGGATAAAAAAAACGTAGCCTATAGGGGCGCCTCCAGTAGCTTACATGGTAGAGCACATACCATGTCTAGGCCCTTTGCTGCCTGTCATTCTCCCTCTCTCTCTCTCTCTCTCTCTCTCTCTCTCTCTCTCTCTCTCTCTCACACACACACACACACACACACACACACACACACACACACACACACACACACACACACACACAGTATAATGGTACATGCTCCTCTGACCATCTGACATTTCAAGAGTTTGTATGAATCCCATGTTTATAATGCTTTAAAAAGCGCTTGTAATGCATTATAAGCTGTGTATAACACAGTGCCCATCTTGGGCAATGGCCTGCAGTGGAACTTAGTAATGCATGCCCCACCCGGTTATTCAATACCCGTTGCATACCCGTTGTCAGATGGTTCTGGAGATACCCCAATGACTACTTACAGTATAGTGATTACACTATAATTCATTATAGCAGTGATTATAATGCATTAGAAAATTGTAATAGTGTATTACAACTATGAACATTTTAATACACTATGATCCTAAAGAAAAAGTCAGTGAGTGACTTGTAATTATGAAGTATTATGATAGTTGTGATATTATGATAGTTGACCTTAAAATGTTATATCAAGTTTTCATTATGAGTAATTGAGTGCTTAACTGCAATCATACAGTTATAATCTGATTAAAATGCATTTATGCTTGACTATTATGACAGTTGACCTTATATGTCTATATAACATGCTTTGTAATGTGTTATGATTACTGTGATAAAGCATTATGAGTATTTATGAGTGCTTATAACTATAATTATGCAGTGTTATAATACATAATATGTATGTTTTATAATGCATTATAGACATGGGATAGCTATCAAGTGTTACCCGAGCGTGTAGATCTTTTTTCAGCAAATAGATTTGATGTAGAGGGCAACAAAGAAGAGCAGACCAAGTACAGAGCCTACCCCGGTCAACTAAGTATTAGTTTACTAAGTATAGAGGTTTTAAGTGGTTAATCACATTATAAGTGAGTGATTCTAGAGAACTGTCAGGTAGAAGATTTTATTTTTTCACCGGAGACCCATTATTCTGTTTGAACAGCTCAAAAGTCTACTCGTTCCTATCATTCACGGTTTTCAGATTGAGATGTATTGCTGCGTTGACGTTCATTCTTGCAGAGAGGAAGACCTAATTGTATATGATCCCTCCTAAATGCCGTGATATTGCCACGTCTGTGCGTGCCTATGCATTCTGACAGCAGTGATCATTACTCTTTCAGCGATCTTTGCAATTAATCTACCTTGACATGATAATTTGTGTCTGTTCTATTTGAGGCGTCTTGTTTGAACCTTTGCTCAGTGGGGTAGCTCTGTAGCATGTGGCTGGAAGAGAAACAAGAGGCACATACACTCTGTGTACCAGTCTGTCAATACAATACAGGCTATTAAAAGCACAGCACAGAATAGAACAGACCTACAAGGTTTTAGTGTATTCTGTCACCAAATTACTCCTGACAAGCAGAGGGAGAAATTACATGATTGATGAACAAAGTTATTTCCCTCTTGTAATTAATACACAACTAATGGGTCTCCATTTGTCTTCCATGCTACACATACAGTAATACAGGAATGGTTGGGGGGGAAATGTACTGCAATGAGGGAAAGGGCTCAAAATTACTTGGCGTTGTGAGAGATTGTGTTGCACAATAAGATTATGTTACCTCATGGCTTGTCAGAAGCCCTTAGGGAAAGTGTAATGGGCCATGTAATGGATAAAGTAATGTATTGAGGGGCATGTGTTGACTTAACAACATTGATCTCAGGAATGCATATTGATTAATACAAAAGCAATGAGGTTTTATTGGAATGCCGTTATTCTGAAAGCAATGCAGTTTACAGTTTCTATAAAATTTCAACTGTAAGCAATGGTTAGTGGGTGGACAGGCAGGCAGACAACATATTTCAGCTATTTACAGGGGCACATCCAATTTGACCAATTAAAATGTAATGTTGAAAATGCTATTTAGTGCTTGTTCTGAACTAATACATTATTGACTGGATAGAATAATCTATCTAAATTCAGAAAATATGTCAAAATCGTTTTAATTTGATTTGCATGTAAGTCTGTTGATTGAAAGTGAAAGTGAACCCATCCTACCCACTATCTGTAGGTCAACTCATCGTAGCCATTAACAACAAATGCAAAGCGGACGTAACCTACTGTACTGAAAGATAGATAGATAGATTCAAGTCAAAGTAAGAGCACAAGCAAGAGGGAGAGATGGCACAAGTGTGACTGATGAACAACACAACACAGCACCATTTCTCTCTGGATTAAATGCTTTGGGAAGCTGCCCTGAAGTGTGCCCGTGCATATCTTTAAGCCCCATAAAGAGGAGGAGGGAGTCACATTTGAGTTGCTGCTTGGCCAAGTACAAGGATAGGCCACATCTCACAGCTGGCGTTATAGGTCGACTCCAAAGGAAGCTAGGAAGCCATTTCCAAGAAATATCGTTTTTTATTGTGTGTGTGTGTGTGTGTGTGTGTGTGTGTGTGTGTGTGTGTGTGTGTGTGTGTGTGTGTGTGTGTGTGTGTGTGTGTGTGTGTGTGTGTGTGTGTGTGTGTGTGTGTGTGTGTGTGTGTGTGTGTGTGTGTGTGTGTATGTATATGTGTGTGTGTGTGTATATATATATATATATATATATATATATATATATATAATTTGTTTCTGAAAGTATTGAGGTGACGCTTTTTTTTGCTTTGGAAAGCACAGAATACAATCAAATTGACCCTGGCAGACCAGTGTGTGTGTGTGATGCACGGTGCACGTTTTGTGCTTGTGTTTAAGAGCAGGCGTTTTGTGCACATGTATACATGTTTGTTTGTCATCCTTCCGGAAGGCAGGTTTAAAACCACACTATGTCAGATATTGGACAGCTACTGTATAATTTGATGGGTCTGTGCACAGGCCGTGACTGTGGTATGAGTCATTGATTACACATCAGCTTAGTATGCTGCAGTGCAGACCCCCACATTGGTGGAGAGGCAACCTGAAGCCCACAATCAATAGCAACAGGGCTGTGTAGCTTTCCACGAGGTCCAGAGTGAAGGACTCCCCACTACTCCTCTGGGTCTGGGCCTAACCTTTCCCAAAGAGAGGTGATGAGGAAGCTCATCATTTCTAATGAGGAATTAGTGATCCGGGGAGAAGAAATGACTGTCAGCACCACATCCAATGCGTCCAAAAGGTGTCCAAGACTGGGAAGTGCCAAACAGTATTCATTAGGGACCAGAAGATTTCCTTGATTTGCTTCGAGCGGCGGACAGTGGGCTTTAACAGCATCACCGGGGGATATCACACTGATTAAATATATCTCTGTCCTTATCAGTCAATTTTTTACTTTGTGAATTGGAGAAATTTGATATTACTCCAAGCTGATCCAATTTTCTCACCTTGCAGCCCACTTGTGAGGGTAGAACAAAGTGAGATGAAGAGCTATTAATGATTTTTCTGTCATGGGGACAGGCACTATATTTTAAAAATGGCATGAAACTTTAATCCCAAAAGAAATAGACTTCTTATGAAATCAAACCAATATGCCCTTTGTGACTTGACAATGCATTTCATGTGCGAGAGATGAATCACTGCAATTGACAGTAACAGATTCACAGCTAATTAAAAACGTAATTGCATGCACTTTAGCCATTTAGAGGAAGATGAATGTGAAATCATTAGGCATCCTCTGAAAACCAGATGTTCGTTAAATTATGACTATACGAACGTCGTTGTTCAATAGATTGCCAGAATATGTGGTTACTGTAAAACTACCACTGTAATAGAGTGCTACAGGGTTGATGTATTTTTTTAGGCCAGTTATGTTAGGTATGTTAACAAACAATGTTTGTTCCAGATAATCTTCTCAAATCAGCGCACTCTTTATGATTTTGTAACCACACAGGAAATGAATATAAGTTAATACAATTCACAGTTGAGATATTAACTGAGGTATTAACATAATGTAATTTATGTCGTAGAGCAAAATGTGAAATTGTCAGCTTATGTTAGCCACAAACCTTATTTTCACTGTGGTAAAAAAAAAAAGCATTGGGACCAAAACATTGAAGAAAATGGCATAACACAGGCAACTGTTATTTTCTCCCTCTCCATTCCGTTTTCTTTTGCTCATCTGGTAATGAATTTGATGTTAGAATCTGAAATTAATTGCAGATAAATGAAAAGGATGAACAACTGAACAGAGAAACCCGGTCGGCGAGCAATGTTGCTTTTTTTTTTTATCAATAATTCTTTATAACCCGGTTATGCTTATGGGTGTAATTTCCTTTTGACGCGTGGTAATCACAGTAGAGATAAGGCAACGTCCTCTCTGCTGCTCGGCCTCAGACAGAACCATCTCTGGAGAATGCTAACAATCATGCCTGTGTTTCCCTCCCCCAATTAGCCCCCGCTGTGCAATTCATTGGGTTTGCTGTAACAGTCCCTTAACAATACTTCCACAGACTAGTAATTACTCAGTTCTATGAGATAGGCACCGCTGTCTGCATATTGCAGGCAGACATCAGGTACACTCAGTATAGAAGATCCAAATATGTTTCCTGGTAATTGGTAATGAATATAAAATGGCCCGTATTCATAAATGATAAACTATGTGGAAAATGGCATTCTTCCAAACACCTGCATATTGCATCTACAAACAAAGCATGAGAACATTATGTGAACTAACTAGGCTCAGCCACAAAATACAAAATCTCACAGCTTATTGCCAGGTGGCAAGAGACGGATTGACTCGTTCATGTCTTTATCAAGATTTCTGCGGCTTTTGGGATTAAAAAAACAAAACATTGTTGCATCTATTAACTTCATGTCATTAAAGCTACGTTCTGTTACGCAAAATGTCCTATTTGGAGTCGAAATCAACGCACTCTGAGTCAGTAGAAGGTAAAAGATTCATGGTTTTATTTGTATGACGGCTCACAGAGCCATCTCACTATTGTTGTATCCAACTGCTGTAAACGTCCTGTACATTTCTTCATCTACAGCCTCCAGAGCACTCCTTTCTGTACGTTGACAACTATGTTATTATTAGTCTCTGTCACACACCAGGAATCTGCCTCTCCACGGTTTATATCCCCGATAAAAGCCATGCGGAGTAATTTCAATTTCTCTGAAGGCTTAACAACAGACACTGCTGCTTTTTACATTAGGTACATCTTCACTTGGCCATGGATTGCCCTAATGGAAAGTGTACTTTCCCTTTGCTTGAAAAGAATGGGTCAAGGGAGCCTTGCAAGGAGAGATGGAGGGTGTGAGGAATATCAGGAGCTGAAAGGGGAGAAAGAGAGTGGAGAAGGAGTGAGGGAGGTAGATGGAGAGAGGCAGGTACTTTAAGGAGGTACTTTTGAAGCCTTTTGACATTCTTAGAATGGCATGTTATTTCTTGAAGGATCTTTTAAATGTGTGTGTGTGTGTGTGTGTGTGTGTGTGTGTGTGTGTGTGTGTGTGTGTGTGTGTGTGTGTGTGTGTGTGTGTGTGTGTGTGTGTGTGTGTGTGTGTGTGTGTGTGTATATGTATATATATATATATATATATAAGGACTCAAATCTGTCTAACACACACACACACACACACACACACACACACACACACACACACACACACACACACACACACACACACACACACACACACACACACACACACACACACGTACAGCATGTATGTACAGTGTATACTGTACTGTGTGTCTTTATGCTAAAGCTTGGCAGGAGCCAAAATGTACTGTTATCATAAAGGTATCTAGCCAGGCAGCTTACAAAGCTGAAGCAACAGCAGCCATCTACCCAAGTCAGTTTTCCTATGGCCGTGGAGAAGGTGACTTTTCAGATGTATTCACTAGGTGGCAATCTAGTAACATGAAACATGGCACTTGCTGATAGCACCCTCATACAGTGCATACAGAGGAACTCGCAGAGATGAAATGACATGGATTAACAAGATTTGGCACTTTCACAGCTGTATCACAATATATAATTTGACAAGAAAAAACGTCAAATGTAGTGATTTAGTGACAATATAGCTACTGTAGCTGCACTTTGCTGATACACTGTCATTGTTGTAGTTGTGGTGGTTTGGAGGGATTGTAGGGTGTGAGGACTTTTAACTTTTGGTAAATTGACCAATGTATGTTACTTAATGATATCTATCCACCTGAAACTGCATTTCTTGCGCTTAAGCGGAGCGATTATAGAGAAGGACTTTGGCAGATCAATGAAATCCCCTTCAGATGACAAAGCCATATGGACATGTTGACCAATTCGAGATCAGTTGCGCTATTTCCAAACCATGTCCAAATAAAAGAACGTCCTCGTACTGAAGAGCAATATCCATCAATTTGATAACAATGTTTTTGTAAATGTTGTCTGTATCTGGCTTATATGATTTAGTAGTCTCCTTCTGGTCTAGTGCGCATCTGCAGGTCTCTGATTTTATCTCACTGTTTTTGTCTCTACTTATCTCTGTCTCTGTATCCCCCCGTCTGTTTTCTGCCTGTCTTTGTCCTTCTCTTTTTTCTCTTCCTCTCTGAATGGGGAAACTGACAGGGGCTAAAATCGGAGCTGGCAGCACTCATCACAACTCTGCAGTAATTCATAAATCATAAGTCATCATTAAATCCAGATATTATGCACACCTTAATCTGACAAGACTTCACACATTGTGTATATGCACAAACACCGTATGAGGGATGGAGTGCCTTGTCATTTTCTGCTAAATACATTGTAATGAAATTAGAGATGCCACATTTGCTGATGCAGCCCATTCTTACAGTATATAACCATTGGTGTCATATGCGTTTAAGATGTCAAAACCTAAAGTTTTGTGTTACATTTGACTTCCGCGAGTCTGGAGGTGAATTTCATCCCTGTGGGGATGGCAGGCTTAGTGTGTTTACTAGCCATACCATGTAAATGATGGTTTTATACACACACACACGCACACACACACACACACACACACACACACACACACACACACACACACACACACACACACACACACACACACACACACACACACACACACACACACACACACACACACACAGTACAGTCTCTGGCCCTTTGAAGAGCACGATATTTGTAGAGTCAAGCATTCTCATCCTGTTCTTTGCGTTGGAGCTTTTAATACATGGCACTGCCTCTTCTCCTCTCCTCACCCTTCATGATAATATATTTCCATCGGCTGAAAACAAGCAAAACACATCTGAGGCCTTTAATAATGTAGACAGGAGAGCCACTTTGCTTCACCCGCACAATGCATCCAAAAATTAGTGTCAGACACATGCATCTTCTGAAATAGCTTGGCCGCCACACTGGACTGAAAAATAAATATGTCAAATATATTGGCATTCTTTATGAATAATGGATATTCTAATACACCGGTGGGTTGTATTGTATTGCAAAAGAGCAATATGAAATATACATCATCTAATTAGACGATGTTCTCGGACGTGGCACAGCCTGTTTTTGATCAATACGTAATAAGATCTAGTATCAATTAGTAATGTGTTTGTGTGTGTGTGGTGGGGTGGGGTGGGGTGACTAGGGGAGGGATGGTGTGGGACATAACAACTAAAAGATTAGCGAGGCATAACTAAAATAAAATGAAAAAAATAAATTGCCACTGTAGAATAGATTTAAGTGAATCGGGAGAATCAAGCAATGACAATTTGTAAGTAAAGCAGAACATGGAAATCTTCTGATTTATTGTGTCATTAGTCTGTGGTTAAGCCATAACGGTTACATCCATGGTATTGAACTTATGTCAGAATACTGTTTATTCTATCATTTAAATGTGCTGTGTGATACGTTTTTGTTCTGTATGTACTGTAGATATAATGTAACTGGTCAAAACCTAGAATATATAGCTGGACTGTGTAGAGCTTTCAATTTGATGGGGCTGCGCAAGTTCATCCAAACTTATCAAATAGTCTGGGTTTGTTAAAAAAAAAAGTGTTCAAGAAATGCTTGCAAGTAGCATTTTCTCTCTCTCTCTCTCTCTCTCACTCACTCACTCACTCACTCACTCACTCACTCACTCACTCTCTGCCTCCCTCTATCTGCCTGTCTCGGGTGCATGCTGTCCAGAGGCAATACGCAATTACAACTTTCCAAACCGGTGACAATAATTGTTTTAGGATTGCTTGTGATTATGAAAAGGCATGCAGCTGGGGGCGGGTTATTCTGATTACAAAAAGTTTTGAATTACTTTGAACAAAATCTATTTTACTTTGGATTGAAAAGACTAATGCAGTACCCGTTATCTGAGTACTTGGAGGGCAGTATATGACTTCAGTGAAGTTCAGTCATCTATGGCAACAGTACAATGATGTCTGTACTATGATGTTAGTCAACTCCATATTTGTCCATAAAACACACACACATACAGATACACTGACAGAGATTCCTGGAATGTATTGGTATACTATGGCAGGTTGTACTATAGTCTTCACTTGCACACTGTGCTCCAATTTTTTTTCCAGTTGCGGTACATTTTTTAGGGGCAACAGCAAGTGAAATACTGTTACTGTAGAACCATGCAAATGACAAGAAAAGGTTAGTTATTAGGATAGACTACAGTACATGCCATAAGCCTGGAGGGAGTCTACAATTGGCCAGTTATTTTTTAGGCCAACCGGACAACCAACAGTGTAACTTCATCACTCAGTTAGAGACAATTGTGTTTAACCCATTCAATCCTGGAACACGTCTCTGTCATTTTAGATTTATTTGGCTGTTAAAAAAACAGCAGATATACAAGCTCATATATTACAAAGTAATTCAAAGATAAAAGTGACTGCTCTAAGAAAAATATTGCTACATGAATAATGGGCTTTGATTTAGGTATACCATGTACATGAAAATAAATCACAATCCGTTTAGGAAGGATTAATGAAAATCTTAAGTAATGAAGTATATTGTACATGTAGATAATTGCAAAACTATCCATTTACATGTTGGCTATTCAAAAATAGCAGATCTAAAAGCTGTGTCACTTCGTGCCAAGCTGCAAGCTTATACATCTGCTATGTTTGATTTTTTTTTTTAAAGGGTCTACACCATGAATTTGAACTTTTTCTTCTTTTTTGTGTGTTTTTGGTCTCCCCTACCTCTCTTCTATCATCAAAAATACCCCAGTTTGAACACTCAGTCTTTCACAGCAAATCTGGGTTTTTCTGTAAATTGGTCTAAAAACAGGCCAAACTGATTTGGTCCCCCTACCCTGCCTACGTCACGTCAGGGAACAATTCCTCCCGTTTTTCAGTTCCACCCCCCCCCCCCCAAAAAAAAAATATATATTTTTTTTAAATTGTATTTTTCTTACTTTTTTTTTTTTTTTTTTTTTGACTTTTCCCACACAGAACCAGGAGATAACATGCATACACACTGGCTCAATAGCGCCCCGTGCCAAACAGGACAGTGTGGTGAAAGTGCTTTATAAGCCAGAGAGAAATTAGTTGGAATGAGTATCTGAGGCTTGATTTAGGCTCAAACCTTTTGAAAAACGTTTGAGGGACATAAACGATATGATATATTAAATATTATTATTATTTTTTAAATTCTTGGTGTAGTCCCTTTAAATATAAAAAAAGTTTGGAAATGTTTGAACAATTTAGATTTTTTTAAAACATAAATCTTCTCTTCTGGGTGTCCCTGGCGCAAAACATTTTCAGATGGGGTCCGCGGCCAACTACATATCAATTTGCGGGTGCTTGACACAAAAAAGTTTGAGAACCACTGGAAAATGATGGAATGCACACTTTTTTTTTCTATCACAGCACGGTGACGGTGTGCCACCACTTGTGACGGCTGAACAACCCTACTTGGTCCATTAACATCATGCTTTTGTATTTATCCAACCAGTGTGTCAGATTTACTATGTAGCTGGTCACCATGACAGTGGCACATTAAGCTATTAAGACCAGGGAGGGACGCATCTGTGTAATTTTTGTATTTCTTTGGGCTATTAAAAAATAGCAGATCTACAAGCTCATGGCCCACTACGAGTTTGTAGACCTGCTATTTTTGAAAATAAATCGTGAAAATGTGTGCAAATCTTTTAATATATATTTTATTTTAAAGCAAACATTTGTAACTCAAATCGTATTGCTTCTGGGAATTCTACATATGTCTTCTAAATCCTAACTGTTTTTTGAAAAATCTTATGTTGCTATAATCTTCTCAAACCTTTTCATGTCAAGGACCCCCAAAATGATATGTATTTGTCCACGGACCCCCATCTAAAAAATGTTCGCTTATTATTCATAAAGAATATGTATATATTCAAAGATTTGCACAAATTGACAAGCTTACAAGCTCATACTGTAGCGTGGCACTCGGTGCCGCGCTATGAGCTTGTATATCTGCTATTCTTGAATAGCCAAAGTATAAAAATAATGGTTAAAGTAGTTACACAGATGCGTTCCCGGTTTGAATGGGTTAAGGGGGAAACGTAGGAATCCTGAAAAGTAACAGACATATGAGATTTACACTCGACAGAGTATGTGTGTGTGTGTGTGTGTGTGTGTGTGTGTGTGTGTGTGTGTGTGTGTGTGTGTGTGTGTGTATATATGTGTGTATGTATATATGTGTATATATATATATATATATATATATATATATATATATATAATTTTTCCCCAAACCAGGTACCTTAATTTCAAAATACTGATCCTCTAAATAATGTATAGAAAGATTTACTATGTTTTTTATATTTTTCTTCAAAATCTGATATCATTTTGGAGATGAACTCCTCATACCAGTGATGGAATTAAACCTTTAGCTGTCCATGCTGCACGTTCTATTCATCCAATCGATATATTGCAGTCAATGTTCGTCTCCACCACTCAACGCAGTAGATAAATCCCGAATAATCTGATAATCTATCAGTCCACTCATAACTACGAGTCAGCTAGGTGCATGACTCTAGAACACGGAGGGAGAGTAATGGAAGATTGTGATGCGACCTGTTCTGCTGGCGGTGGCGGAAGGCAGGCTATCTGTAACACCGGGGCAGTGTGTGTGTGTGTGTGTGTGTGTGTGTGTGTGTGTGTGTGTGTGTGTGTGTGTGTGTGTGTGTGTGTGTGTGTGTGTGTGTGTGTGTGTGTGTGTGTGTGTGTGTGTGTGTGTGTGCTCGTGTGCATGCATGTGTGTATGTGTCCATGCACACGTGCATGGAGGGAAGTCACTGAAGCAAAGACAGAGCATGCACTTGAATGATTGAGGTTACCCGGGTGACCTCATAAACCAAAACCCGTGGCAGTCTCCCAAGGTGAACGCTGAATTATGCCGTCATTAAAGGACAGCCCCAGTTGCCAAGGTTAGTATGTAAAGTATAATCATCTTCCTCCCCCTTCTTCCAGTTACTCATTAGTCCCCCTCATGGGCCAACAGAGATTATACCTTGAACTTGCTTGGCTATCGCTATGTGCCCGCTGGGAATGGTCCCGCTATGGGCCATTTATATCCCTTCCTAATATCACCAGCCTACAGTTCTGCAGGTGTAGTGTGTGTGCCTCAGTGTGTGTCAGTGTGTGTCGTCTGGCCCCCACACAGATCATCGAGTTTGTCCCATAAAAAAATGAGGGATGCTCTGACTTACGGTCGCATTATGTCCCAATTTATAAAAGAACCACTGGGAAGAGGCCTACTGGCGCTGCATCAATTTGTTAGAATTAGGACCATTTGTTTTGTTTCCCAGGGCTCACAGTGCTGATTCAAATCCTCCCCTACTGAATGGTCTTGCCAACGTGCTAAGTGCAATAACACTGCTGCACGTCTAAATGTCAAATGTGGCTTCACTTCACATGTGTCAAGGACTATTCATGGAAAGGAACTTAGCAATCAAAAGCATATTGCAATCAAGTCTGGACAATCAACGGGCTCTTCATCACATTTGTATGCGTACAGGGCACCTAAGTTCAATCAAATCCTGGAGTCTAACCAAAGAGGAAATCCCATGCTGCAAACTGGCCATTCATTCATTTATTATTATTATTATTTATTTGACCTGAAAACCATGATACAGTAACAAGCTGCATAGTGTTATACAGGCTTGATACTGTATTAGTAATAACAGCTCAAATGAGCACTTGTCTTTGTATATAATTAAGAAAAGTGTTTTGGTAATGCAATTTTGAATGTCTTGAATATTTGGATCATATTGGTATGAGATGAGTTGTAATCTTGTTAAATACTGCACCAGTGATGTGAACCAGACTGTTTATGTTTGCATAAAGTGATCATGTTTGTCCACTTCCCCATTACTCTAGCCAATTGCCTGCTAATGTTAGTCCGGGATGCTGGGAGAGGGTATTCATTTCAAAATTGGCAGCAACACTGAACATACTTTCAAGCTACAAGTGTTTCCGTTTGGATCTACAGCTGCTAAAATGTAACATTCTGAATTGTCAGGATTGATGTGCCTCCTTTGAATACTAGTTCATAACATTGCCAATGTACACAGCCCTTGCAGGCACACTTTTACACTCTCAGAGTTAAATTAACACTCCAGATTGTATTGCACAGTCCTCGACAAAGTTATACAACCATTGACACAAAACGGCCAATGTTATTCATACCATATATACAAATATTGACAATGAAGTATTTACTTTGTAGGTAATTGGAAGGTGTACATGGGATGAAAGCCTTATAGTAGATCTGAATAATTATGTTCTAATAATAAGACCAAAGCGGGGTTCAAAGACAGATATGAATGTCACTTTACAATGTGATTGTAAAGACAGAGTCAGAGAGTTAAATCAAAATAAGTCTTTGAACTGTTATTATTATTCTTTCAGAACTGTGAGAACAAAACAAAATAACAGGCAGAAAATGCTTCATCATGAAGCGTGGCACTGGTGGCAAGTGAAGGCTTCTTTACTGTATGTCCCTCTTTTGAAAATCTCATCTTGTGATGTGTTATTCTTTCAAGTGGATTCAAGCTGATTGACATGAGGCAAATACTGGCCTTTTCCCAGTCACAAAGGTTTTCATGTGTGGGCATTTGAACAAGGACGTACATTTAGTAGTAGACATACACATAGCAACATAGTAGTAGTTTGTATTACTGGTTGGCCTTCAACATGCTAAGTACCACTAATTTAACAATAAAGCAAAAAAGAAAAGCAAAAGCATGAAACAACAGTAAAACAAGAATAAATATGACTTGACAGTCATATTATTAGCAGCTGCATGCTGTATTGTGTGTGTGTGTGTGTGTGTGTGTGTGTGTGTGTGTGTGTGTGTGTGTGTGTGTGTGTGTGTGTGTGTGTGTGTGTGTGTGTGTGTGTGTGTGTGTGTGTGTGTGTGTGTGTGTGTGTGTGTGTGTGTGTGTGTGTGTGTGCGGCTTGTCAGCGTGTGTGTGTGATTGTTATCATAGATCTGCTTGTTTCTTGCCAAACCTGGCAACATTGAATGTGCAACACTAAATGCTAATTATGTTTTTTATATAAGTGGTTTTAGACACCACACAGGTCTTCCTAACTATAGCGAAGATTAAAGTCAGGGTGAACATGGCCAAATAATAACTTAATGGCCCAACTAGGTCTGAGGAAGCACATTAGCATTTAGGCTAACTCTGTAGTCTGAAGCTACGTTGCACTTGCAGAATACTGTTGTTGAAGAAACTAAGGAGCCTTGATTTCCTCAGGGAGGGGAGGGGAGGGGTGGTACTGCGGAGCACGGGCCGTCTCTCCAATGGCTTAAACGGGGAAGTAAAGGAGTGAAGGGCAGCCAGGACAGCCAATGACAAATAGGTGTAGCGGATGACGATGTCTCTGTCTCTTTCTAAAGCAGCAGCTTTGCAGCTGCTAATAATATCAAAAGGCAGTGAATCAGGCAAAACAGTGAGGACATGAATAACAACACAGAAATTTAAAAATCAACTAAAAGCAAGAGTGAAAAAAAAGGTCTTCAGCTGTGCTTAAAAGCTATCCACAGAGCTGTATCTGTATCATTGTCCAAAGATTGTGATGTGTATTGCAGTGCCGATCTGCCTTTAAAATAATTGAAAGGCAAAAGACTAGACTAGAGTGACATAGTTATTTTTTCTCCTTGAATAATGAAATGCAGGCATACATGCACTGCATGTATGCCATTGTCCCATTCAGACAATGTGTCTGAATGGAATTTTTGAGATTGGCCTGTTATAGCGCCACCAGGAGGCTGATTTTTGGCAAACACATTTGTTTTTATTACTCATACAGATTTTGTCCAAACATCACGCAAATCGGTACACAGTTTCTCTATAGTCATGTGATCAATACGGATCTGTCCGATTTTCCATATTCCATCCTGATTGGATAAGATTGGCTTCCAAAGTTTGCAGGATTGGTTCGTTTTGAACAAAATGCCTCAAATCATGAACGCAGCATGCGATTTCTGTGAAATGCTGCACCCATTTTCCCACTAGGCCGAGGAAGAAAAGGCGCTTGAACATTTTCAAATCAGCCTCATGGTGGCGCTATAACAGGCCGTTTTACGTTTTTATCTATAACTGCACCGATCTGCGTGAAACTTTGCACGCACACTCCCTAGAGGTTAAGGAAAAACCTTTACCCTGCATTTTTCACATCTGCCATTTAGAGCGCCACCAGGAGGCTGACTTTTGTAAAACATTTTTTTTGCTATTACTCCTTCAGATTCTGTCCAAAAATCATGCAAATCGTTACACAGTATCTCTATGGTTATGTGATCAAGACGGATGTGTCCGATATTTCATATTCCATCTTTTTAGCGGTGCCAACCGCTCTAAGCTTGACTTTGTCCGTATGTCCGTATCAGCACGGGATGATGAGCACAGGATTTTACACAGCTATAACTCCAGTTTGCAGCATGCCACCAAGTAAAAATATGGTATGTGGACTTAGACCACCAATAGGGACGAGCATGAATTGCTGAAGTTATCAAAGAGGGGTCCAGGGACCCCCAGCGTATGTTATGTTTGTCTGTCCGTGGAAGCACGGGATGAGCACGGGATTTCAAACAGCTATAACTCCAGTTTGCAGCATGCCACCAAGTCCAAATATGGTATGTGGACTTAGACCACCATTAGGGACGAGCATGAATTGCTGAAGTTATCAAAGAGGGGTCCAGGGACCCCCAAGCACGGGATGAGCACGGGATTTTAAACAGCTATAACTCCAGTTTGCAGCATGCCACCAAGTCCAAATATGGTATGTGGACTTAGACCACCAATAGGGACGAGCATGAATTGCTGAAGTTATCAAAGAGGGGTCCAGGGACCCCCAGCGTATGTTATGTTTGTCCGTCCGTGGAAGCACGGGATGAGCACGGGATTTCAAACAGCTATAACTCAAGTTTGCAGCATGCCACCAAGTCCAAATATGGCATATGGACTTAGACCACCAATCGGGACGAGCATGAATTGCTGAAGTTATCAAAGAGGAGTCCAGGGACCCCCAGCGTATGTTATGTCCGTTCGTCCGTGGAAGCACGGGATGAGCACGGGATTTCAAACAGCTATGACTCCAGTTTGCAGCATGCCACCAAGTCCACATATGGTATGTGGACTTAGACCACCAATAGGGACGAGCATGAATTGCTGAAGTTATCAAAGAGGGGTCCAGGGACCCCCAAGCACGGGATGAGCACGGGATTTTAAACAGCTATAACTCCAGTTTGCAGCATGCCACCAAGTCCAAATTTGGTATGTGGACTTAGACCACCAATAGGGACGAGCATGAATTGCTGAAGCCCCGCCCCCTCTGTCTTCCCATTGGCTGGCCTTTAAACAGGCATAACTCAAGTTCAAAGCATGCTAGGGAGTACAAATTTTGTACATGGACTAAAACCACCAATAGGGACGAACTGTAATTACTTAAGCCCCGCCCCCTCTGTCTGCCCATTGGCTGGGCTTTAAACAGCCATCATTCCAGTTTGCAGCATGCTACCAAGTAAAAATTTGGTAAGTGGACTCAGACCACCAATAGGGACGAACTGAAATGAGTTAAGCCCCGCCCCAAAGGCACCGCTTCCTTCACACAGGGTGTGATTTTTTGGCTAACATTGGCTTCGAAAGTTTGCAGGATAGGTCAGTTTTGAACAAAATACCTCAAATCATGAACGCAGCATGTGATTTCCATCAAATCTTGCACGCACATACCCACTAGGCCGAGGAAGAAATGCAACCCTTTTCACATTGACCTGTTATAGCGCCATCAGCAGGTCAAATTTAGCAAAACACATTTTTGGAACAAAATGTCTCAAATCATGAATCATGAATGTCCGATTGCTGTGAAAGGCTTAAGAAGAAATGGCACCCTTTTCACATTGGCCTATTATGGCACCACTAGGAGGCCACAATAACCTACTTGACCTGGCGGAGACCTGTGGTCAGAGCACTTAACTTTTTCTAGTTATTTCATTTTCTATTTATTTTTGTCAAAATAAGGAAATAATATTGCAATATGTTTTTCATAAATATAGACTTAAAGGATTTAAATTTGTATTCAATAACTGATCTCCATATGGACCCATAATAGTGATTATAGGTTTTGCCACAATCATGTAGTTCTACAACATAAAGGTACAAACAGAGGTACAAAATATTCGTTTAAAAAAAAAAGTATATCCATGTTGAATACAGTCGTAAAAACAACAACAAAAACCTTACGGGACAACTTGAAAGTTATTTTTTTCCCTTCTTAATGCTTTATATATATCGGATCGGGACTCGATCCCTAATTACAACATAACAACGCAACGTACATAAGCTCTATAAGCTTCAAAAGCTTCAACTCCTCAAAAAATCTTCAATGATCAGCCCTTCAAATTTGTGGGTGGAGCCAAAAGGAAAAAAAAGAAAACAAACCTCTCATCCAATCAACTTCAAATTGTTATCACATGTTGAGGGGCCTGAAGGCGCTCTCTTCTGCTCATAGGGAGAGCCAGAGATGCAAAAAGTTGCACCGTACAGTATCGTAGTTAAACTATTTCCCACTGCAGCTTCCTCGTGTCCTGCCGGTTACAACCAACCACGACTTGACAGAGCCCTGAGTAGGCGACCCAGCCTGGTTGAAGACCTGTGCTCCGAAGAGCGTACTTTTCTAGTTTCCCTTTGCACCAAATGTCTTTGCCGAAAATAGCCGATCTGCAAGCTCACAACGCAATGCGTATCTACAAAGCTTGTAGATATGCTATTTTTTCGCGCAATGTTAGCCCCAGAATAGTAAAGCAAGGGTTCATCTGGTTAAGTGTATATTCATTCATGTCACTGACCGGATACGTCTTGTATATCAGAGTTCAAGTATTGACCACAAAAGATATTAGAATTCAACATCTTCGCCTTTGAGCATAGGCTGACTGATGGCATTATTTTATTAATGATTTAGAGCTGAACTTTGCATTGTGCTGACACCAGAGATGGGGTAGCTAAGCTGTGAATTAAGCCCCAAATCCCTTCGATTCCTCCTGGCTGGCAGTCTGCACATCACCATTTCTTATTCTCTAGAAATAAAAAAGGGACTTCCAGTGTAGTAGGGGCCCTCAACATACACCATATCCTCCAAGTCCTTCCTACCTGTTATAATCCTGCATAATGGAAAAGAGGAATGTCACCTTATGTGTGAGAGAGAGAGACAGCTGATATCTCTCTGCGAGTGGGGCAGGGGGGAAAAAAAGTCATTTAGCACAAGCGCAGATCACATTTAATTAGACGAGAGGATTTAAATTGCCATGCATCAAACACTGCGGAAGACCAAAATGGAAAGAACTTGGGCCATGGGCCAGATTCCATGAGCTTCTCCATAACCCATCAAAATCCCTTGAGCTACAGGGGTCAATATGTCAGAACACAGCTGCCTTAATTAATGATGACCATAGCCGTGAGACGACCAGAATATGAATGACTTATTACCTGGATTCCAACCAAATAAAATAAAAATGTAACAAAGCCAGGGTGAATATACAAATCAGCCATATGAGGTTCAACACAGTTCCTAGAAGTTGTAGTTTAAAAGTATCTATGTGGATCTATGTGCCACCCGATTACTGCTCTAAGTGGCATGATAATCATTGAATTGTCCTGTAGTTCGTCATTAGCTGTAAGTAATCACAAACTCTATAGGGGGTCTCGTGTAAAATAGCTTTGATGTGTCTAGTTCACTAATGAGTCTGTTTTGCATGTTCTGACTGTAGGTATAGCAAGGTAATTTTTGACGCTTGTTAACCTTGTTAAGTCAGAGTGGGCGAATGTTTTCACCAATTAACTGCCACCTCTTGTTGAGGAGCTATTTTACTTTCATTATGCTTCGCAGAAGCATCAATAATAGCCACACAGCTGTCAAAGTCCATTAAGAGACATCTACATGGGGATGGGAGCAAATATTCATAGGCATATCAGTTTTCATAGAACAGCTCTGCGAGATGGATTGGAATGACACAAAGATGAACTCCCTTTTGAATCCATCGTGAGATGGAAACTGCCATATTGGCTCAAGGTAAAATATCTCCCACACATGCACATACTCATGCAGTGCGCGCACACACACACACACACACACACACACACACACACACACACACACACACACACACACACACACACACACACACACACACACACACACACACACACACACTTATTTATATATTTTTCTGTCATATGGTAGCTTTGCTTCTGCAGAGGTGTTAGTGTCTGACAGCATATCTTAGCTTTCAAATATGCCATTGCGGGGACACTGCAGTGAATCGCAGATGGGTATCTGGCTGTAGTTTTGAGTAGTTATTCTGACAAAATAAACATTTTGTTTATGCCCCACACACTAAGTTACAGCCGCATGGTGTTGAACTAGCATCGGAAAGCTGAGATGGTTTCCTGTGGCTATTCCTATCGTTAACTTACTACCATGAAGCACAAAATGACAGAGGAGTGTAAATGAATACAGTGTAAACCAAGCTCATACAATTATTCTGTCAAATATTTCATGTCAGCTCTGCAATGCAGCCTTAATGCAGTTATCCTAAGCATTCCTAGGCAAGCATAAAGCAGAATGTGTGCCATGATGTTTCATCATGGAGGTAATGCTCTGCACAATTAAAAATATCTTGCCTCAGTGTTTCTGAGTCACATCTGCAACATACGGAACACAATGGTCCCTATGTGGAGACTGAGTTAGCACACACTGGAATTATTGCCTTCATAGCTCCATTGCCCCCAGCAGTTTCTGCAACAAGAGCAAAGCCCTTGATAGTCTCATGATTGCTGCATATTGCTTTGCATACACATGGCCTCAATTGCACCATTAAGACCATATGTAATATAGGCCTACACATGTAACAAAATTAATATTCAAAGCCCTATTGCCTTTATTGTCTGTGCTCAGCAAAAAAGGGGAGAAAAAAGAAAGAAAATTAATGCTGTGCTCCAATGTTACACTGGGATGAATCCCAGTTGGGGCGGTATCGTTACTGTGACCGAATATCCCAGCCCAGATCCAGGTGTCCCAGGATGGAAACACTGGTATTGACCATTGCAACAGTGCCTTAGTGAGAGCAAGCTTCCCTGTGGGGCCCAGATGAGTAAGGAGATGTCAAGTCTACTCCCCTAAGCGTTAATGGACCCCCTGCCTAAAACCATCTCCGAGTCTCCGTCTACCCTCCAGCTGAGGTCTCAGAACCCCAAGCGTTAGAATCCCCATTACTATGTTCACTTCCTATTGTGTCTCATAGAAGCATAGCTGGGTGAGTTTAGCTCACCACACACAACGTGAATGGTCAGATTCTATCAGCCGCATCATGGACATTTTCCTGTTTTTGAGATATTGATGCTTTATGATAGCCTGGGTGCCAGCCTGCTTCGCTGCGTTCGGCGGACTTTTTTTCTCTCTCCGCTTCTCAGTCTGGAATGCACCCCATTGACTCGTCTTGGAGAACTACACAGGAAGTACACAGGAACTACATATGTTACGTTAGGCAACGTCGTTGCTGATTGGATGTTGTTCAAACGAATGACGAATCAAAACGATCACACCGTTTTTTTTTGTCCCGCCCCGCACCACAGACCAATCAGAAGCCACGGTAGGTTTGGAACCTTGGCTGCTGTGTCCCGCCTCCTGGAGATAGGAGGCATTCCAGACTGAGAAGCGCAGAGAGAAAAAAAAATCCGCCGAACGTAGCGAAGCAGGCTGGCACCCAGGCTAGCTTTATGATGCATACATGTACAGTAGCATGATAATCTTAGTCATTGCTGTGTTGGTAGAGAGGCCGTCTGGTAATCATAAGGTCATCTGTTCGACCCTCGGCCCATCCAGTCTATGTGTCAAAGTGTTCCCCCTGAGCACAATTTTTAATCCCTAACTGCTCCCTGGGCACTGTATTAATAGCGCTCACTGCTCCTAATAGTTATGATAGGTAAATGCAGAGGACAAATTTCACATACTGTATGTCCAAATGTACAGTGACAAATACCCCAACAACAACAAAAAATGACTATTATAATTATTATAGTTATTATTTATTATTATTATTTCCGTCAGAACTTCTAAATACTTGAGAGTATTTCAATCAATTCCATGGGGCAATATGGTTGAGCCAATCACACCTGACATTTTTTGCTAGAAAGATTTCACTCAGTACTGTACATTGAAATACCTCCGCTAACACTATAGACCCCTTAACAGACGACGTCATACTGGCTGCGTGCAGCCAGTATGCGCGCAACGAAACCCATTATATCAGGTCTCGTTAGGACGCGTCTCACTAGCCAACACACACAAGAGGGGGTTGGGGTGTGCTGAAACCAGTGCACCCCGAAACAGGTTGGGAATTGATTGCGTGAAACAATCACCTGTGCGTCCAGGCTCAATGTTAGTAAACAAATAATTGGTCTATACAATTGTCAGTATTTCCATCTGACATATGACTGATTATGTGATTTTATGTAAGACCCATCATGTCTTTTGAGCAGCCTGCTGATCATTGCCATAAAAATCCAGCATCCGTTCTCCAGATATTGTTTGCTAACAAGGCAAGTTTGAGAACATATTTCTTTATGCTAACAGTACAGTGCAGTATGTCACCTGAAACGATGAGATAAATAATCTTCAAAAAACATCAACATTGCGTAGCAGCTGTTGAAGAGTGGAAGAGAATGACAGCCTGGTTTGTGTCTCCTCCTCCCACTCTCTGTGCCTATGCCATTTACAAAGCTACGCCTATTTCCTGAAAAAAAGAAAAATAGGCATATACCTTTTTATGGCATGTCTCAATATAAGGAGTTATAGTGTGATATGAAGCTAATTGAATAATGTTTTTTGACTGTGGTACTGTAATGTCTAACTTAAACTGTTTGTGATTTCTCCCTAACAACCGACCAACTAGTGACAGTCCCATTGTTACAACGACCCGTCCGTCCATCTGGGCTATGGGATAACCTCTGTGAACATGGCGGTTGCCACCACAAACTATGCAGCAATTATCGTAGACTTCGGGTGCCGGCTTACTAAATATGCAAATTAGTGACCACCATTACAGACCCCCCCCCCATTCTTAAATAGGGGGGGGGTACTTTATTATTTTTTTGTGTTTTTAGTTTTCAGCCATATGAACACAGTTTGAATGTTGAAGAAGGTTTTCATTCCAACAGATAGCCGTTTTAGAGTCATTCAATGGTTCAAATTATTTCACAAACAAGGCTTACTTTGTGTGTTCTTGTGTGTATTTTGCGGGCGTGGAGATTAGCTTACATGAAGGCTCAACATTTGCATGAAAGGTGTCGATTGGTTTAATGTCCCTATTGTCTCAGGTTTCACTCTAGTCTCTGAGCACCGCCCATCTTCACACCGTGTGTGGAGTGGGAGTAAGCTACTAAGCTTACCACTAATTACATAAAAAATACCTTACAGACATTGTCTGACCCTCAGAACATATACACTTTATTTGTCAGTTTTGCTTGCTTTGTTATAGAGTTATTGAAGAAATAGTTCAAAATTGGCAGCCATTTTGTTGCAAAATGAGAAGGTTAAAAACTAAACATTTTGCTTGGGAACCATGTTTTTCAGATTCAGCACCCTTGAATTATGTTATAAAGTAAAGTTTCCCTAAAATGCCTCTAACAATCAAAATTTTCAGAAATCCCACCGGTCTACGATGACCTCCTCTCTCCTACTTCCCATATTGTATGTTCTGTTCTCACTCACTTTTCTTTGAATTTGATAAAGATGCCTTCTTTGTCCTCCTCCATTCCAAGTACTGCCATTATTCTATTACAATACTATCACATTATTCCATATTATGACTATTATGGCACACGCACGCACGCACGCACGCACGCACGCACGCACGCACGCACGCACGCACGCACGCACGCACGCACGCACGCACGCACGCACGCACGCACGCACGCACGCACGCACGCACACACACACACACACACACACACACACACACACACACACACACACACACACACACACACACACACACACACACACACACACACACACACACACACACACACACACAAATACATGTTTTAGACCCTATTTGAATTGCCCACACATAGGAATGCAACTTTATTTATTGATATGACGTCGTAGATGTTAACCGCCCATAGTCCAAAGGTTAAATGTTTACCAAAAAAGTTCCAAATGCCCATCCCTATTAGTTTCATAATGTCACTGTAATATCATTAATTGTCTCCGCCAGGCCGTACGGCATGGCGAGAGAGTATGTTTTGCACTCCGTATATAAAACATATAGGCCTATCTGAATATTACTCCTTCAGATTTTATCCAAATCTCACGCAAATCGGTACACATGATCTTTATAGTCATGTGATCTGTTAGATTTTTCATATTCCATCCTCAATAGAATATTTGAATGTAACAAAAATAGACATTCGGTACAGCCCTAGTATACTGTGAGTTGAAGGCAGTCGACTAAACATTCCAGACCACCGTTATGGTCCCTTGTTTGCAGTTCAAGCAAAGTCAAGTTAATTGCTGAATGCAAAGTGCGTGCCAGTGATCTCATTGGCACCTACAGACATCTCTTCAGCTTTAAATGTATTCTCCAGTCTTTTGTAGAGCTCTTTAACAATTGCCTTCTCAGAAATGTCACAGTCAGGATGAAGTCAGATATTTTACAGGCTTGTCAAAGGTATAGAGATAGCAAGCAATAGATTGGCTGCGTAGTGCTACTTCACCACTGCAGCCTTCAAGTATCAAAAAACTCTTCATTCCCATTTCCAGTTGAGGGGATTTTTCATTCTTATTTTCCTGGGGGATATGTCCCTCTCTCCAGTAATCAGACAATGTAATCAAATGCCAGTGGAATTTGATATCCTTTTCTGAAAGTCTGTGTAAGTCTATTCACTTTTAAATCTTGTTGATTTAGCCTATGCTTTCAATTACTTTCAGCAGAGAATCCTGGACAAACTTCCTCTGCCTTCTTCATTAGAATAAGATAAAGACAGGTGCTTTTCTGTTGGAGCAACCATCTTCTTGTCAAAAGGATTGTAGCTAACTAGAAGTTCGGGCCGCTACGCGGCCCGAACGTCTAGCGTGACGCGTCGTTCACTTTGCAGTGCCACCTTACAGGCACCTCACAGTGTGAGAGAGAGTTTTGTGCTCTCCTAAATCCACGGCAGGCTTTGAAAGTACCCACTTCAGAAAGAGGTGACGTCACACTGGCGTTGTGTCCATATTCGGGACGACCGTCTCATCATGATGTCAGATTACGTCACACTGGCGTGATGTCAGATTACGTCACACTGGCTACATACAACGTTACAGACAACCGACATGGCGCAGGATTCAAATTGTATATATAGATTGATGTGAAAATCACTCAGATTGGAGCTACTCGTTTCATGAACACCTTTGATGTGTCCAGACAAAGATTTGACAAGCTGAGAGCAAACAACAATGAATTGGCCGAGGAGTGCTAGTTCATGAATGCAAGGACAATAGGACATAATAAAATAAGAGGTTAGACATAACCCAAACTAGAAAGATGCGCTCGGAACGCAAATCTCTGCCAGGACGCATGCCCTACCTACCTCGACCTATTATTCTGTTTTGGAGTTGTGTCCGTTTAACTAACATCACATCATTTTGCAACCAGAATAGACTTCTTTTTTCTCAGTTTGCACATCCACAAATCCTTTCTTTGCCGTGTGCCACATGTTCTTCTGTCATATTGTTTTGCTATAGAGTGGCCTGCCACTGTATTTTATGATCTCTGCCAGATGTCAATTAAAGTGTTCATGACAACTTATTACTTATTATATTTAGTTTTCATTAATTTCACAATGTGGCAAGATGTGACAAGAATGTACAGATGTCCCACACACGCACGCACGCGTGCGCGCGCACACGCACGCACGCATGCACGCACACACACAAACAGGTGATAGATTAAAGGAAAAACGAACATGCGTGTCTTAGTTAGGTGTGGGGCCATCACGAGCTGTGAACGAACAGTTTCAATGCACTTTGATTCAAGTCTCTGGAACTCTACGGGAGGGCTGGAACACCATTCTAACAAAACACATTTGGTGTTTTAATGATGGTGGTACAGAGCACTGTCTAACACTTCAGGCCATAATCTCTGTAGGTGTTCAATTGGATTGAGATCTGGTGCCATAGTATGATTCAGGCTGAAGGCGTGGCCGAGACTAGGTTTCGTGTGTCCGTCCATCCGTGTGTGTGTCCGTCCATGTGTTTATCTGTGAACAGCTCATCTCTGGCACTGTTGGCCCAATTTTTGTATTTAAAAAAAATATATATTACTCCTACAGATTTTGTCCTAACATCACACCCATCTATAGTCATGTGATCAAGACGGATCTGTCAGATTTTTCATATTCCTTTGGAAGCTAACATTGGCTTCCAAAGTTTGCAGGATTGGTTCGCTTTGAACAAAATGCCTCAAATCATGAACGCAGTGTGAGATTGCTGTGAAATTTTGCACGCTCATTCTCACTAGGCCAATGAAGAAATGCCATCCTCTATTAGCCTATTATATCACCACTAGGGGGCCAATCTTTGTTAAAAAAATAATTATTATATTACTCTTACAGATTTTGTCCAAACATCACGCAAAGCGGTACACATGATCTCTATAGGCGTGTGATCAAGACGGATCTGTCCGGTTTTTCATATTCCATCCTGATTGGCTAAGATACAGTATGCATCTAAAGTTTGCAGGAGTGGTTCGCTTTGAAAAAATGCCTGAAATCATGAATGCAGTGTCAGATTGCCGTGAAAGTTCACACAGTTCACCTGTTTTAGCGCCACCAGGAGGCTGATGCATTCCGAACATTGCTGGCCCACAATAACCTACCTGACCTGGCGGAGACCTGTGCTCCGAGGACCACTTTTTCTAGTTTTCATGTAAAACCATTCATCATAGGATAGAGATGATCACTTAGAAATTATTTATTTGCAGTGACCCTTCAATATAAGTCATAAGTCTGCAACCTTTTCTATCTTGAAGCATTTTGGGCAGTAGTGTATTTGTGATTATTTGGTACTTTAACTTTGCATTCCCATTACAGTAATACAAAGTGTTGTCGCATTTCTAAATTGTAGAAATACAATAAAGAAAATGTTAGGTGATGTCTGTTGCTTGTCTTTATGTTTTTTTGTGGAGCCTGTTGATGAAAATGAGCATCAATTGCTAAGTTTGGTGTACTTACATTACATTTTTATGTACTGTTGATTAATATACGGTGTGCCGTCTAAATAAAGAAATAAAAGAAAACTAGAAAAGTGTGCCCCTCGGAGCACAGGTCTCCGCTAGGCCGGGTTGACTACCCAGGGCCCGCGAACTTTGGTCATAGCCACTTGGAATGGGATTTTAAAAATCTAACTTATACATCTTGATAACATGCCCCCAGAGGTAATGTGTACCAATTTGTGTACATTTTAGTACAAAATCTGTCTTCCATGGCTTAGTGGGAATGTCCGTGTAAAGTTTCCCAGCAATCGGCCGATGTGAAAACCTTGGGGCACAGGTTCTGCTCTGGCCTCCAGGGAGTGTGCTTGACCAGTTTCACGTTGATTGGGCCAACATTGTCGGAGATTAGTTGTACACAGACAGACAAACGGACGGACACACACACGGACGCCCAGACGGACGGACGGACAGGGGTGAAAACATTTTAAACCATGTTTTTTGTCAATTTCACGCATTAAGGGTAATAGCACCCCCTGGCACCTGTCAGAAAAACTAAAATCTGGTCAGTTCATCTAATTGACTCCATCCAACCTACATCCAACCTATAGAAGTGGGCTGAAGCCCATATTGTATGTCCTGAACACTGATGCCGTTTAAAAGGGCCCAGGACGCTTATTCACAAATGTTCTCTCCCCGTGTTTGGCCTGTCAGCGGCATCAACTCAATGATTTCTTCCTACTGCCCATCAGAGTTCACATACCTGCATAGCAGTAGTGTCTACTAAATATCGTTCGCATCACTTTACTCATCGCAGACAACTGAGTATGCTAGACTTGAAATGTCCATTTGCTGACTGACCATGTTTGTTGCCATTTGTATGGCCCTACCATTGCGGAGAGTGGCGTATCTTACATTTTCTGTACTATCAAAGTTTTGTTTTTGAAGTCTGAGAATAGATGCTCTGATATTTTAATGAATTTTCTTTCATGTATTCACTGCCCGTGAATGGCTTTCCACGCCTTATCTCCCGAGTTGCCACAAAACTAGCAGCAGTTGTGGAGCTTGGAGATGTGATCCGTTTCTTAAAAGGAGATTTGCTCTGCTCTGATTTCTGCAGCAGTTCTGAAATCATTCACTTTCTCTCATCCCCAGCTGGGTACTTTTTCAGCAAATGCAGCTTGCCCTGGAAGTGTCTTTCTTTCTTACTTTTTGTTGTTGTTTGATAAGTTCTTTCTGCAGATCAAACATGTACAGTAGTAATCCAGCAGTGTTGGTAGTGAAACCAAATAACTCTGTCCACAAACTATTAAGTCCACTATTTCCATCAGATATTTTCATTTTTGTGGATTTGGAATACAGTACAGTACATAGCCTAGCAGGGAAACTTAAGACCGGCCATCGTTATTCAGGTTTGTCAAAATTAGCATGGGGCGTCGGGGCCATAGATGTGTCGTAGGCTATGATGCATGTTTTAGTTAATTTGGTGTATTGGCTACACATTTTTACAGTTGATGAATATAATAATAATTTCAGACATAATGACATGACAAATGAAACTTTTAATGTAACAACAACTAGAAAGTGTGCTCCTCCGAGCACAGATCTCCGCCAGGCTTTGTGAGTCGGAGCATGACGGAGCTTGCCTGAAAACAACTTTCACCCACTGATTTACATCTGTAAACAAATAAATTAATTCATTGACATTCTCAGTTACCTAAGGAAGAATTGTTCTGATGTTTTTCCTTACATATCACACTAATGCATGAGCATCACAGTCATGCGTGCTTTCGACCACAATTTGATGTCATCCAAAAAAGCTGATTACGTATATGGGGTACGTTTTAGACAGACAGGCCCATAGACAGACAGACAGTTACAGACATTTTGTGCATTGCTCTGTTAAAGAATGGAGCTTGGGCTATTGCTGATATACGATCCGATTGCCAGGGGGTGGCGGAAGTTGGAACGATGCACCATGTACGAGTGTGAATTACAGTAATGTGTAGAGTGAAAGGCATTGCATGTTGTTTTGGTTTTGACACAGAGAGGACTTGTTGCCTGCTGATATGGATAGAGTTGACCTGTAATTAGTCTCGCGTGGCCAGCCCTCCAAACTCTCATTTGAAACAGTGTATGGGATGAGCAGCTCACTCGTTGGTGCGTGACAAAACCGTGATTGAGTGGTGATGGAACCGGAGTCCATCTGTGTTTTTCCGACCCCGTGCAAAGTACAAGATCTAACAGTTTGTATATCCGAAAAATTTAAAGAACATATTATTAAAACATTGGCTGAGGTATTTGCATTGCACAATATTCAGTAAACAAATATGACGCATATCAACAGCTTTTGTTGGCATAACCTTGCTTACTGAGCTCCACCCCCCCCCCCCACCCCCCCTCACCACACGGTGAAATTAGTACCAGCATGGACCACCGGCTTTTGTGTCCAAGAAAGATTTTACATTTTTTATTTGGGAATTTTATTTTGGGTTTTACCCAGATGTCAAAGGTGAAACATTAAAACGATCGATTTCACAACAATGTCTGCTCTATTCAAACAATGGCTCCCTTTTAAAAGTCTGTGTCTGTGCTTGCTGTGACATAAGATAACATTATTATATTATCTTTGATATCACAATCCAAATCCCATCCATAACGTTGACTACTCTTTCTGGAGTGCAGAGCAAGAGCATATTATGGCCCATGGAGAACGGAGATGTGGGATGTCAGATCCATGGAAAGGAGATGGCAAGGTATGTAATTAATCTCCACCAGCAAGCTGCTGTGTTGACTAGGGTTGGTTGTCCGAGGGGATGTCTGTTATCCATCTTTTGTCTGCTGTTATTTATCCGCTTTAAGTAGCACAGCATGTTTGCAAGTTCTACCTGAGTGAGAGGATGATCAGTACTGCGTGGGGTCTCGTGCAGTGATCTTGTGCCGCGGGTGTGCACATAGGCAATCCGTAATATAAAGCACCTGTGTGTTGTAATATAATATCGATACTTGGCGCCAGTCTATGGAGAACGTGTTGCAAGAGGAAGTGTGACGATGTATCACAGTATCTTTTGTTTGCCCCACCCCTAATACAGATTCATAATTGTGGCCCATAATCCTGGTTCTGTTTGAAAGGGTCAGAGTTAGTCAGTGGTCACCTATAATTATAGCATAGGAAATGTTATAGATATCTCTTACTTTTATAGGGATACATTTAAATGGAGACACATTGCAATGATGTCTTCCTCCTCTTATTCTTGTGGCCAGCCACAGACCACAATTGTCTGCCTACTGCCTATGATATAATTGCCAGCTTTAGCCTATGAGATATTTTTGTAAGTAGTGATGTCATATTTCCTTGCTGACAGCACAGGAATCAGGTCACTTGTTTAATAGTAACATTTTTGAGTATTAGTTGAATATACAGTAGAGGTCTTTCTCCCAGTGGTTCTGAAGCAGTAGCCCAGGCTTAATTGTTGTTGTGGTTATTGTCTCCGCCAGGCCGAAAGGCATGGCTGAGACTATGTTTTGCACCCTGTCCGTCCGTCAGTGTGACCGTGTGTCCGTCCGTGTGTGTGTGTGTGTGTGTGTCCGTCCGTCTGTCTGTGAGAAGCTAATCTCCGGCACCGTTGGCCCGGTTGCTGCGAAACTGTGCACACACACTCCCTGGATGCCAAAGCCGAACATCTGCCCCGAATTGTTCAGATTGGCATGTTATACCGCCACCAGGAGGCCGATTTGTGCAAAACGCATTTTTTTTACATTACTCCTACAGATTTTGTCCAAACATTACACAGATTGGTACACAGTATCTCTATAGTCATGTGATCAACACGAATCTGTCTCAAATCAGCCTCATGGTAACTCTATAACAGGCTTTTTTAATGTTTTATGTTTTATGTTTTTACCTATAACTGCACCGATCTGCATGAAACTTTCACGCACACTCCCTAGAGGCCAAGGAAAAAACGTTGCCCTGCATTTTTCACATCTGCCTTTTATAGCACCTCCAGGAGGCCGACTTATGTAAAACACATTTTTGGATTATTACTCCTTCAGATTTTATCCAAATTTCACACATTCTAGACAGATTCCGAATTCCGAACATTGCTGGCCCGCACTAACCTACCTGACCTGGTGGAGACCTGTGCTCCGAGGAGCACTTTTTCTAGTTTATATTGTGGTCTTTGGTATCAGCAGGCAATATACAGTAGCACATCATAAACATAAAAAAACTATAGGATAACATAATAATTATTACTAATATTATAACCTTAAAACTATGTACTGTAGGCGCTTTGTTTGATGCGCACAGGTAACTCGTTCCACTCCACTCGTTCGAGTGAAAACGAGTATAGCCCCATTGTTGTACACCAGGGGTGTCAAACTGGCTGCCAGCATGTCACATCTAGCCTACAAAGAGGTCCAATCCAACTCGCGGGATGATTTTGGGAAGAAGAAACTATTCACAACCATGTATTACAGTATCTGTATGGCAGTAGCTCTCACGCTGCTTCCAATGTCTGTAGCCTGCTTGTGCTGGTTTTTGCCCAGCAGTTTGTGTACTAAGAAAACAATAGATGGTGAATGATGGACGTTAACCACCCTGCTGCAGTCAGTCCCCAGTCTGTCCAACTAACCCAGAACTACCCAGTTAATTCCCTCTCTTTGCAGTCTGCTGCTGTCACTCATGGAATAATTATAACATGGTACAGACAGGTACAACAAAATATCACAACTGAAAAGAGAGTTCCAGAATCGTTTTCACTGTGAAAAAACGTGTGGAAAAAGAGTTTCAGCTATAATCACCAGTATCACGCTGACACACACACACACACAGTCACACACTCTCTCTCTCTCACACAGAGGTGAGACGTGTACATTTTTCCCCTCAATAAATAGAAGATTAAGGAATCCATGAGTGCTGGAGTACTGTTTGTTGTGTTACTCGTCAACTGTGTACCTGACGAGAGCTGTGCACGCGAGCTGTGCTGGAAGCTGTGCATGTGCTACTACATTAGTGTCGGCTAATGTTCCATTTCAAATGTTGCTTTTTTTCTTCATGAAAACGGTGGAGCTATTGAGATACAGCCTGACTTCCGTCATTTGTTCATGCACCTACACTCATACCATATGCTCCGATTTCATAGCGCTCTTGATATCAGTTAAGTTACGGACATCCTTTCCATTTGTATCTTTTGAAATGTATTCAAACGAATGTCAATTCATCCTGTGTGTATAACCTTGTTTTGGTACATGCGTAGATGTGTGTTGATTGAATACCCTACCAGAATAGCCTACATGTACCAGAGAAGGCACAACAACAATCACATTGCAGTGATTGCAATGACATTGCAATAATTGTTGTCACTCAGAAACCATATTCTTCTCAGTTGTCACTGTATGTGTTATGGTTCTGTGTTTAACATTTAGCTCTGGTGCATAGCATACGCTCGCCTCACCCATCTGGCCGATACTATGATTATCCTATGAAGGGAAGCATTCAATCGCCCTGCCCAAACCCACACTGGGCAAAACCTAGCCTGTTGAGTGTCCCCTAAACGGAAGTACTGGAATTTGGTGGAAGTACCATCTAAAGAAGTTACGTTGAGGCTTTACAGAGCTGTTTACGTTCCCTTGTGCAGGAAACCTGTGTTGTGATTGGTACAAAAAAAAGAAAAAAGGACGGAACAGAAGTCCCGCCTTTTAGACATTTGCAGCAATAGGTCATTACCAGGCTTTTCTCCTCAGAGCTTTTGCATCCTCAAGTCTCACCTTGGACCTCTGTTCCACTAGGGGGAGCGAGACAAAGATTAAAACATATTTCACTTTTTTTAAAATTTGAGAGTACATTTTAACGTTTCATTTTGTTCAACACATCCCCAGTAATTACATCTTGTTACTTCATCAGTCTGAAACGTTAAAACATTCACAGCTCCTCTCCCTACTGTTTTAGAACAAGCATTGTAATTAAATGTAAACAATGGGGCTTTTGTGCTCAATCTCTAGCCAGACTCCCATCCCAGAGTTCATTGGATTTTTGTTTAGACAATGATGGGTAGTCAGAAAGCCGAAAATTAGCAATGGCTGCTTAGATTGCCCAAGAGATCATTAATTGCATTAAAATATAAGTACAGTACAGTATATTGAGCACAAGCATTAAAATGTTATAATTTGTATAACTTTTTCAAATTCTCACTTTTATTGCTTACATTTCTAGTCAGTACTAGAACTAGAACAGTACTTTTTTTATAACAGATGGTATGTCAACCAATTTTCTCTCCATCAGACAGACAGTGCACAAACACAAAGACACGCTCACATGCACGCACGCACGCACGCACGCACACACGCGCACGTACACACACACAATGTCATTTCCAAAATGTAAGATTAGATGGCCAATTTTCAACAAAATTATGAGTCATTCTGCAAGAAACCGTCTGGTGAATGAGGCCAAATAATACCTTTCTTCCTGGGAAGCCTTTGTAAATGAGAGATATGTCACCTCTAAGTTATAGTTAACACATACCTGTACACAAGATGATGATGATAATCAAGTAGCAGAATACGTTTCAGTATTGTAAATGTTCAGGGAAGGAAAACGTTGCTGCTGTGTTTGTAAAATGCCTAAAGGATTGTTCCTCTCATAATGATATTCAGATGGTCCTTTGGCTTGCGTGTCATTCATGTTACACCATGCAAAATGCATGTTTCTCGACTAGCAACGATCTGCACGATTCTGCTGCCTTCAAAGGCAAATGAAGAGAAGTCATAGAGTAAAGGTCAGTGATGACATGATTCCTTTTGTCATTCTCAGATTAAATCAATGGCAAAACGTAATTTTATGTCACATCAGTATGTCTTGGCCCTGATGAAATATGTCAAAGAAGCTACATTCTGCTGGAGCTTTGTAGGGCAAATCATGCATTATCGTTTTACCTGACTGCAGGGCACCTCATAATGATCAATCGAAAGCATAAATCAAATGTTATACTGTACTTACAGCATAATATCTCACTTAGTAATAAGTGTGGAAAAGAACTAAACTTGTGGAAGTTTAGATCATGGATCATGATGATATATCAGCCAACTTTGGAGAAGAAGTTGAAGTCCGCACACTGTTCTGTACCTCCCAGTAGAAAAGATATTTTATGCCTGCCCCCGTGTCCCCCCCTCCCCCCTTTCAGCTCGTTCCTTGTCCCTCCCCCCTTCCCAGCCCTTGATCTCTCTCATGCTGTCTTTTTATTAGTATTTGGGTCCCAATGAAAATATTGTGGGAGCAGGTACAGGAAAGCTGGTCGTTCTAGAGGCTGAAGTGACTGGGACACCTTGACAAACTTTGCATCGATTGCATTCGCAATTGTCACAAATTCCTGGGGCTTAATTCCAGGGACATCAATTATTTTCCTGTAGCGAGTATTTGACAAAGGACAAAATCATTCCAATACAGTGTTTATTCATATGCTTACCCAGCTCCCATAGACTTGAATGCATTCCACTTTCGGCTCCAGATTGCCCCCCCCAGTGTTTTTTTTTTTGGACAGCCCATTGCCACCACAGCAACTTCAAAACTGCCCGATCCCATGAGATTCTCAATTGCAGGGCTCTGGTGAGTATAACTTATCATTATCAAATAAAAAGAGAGACAGCATCTTGCAATGGAATCATACCAGCCGCAAATTGGTGTGTACAGTGCAATGACCAGGGGCGTAAAGTGGGGGAGCTAATGGCCCCTACCCTGAGTAATGGGTAGCTGCAGACTTACACGCTGACTGACACCAAGCTGTGACTGGTCAATCTGAACATGTTTTCAATGATAAATGCCCAATCACAGAATACAATAAAAGATAATCTAAACTCATTGAATGGGCTTGGACGGTGGAGAAAACAAGTACCAGCAAACCTGCGTCAACTGCTTTGAAAACCAATTGTGATATCATCCCGATATGAAGGACCACCTCAAAGTCTTAACATTGGTTCTGCAAGGCTGTTATTTTTTAATCTCTGAATTGTTTCAACCCAGTTTTAGCCCTTTCTGTGAATTTAGATATCACCAGACGTATCAGTCCGAAGAGATCTCTGATCAAGACTGTTGGTGTCAACCTGCCTACTTGTGTCAGCATGCTTTTGTGTTGACACGCCGTATTGACACGACCATTTGCGTCGACACACCCACACTCCAGTGTAATGTTTGTAGCCCTCTACTTTACTTCTGGCGCCTTTACTCGGACCACACACACATCTTTGAACTCGGCCTTAATTGTGATCTCACCTACACACCTAAAGTTTCATGACAGCATCTTGCATGGTTGTAATGCTATTTTGTTGACAAAATATTTAAGCAGACATACAGTATTGCAGAAGAATAATACATTATACTATATTGTTATTATGGTTGCTTATATCTAGGGGTTACGTATGTAACCCCAGCTTTATTATATCCGTAAGTAATATACTTACATATGGGATAACAGCGCCCCCTGGTGATGCACAGAGCACAATACATGGACTCCCGTTGCAATCCTATTGGATAGAGTCCTGTGACACAAAATCTGGTATTGCGGAAGGGGTATAAGACCCCCCGCGTCACTGGAATAGCCCTCTAAAAACTTCACCTCTGCATGCCACAAATGCGCACAGAAGGGGTTTTTGGTAAATATATTACTTCCGGAAATAATAAAACTGGGGTTACATACGTAACCCCTAGTTTTATGTCTTTCCTTCGTAATATACTTACATATGGGACGCATACACGTCCCCTGGGGAGCCCCAGTTCCTAGACCCTACCCATCCGCACGCCCTCGGCCCCAGTTATCACCCCCAGGCGAGGCCTCGGCCACATGGGCGCCCCTGGCCCTCTGGGCCAGGATGCGGAAAAGGTTCCAGAAGGAAAGGCCCTGACAGACCACACAGTCTGCCTCATGCCTCTAAAGGACAGACACCAGTCTTCCTCATAGTGACACGAGAACCAGGACCTCCTCTCCCCCAGACTCAGCCTAGCCGGTCCAGGGGAGGCCTAAGAGGAAGAACAAGCAGGAAGAGAAGCATGCCACTAGGCTTGCACATTACTCTCCTGGCATCCCGTAACACCCAAGACCGTGCGCGCCATCGCAGATGCCGCCACGTCCAGGCTGTTATAGGCCGCAAAGGTCGAAGTGAAAACGACCATTGAGGAAGAACAAGCAGGAAGAGAAGCATGCCCCTAGGCTTGCCCAGCATTCTCCTGGCTTGAACCAGCCGCCACACCCAAGACTGTGTGCGCCATCGCTGATGCCGCCACATCCAGGCTGTAAAAGGCTGCAAAGGTCGAAGGAGACGACCAGTTTGCCGCAGAGCATATCTCCTGCATCGACACCCCTTTGTAAAGGGCCCAAGGTGCAGCAACACCCCGAGTAGAGTGGGCTCTCAGTCCCTCCGGGACCGCAGACCCATTACTCTCATAGTCCAATCTGATCGCTTCCACAATCCATTTGGACAAGGTCGGTATAGCCACCTCCTTCCTTTGGTCAGACTGACCAAAAGAGACGAACAGCTGAGGCGACCTCCGGCCGGTCGCCGTCTTCTGGCAGTAAAGCTTCACTGCCCTTACTGGACAGAGACTGCTGCCGCTTATCCACCACAGACGCGAACACCTCGTTCCCTCCCTGTCTCAGAAGGTCTCTGACCAGAGGGAGAGGCCACGGTTCGTCGTAAAGGAGGGGAGTAATCTCCGACCTCCACACGCCCCACGCCGGGGCCACCAGCAGAACTGCCCTGAAGCCTGATCCTCTCCAGCGTCGGAGGGATCAGCTCCAGAGGCGGGAAAGCATACAGTAGTACGCTCGGCCATCTGTGTGCCAAGGCGTCCACCCCCAAGGTCCATCCCCATCGAGAAGAACTGTGAGCATTTCGCGTTCTCTCTGGATGCAAACAAGTCGACCTGAGCCCGGCCGAACCGGGCCCAAATCAGGTCCGCGTCCCGTGGGTTGAGAGACCACTCCCCGTACCGAAGTCCGCCCCTGGACAGCAGGCCCGCCACGCTGCTCAGAAGGCCCGGCACATGGGAGGCGCGCAGCGAAGCCAGGTGCGACACGCTCCAAAGTGTCAGCTCGCGCGCTAGTTTGTCCAACACAAGGGAACCCAAGCCTCCTTGTTTGTTGACATAGCACATCGTTGTGGTATTGTCCGTCCTGACCAGGACATGACACCCCACGATGCGGCTCTCGAAGTGCTTGAGATCGAGGAAGACAGCCAGCAGCTCCAGGTAATTGATGTGGGCCTCCTTCAGAACGGAGTCCCGCGTCCCCCTGGCTGAGTAGCCTTCGTGGACAGCCCCCCAACCTGAGAGGCTGGCGTCCGTGGTAATAACCTTCCGTGACACCACAGCGCCTATCCTGACCCCTTCGGACAGGAAGGTCGCTTGTGACCACGGTCGGAGTGTCTCCACGCCCCGTGGAGACACTACCACCTTCCGAGAACCCATGGTGTGCGGGATCTTCAGATCCACCTCACATCCACCTCTGAAAAGGTCTCATGTGGAATCTGACCAACCGAATCAGATGTATAGCCGAAGCCATGAGACCCGCTGCTTGCATGCATGTTCTGTACGTGACTCGACGCCCCAGGCAAAGAGACCGCACACATGCCAGAAAGCCGGCTATTCTGTCCTGAGACAGACGCGCCATCAGCGTGGTCGAGTCCAGTGAGTTCCCCACGAAGGTGGCCTGTTGAGATGGGATCGACATGCTCTTCTGAGCGTTGATCGTGAACCCCAGGGATGTCAGGTGCGCAATGGCCACCACTGTGTGCCGCGCCACCTACTCCCTCGACCCTGCGGCCAGCAGCCAGTCGTCGATGTACGTCGCCAGGTGGAGACCCTGCTGCCTCAATGGAGTTATGGCCGCATCTGTGCATTTCACGAAAACCCAAGGGCTCAGTGACATGCCAAATAGAAGCACCGTGTACTCGTACACTTTGCCTTCGTAGCCAAAGCGCAGGAACTTCCGGTGCGGAGGTATAGATTGGGAGGTGAAAATAGGAATCCTTGAGATCTATGCTCGTCCACCAATCCCCCTGTCGTATCGAGCGTAACAACGTTGCCGTTGTCAGCATTAGAAATTTGAAGACCTTCAGAAATCTGTTCAGACCCTTCAGGTTCAGAATAGGTCTCACGCCCCCCCCCCCCCCCTTCTTTTTCACCTGGAAATATTCCGAATAGAACCCCAACCGGTTCTGATTGCAACCTATAGCGCTTCTAGCGAGAGAATCGGTTCGCTCCCATGAGCTGGTTCTGGTCAAAGAAGAGTGGGACGTACCTCATTTGCGACCTGGGGCTCGTGCCCCACCAGAGGTGGCAGGGGTTAGGAGGCCTGTCGCTGCCTCCTGTCTCTGTTTCTCCTTCGCCTTTGTCTCGGTCAGAAGTTCGGCGGTGGTGTCAAACAGGTTGTCCGCTTTGAGTGGAAGGTTAAGAAGCCCCGCGGCTAAGTTCTTCTCACAGTCAGTGGCGAGGTCGAGCCATTTCTGCCTCTCCAGGTCGGCGCAGAGAGCCACGGCCCGGCCCGTCCACATCACTCCGTTGCAGGCGGAGAGTTTCTCCACGGACTTTTCCCCCATGGGTTTGGCCACCAACTCCTTGATTTTTGTGGCGGCCGATCCCTGGAGGAGGGACACATTGTTGAAAGCTTTAGCTGTTGACCCCGAGGCCTTGTAGAGCGTATTCAACGGCGCGGTGTTGGCCCTCTTGGCCTGGTTTGTGAAGACTGGCTTGGACTCCGCTGCCCTCACGGAGCCAGCCTTAGCCTCCTCGATGCCCTGGGCCAGAGTCGGGTCCATTGGGGGGAGACTGGCGATCCCCAGTTCCTTCCCGGAGATAATTTCGACCATGAAGCCTAGCTTCTCTGGTTCTATTCTCTCCTTCCACGATTTCGATTCGACCCGTCGGGGAGGGAGGGGTGCCAGTCCCTGGAAACCTGGAATCGGGACACCGACGGACACCTTCAGGGCCTCCATCGGCTGTTCCAGGCCGCACCTGGTGATGGCCCGCCTGAAGATGCTGCTTGGTGAGGCCGCGAGCCCCTTGGCTCTATTGAGCCGGTGCTCCAGCTGGTATACCATAAACATTGCGCAGGGCCCACAGGTGTCCTCGTCACCGGCGTGGTGGCGTGCGAGGAATGCGTGGTTCGGCCCCAGGCAGCTGATGAGAGGCGGTGCAGATCATCAGCCGCTACGAGGAGGCTGCAGCCGTCCAGGCCGCATTCTCGCGGAGCGTTTTAAAACGAAAACTGACTCGAAAATACCCGTAGAGAAGCACTGGGTGCCCTCGCTGTGGGATCAGCTGGATTTTCGAGGATGTTTCTCCGTAGATTGTGACTTGGCTCGTGCGCATTCGCGTAGCAGAGTGAAGTAAGAGGGCGTATCCCAGTGACGCTAGGGGTTTTATACCCCTTCCGGAATACCGGATTTTGCGTCACAGGACCCTATCCAATAGGATTGCAACGGGAGTCCATGTATTGTGCTCTGTGCATCGCCAGGGGGCGCTGTTATCCCATATGTAAGTATATTACGAAGGAAAGACATAAAACTAACCTTTATATTTTACCATCACTTATAGTACTTATATAATATATTGTTATATAACATGCTATTTGGTAGCTTGTAAGAGCCTGTCTGGTTATGGTTCAGCTTGTCCTTGAAGCAGCGAGTATAACTATTGTCTGATCCCTGTGCTCCTTGGCAGAACTACATACCACCCACCTGAGTGTTATTGTACTTCTCCCCATGATATCAGGCAGGCTACATTAAAGCATAACCATCACCACCTAGAATATTGTCTTGACTCCTATTACCTCATCAATTACTGATTGATCCAGAATTCCACGACAATACACACCCATAACGTGAAAACAATACCAGCCACGATGTCACGGCTTGTGAAAATGTTTACTTACTAGGTCACTGCAAGACATAATAACATACTGCATTATTGATAAATTACAGCAATGCATGTTTCATGTGAACACCAGGTGAAATTGTTTGCCACCTGTTGAAAGAATATTTAAATGATAATTAGTTGGGATACCAAATTAAGAAACAATTCTCCAGTCTACACTTTCCCTTGTAAATAACGGAAGGTTCAACAGACTCACTATAATCTCTCCATGACAATCCAGTAACTAAAAATTACAATCGGACCATCTTCTTAAACAGCCTTTAATTCCAAAGTACAGTATATTCCTTTTCCACCTTGCTATTGAAATTCCATCTGAAAGAGGTTTAAGTTCTTGGGTCACATGACTACAGACAATGTGTGTCCTTGTGTCGATCAGCTCGCATAACTGTGTTCCAAGTGTCTTGCTGTGAATATCATCAGAAATGTTGCTCAATGTGATGGACAAGCACAAAAACACAAGTGACAATAGCAAATGTAAAAGCAAAAAAAAGTTTCCATGGCAACAAACGGAAGGCTTTGACACCTGTGGGCTTGGAATGATGAAGAGGGAGAAAGACCGCATTTATTCGAAGGTTGAACACAATGGCTTGGTGTGTCTCTCTTGGCCTTGCACAAAGTAAATAGGGCTACCATTAGAAGGTTTGTGACCAAACGTTTCACTTCAAAGTTAATCATAGCTCCTACAATAATTTTTTATTACTCTAGGACAAATAAAACCGATTCTGATTCGGGGGGTATTCTGAATAATCAACTACTTTATTCCATATTGTTGTATAAGATACTGTACAATGATCTGATGGCCTTTCACCATTGGTTTCATAGCTCAAAATAGTCTGTAATGCCTTACTGTATCCATTGAGTCTCAACAGCATTCTCATTTCTTTGTTAAACCATGATGAATATAACAATAATAATTCATATTATTTATTTTTAACATTTTTTCAAAGTTAGATAAAAGGTTACTTCAGTTTATAATGTTTTTTTGGCATTGACCAATTTTTAAATCATACTTATTGCTTTGCCCCCATATTTGAAATTAATGTAATTAGCACAGATTAAAAAAATAGCATGTGCTACATTCGTTATTATACAATGAATGCTCTGTTTTTAACATCTCTGTAATCTAAATATTGTTTTATGAAGTGTCATGCCAATTGGTGATTTGTCTCTTTCTAAGAAAAGGACATGACAACTATGGGTAGATGTAGGTGCTTCAGCCGAGCTTTATAGCCAGCCTGTCAGAGTACATTATTACAAGCCTTATTGGTTCCCTGATTTTCATTTAATCTGCCTCCGAGATGCGTTATTGCTCAGCCTTTATGATCTCATATTGTTTTATTGAACATGCATTGTGCTTCTCTGGCAGTGCTCGCTTTTACGGCAGTGCAGTAAATTCCACTCTTTAAGATGAAATCTTGAACTACTTTCAAAAGTTGGTGCCGTGCAGCACAGGGGCCAACGATTAAACTTAGGGCATGTGGGGTGGGTCTTAAGGAAGGATTTGTATAACAGCCAAAGCAAGTGGAGTGGGATTTATTCATTTGACAGTCGATAAATGGATACTCAATAGTTCAAACCGTCACCTTGGTAGCTCAACAGTGACACTGACAATTCTACTGAAAAATGGTTGTTTGCATCTGATTGTATTGCACAGTACATAGGTCTAAAGTGTACAGGCGGCATACTGTAGAATAGATGATAGGACACGTATTCACTGATGACGGTTGAAGTGTAGTTCAAGGTTCACGGTTTCATGGAGGGATTTAAAATGTACTGACAGATTGATTGCTTATTCCTTTGCCTGTGACCAGGGATGTTTACTTCTCTCATGAATATCAATTATTAAAATAAACGTTTTGTTAGTTTTTTGGCTCTCAAAAGTAACAACTTGCAAAACCACAGAGGCTACAGAAAATGAATGAATGAATGAAGATTTACACTCGGGGTCGCAGTGTATTAATTTTGTGGTATTTCATTCAGCAGTCAAAGATCAGAATGTTTCTTCAAAACGTAGTAACCACACAAGTCATAAGTCAGCAGAATCTGGAAGGCATTTTGTAGCTCTGTTATTACATCAATGGTGAAAGGTATTGGATTATTGAACAGGTGCAGTGACTTATGTAAAGATGGTGTACTGCATCACGGTGAAGTACAAGAAATATTGCTTAGGTTCATAGATTTTGGACTGTGATAAAACTTACCCACAGTACACATACAACCAGAATGTATCTGAATCGAAACTGATGGGAGTAGCATATTGCATTGTTAACCCCAATTTATACTTTGTTGTACGACAGTCGCGTGCCGGAAATAGCCAATCTACAAGCTCACATCCATGATGTGTTGTAAGAATGTAGATCTGCCATTCTTTGTGCGTGACTCCATTGTACGGCAGCATTAGGCTACCTACATAAAACCATGAAAAAGTGTTTAGTTATGCAATTTTTTTTGTCGTTATATCCCAGATATCCAGAATGTTATAGTTTTTGTGTTTATTGAAAACGCTATAATTGTCGGCAAGTTTATCCATATGTACTGTATATGGAATCACCTCTGAGAGGCATGCTTAGGGGATACCCTGTACATCAGTTTTGTGGCAGCCTCTTGTTGATATTTACTAGATGCCAGTATAAGCCATATTCATTGCATTCATTCATTTAATCTTGCTCAGAAAGTGTAGCCCTAGCAATGGGGTGTTGGTAAATTCTTCATGATGAGAAAAGCCATATCGTCATATACTGTTAATCTAAAAGTGTGTACTCAAATGATAAAGAGGAAGATAAATAGGCTCAATCCAACAGAGCCTCTGGAAGCACCTCTGGGCTTGAAGCATTCAAATCCAACCCACCCTCTTCAATAAGCCATGAGCAGATGAATGGACTCCCATTCCAGCCTGACTGGTGCTGACAAACTATAGATCACCTCTGAGGGAAGCAGCACCCTATTTCACCAGGGCCTGTCACACTCAATTCCTTAGTGACTGGAATCACTCTCCTCAAGTCAAAACGACAACCAGACCCTTTTGTATGGGTTTCCTTTTCCCCCTCTTATGAACAGGTTTGTTCAGTCAGAGGCAATTTATTACCCATAAATGCTCCGCTATTAAGTTAAGAAGGTGTTTTCCCCCTTTATTCGTGTTAAATTATAAGCATGAAATTACACTCGTTTTTGAAACCTTTTTATGGGGGGTTTTCAACTGAACTGCGCCTTTCATAAGCACACTGTGAGATAATTATAAACTCTCCTTTGTACTTTTAGTCTGACGTCTGCGCTTTTAACACAACTCAGTCAGAAGACAATGGAATATTAGGTGAGATCACACAAATGTGTCTTTAGTTGAGTTCTTGTGTCAATGCTTCCCTATGACATGTTCTTCTTTTGCTATTACTGTGAAGCAACACCTGCTTTTCTTTAAACTGGTGTTAATTGGAGGGCTGACTGTTGCAATACTGTGGTGCAACGTCATCACCAGTCTGGATCAGCTCTTGTCTGACATGTGGCCTGTGTGGGTGTGTGTGATGTGTGTGATGAAAAGCCACCACATACAGAGTTTCCAGCCAAATTATGCTAATTCTTATATTTATTAAACCAACATGCATGAATTCTCCAGTGGGGAGAATTCAAATGACAACTGAGCTTTCATATGTACAGTATGACAAATGATGTGCTGGGCACAGGCCCACAGTAACGTTTACTTTGAGAAGCTGCTCATTAGGGTCAGACTCGGAGAAAAGCTGTCTGTGGGTATTTAATTTATTTATTCGTTGTGTCTCGCTCTTTCCATTTTGCCTCGCTCTTGCCATAGAGAACAACAGATTGTTTAGTTAGTAGTGCAGTTGTGCTTCTCACATTTGTCTATGAAGTGTAGGCACTGCCAAGCTTATCAATTGAATTTTATTTTTTTATTTTTTTCAGGAGGATTTTTACCCTGTTAATACGTCGTTCAAGGCAAACTCATTTCTAATACATCTTTTATTGCCCAGGGCAAAACTTTGTTTCTTTCATCCTCTTCAAGTCTCTGCATAAAGGATCATAAGGAATTGTGCCATTAGGATTAGGGGAACAGCTTCTTTTATCAATTACATCAAAGTTCGGCTGATTCCCATTAAACAAGCACACCCCCTTGCACAACCATACGTTAACACATGTGCGTGCACACACACACACACGCACACACGCATGCACAGTTTACATGCACACACATGCACTATGGACTCTGAAAATAATATTGGTAAAAATAAGGAGCCCATTTTTGTTCAGCTCACTCGCCTCTGTACTTGACTTAACTCAACGCCTGCATAGTAATCAGCTTGTAAATTTGGGGTTGCATCACCAGTCAATCCTCAAAGCATCATGCTTGTTAGACACAAGGCTTGAGGCGAGGGGCTTGGAAAAGGGCCAGGGGCATTTAAAAACTGTCTTTTACTCAAGGAAGGGATGAAAGCTTATTTTTTCTTAGCACTTGCGTAGTTGCCTGGGTTACACTGTGTGAACCAGGCTGGTATGCTGTTCACAAACCTACAGAAATTGACCATAACATTAGATGCAATCAATTATTGTTCAAAACAATATACAGTAAAGTACATTTACTTATTTATGATTTATTATTTGTATTTTTGGAAGTTTTTTGTTAGCACCTATTTTTAATGTAATTGACTAGATTTTTTTTGCAAATTTCTGGATAATCATTGCCTTTTGTCTAAATGTCAATGCATTGAATTCATTCACAACAATTCATTGATTATAAAAAAAACTAAAGTACTACAGTGCTTAACTCAATACAAATTTGAATATTACTGTGGTGCAGGATATTTGTAACAAGCGACCGGGGGGTTGCGATGACTTTTTCTTTTTTCCTCGCGGAGGCACAGTGAAAGCCCCCGTGATTACCAACCATCAGGGGATCGATCATATTAAAGATAAATATTCTGTGACTACTTAAAAAGGTAAGAAAATCGAAAAACGGGGCACTGGGTCATTTATTTATGTATTTTTTTTTCTGGCAGTGAAAGAGTTAATTTCTGATCAAGGTGAGAGAAAAAAAATCAAGCTTTTATCAATACCTATTTGATGACACAACTCGGCTGTCAGTTGTGAAAAGGACAACCTGGATGAGGCCCTTGTGAGATGGAACATTGTGTGATGGAGCCCTCCATGCTGGGTATTCATTGAGTGAAATCCCTCATGTCTTGTTATATGGCAGCTCTGAGGAGATGGATCACTCTCTCAAAGCAGATGTTGCCAACCCGCACAGGGTCCTCTGAAAACAATGTGATCCTCAAGGACCAACTATGGCTTGATTTTTACTTGGTTGTGCACCAGTGCCGCGCACCCAAAATACAAGGTCTGCAAGCTCACAACACGTCGCAGTGCGATGCGTTGTGAGCTTGTAGATCTTCCATTTAGTATAACAGGGCTTTAAGGCACTGCAGGCAGAGGCACACACACCAACAGACTAATTTGCACAATCACATGGATTTTATTAAGCAAATGAGCACACACACATGTAGACACACACGCACACGCACACGCACGCACGCGCACACACACACACACACACACACACACACACACACACACACACACACACACACACACACACACACACACACACACACACACACACACACACACACACGCACATTACACACACTGCCCTGGTTGTATTTGTTTGTTTTATTCTCTGAGCCGCTGTAGCGGAGAGGACATCATACAGCGAAGAGCTGTCGATAAAATCCACACAGTGTGCCCTGCAGTGTTTATTTTGGTATGAAAGGTAAGGTCACTCCATGTTACAGACGGCAAGTTCCTATAGAAAATACATCCTGCACAGTAATATCAAAAGTAATCCTATAGGCGGGGCATGTGTTGTGGGGTTCTTAAATTGCAGTCAGACATATTGCATATCAATGCTGTCAGGGCAGAAACCTTGTATTTTCAAAACGTTACCTTTCAGAAAATGGAAACAAAGAACCTGTGTTCCAATGGATCCAATGTAGTTATTTGCTTACAAGCTCTTGTTAATACTTTTTATTGGTTAATATTTATAAAACCCACTGACAGACCCTATTTTGGACATTATATTTTCTAATAATCACTATTTCAAAAATAGTAAAAGTAGCTGATCTGCAAGCTCACATGTCGCATTGTGATGCATTGTGAGCTTGTAGATTGGTTATTTTCAACAAAGTAAAATAATACCACAAAGGTAAGGCATTCATTTATGAAAATAAATAAAAAAATATGTGAAATATGCAGATACAAGGGTTCTGCTCGACAGTGATGATATGGTACGCTTTGCTCTAATTGTGTTTGTTTTTCAACCAAAGACAATTTGACATAACTGTGAATTCAGCCTACAAGTTCTGACATCTTGAGAACACTACAAGCTTATTCTCAATGAAGAAACAACACATCAACAAACAACACTTCCAATAGTCTTTTATCTTCAAGTCACTTTGCTTGGGCAATTCATAAGTTTGCAAAAGTTTGCATGTATTTTTAACAGGCATCATTGTCAGGGGAATAGTGATTGGGGACACGTTGCAGACAAAGAGCTAAATGTCAGCCTGTCTCCCCTGGGTTGATGACTTTCATGGTGTGGAACCTAAAGTGGAAAGGTGTGGAAAGATGTGTTAAACGTTACTATTATAAGATCCTATTATGAGCATGCTATAATTATGCCTATTATAAATGTGGTCCATATACTGTAGGTGCATGACATTCCATACAGTAGCATAATAATACTATAATAGAAAGAGAATGTGACGTCACATCATTGAAAGTAATAGCTGAAAACCTCACAAGATGGCGCCACCTGTCCATTGAACTCAATGGAGGGGGGCGGGGCGGCCGCTCGTTCTCTATAGATACCTTCCATATTCATTTCTCTTCTGATAAACCTGATAAGGGCTATTCAGCTTTAATGTCTTTTTAACCCATTCACTGCAATGCACCATCTCAAATGTTGAATTGAGATGGTGGGAGAATTGTACACTGCTGTACACCAGATAATGGTCTACTCATGTACGAGATGTACCATTAACCAATATGTCAGCTAATGTGAAAACAGGTAACCCTGTTTATGTATTTATTATATTCTTGAAGCGCATCTCTCTACCCCCATTCTGTCCTGTGTTTCATACTGCGGTGCTGCTACTGTGTGACAGCTGAATGTCTCTTGTGGGATACGTAAAGGTCTATCTATCTAACTTCAGCCTTGAATTCAAAGAAAAGCCTTTTTTTCAGTGGAAGAGGCTGTTTACACACTTGTTTCCATTAAATAATAAAGAAAAATGTTTTCATTAAATAATAAAGAAAAAAAGAAATGATAATAATAACTAGAAAAAGTGCTCCTTGGAGCACAAGTCTCCGCCAGGTCAGATAGGTTATTATGGCCTCCTGGTGGCGCTATAATAGGCCAATGTGAAAAGGGTGCCATTTCTTCTTAGGCCTTTCACGGCAATCGGACACTGCATTCATGATTTGAGGCATTTTGTTTCAAAAATGTGGTTTGCTAAATTAGACCTGCTGGTGGCGCTATAACAGGCCAATGTGAAAAGGGTGGCATTTCTTCCTCGGCCTAGTGGGAATGTGCGTGCAAAATGCGTTCATGATTTGCGGAATTTTGTTCAAAAGGGACCTATCCTGCAAACTTTCGGAGCCATTGTTAGCCAAGTAGGATGGAAAATGAAATATCGGACACATCCATCTTGATCACATGACTATAGAGATACTGTGTACCGATTTGCGTGATTTTTGGACAGAATCTGAAGGAGCAAGAACAAAACATTTGTTTTACAAAAGTCAGCCTCCTGGTGGCGCTCTAACAGGCATATATGAAAAATGCAGGGCAAAGGTTTTTCCTTGGCCTCTAGGGAGTGTGCGTGAAAAGTTTCGCGCAGATTGGTGTAGCTATAGGTAAAAACGTCAATCGGCCTGTTATAGCGCCACCATGAGGCTGATTTGAAAGTTTTCAAATGGCATTTCTTCCTCGGCCAAGTGGGAATCTACTGTACGTGAAAAATTTCACTGAAATCGCATGCTGCGTTCATGATTTGAGGCATTTTGTTCAAAACAAACCAATCCTGCAAACTTTGCAAGCCAATCTTAGCCAATCAGGATGGAATATGTAAAATCGCAGAGATCCATGTTGATCACGTGACTATAGAGATACTGTGTACCGATTTGCGTGTTTTTTGGACAAAATCTGTAGGAGAAATGTCAAAAAATGTGATTTGCAAAAGTCGGCTCCATGGTGGCGCTATGACAGGCTGATCTGACAAATGTGGGGCAGAGGTTCTGCTGTGGCATCCAGGGAGTGTGTGTGCGCAGTTTCACAGCGACCGGGCCAACGGTGGCGGAGATTAGCTGCTCGCAGACAGAAGGACGGACGGACGGACAGGGGGCAAAACATACTCTCTCGCCATGCCTTTCGGCCTGGCGGAGACAATAATAATGCCCCCAGGATTGTCGGGAGGGGCGTGTCCGACCCCAAATATCCCTGATTATCCTTTAGTGATAGCCCAGATTAATATGAAATCTCTGCAGGGCACCTTTTTTTTTAAATAAATTGTTATATGTTGTTGTTCAACAATCAAAAAGGAAGTACTAATCTACTTTTTACAAAGGTGTCTAATGAAAACTGTAAAGGTAGGCTACTGTACAGTACGTATGGAAGCTACACTTTTCATTACAAGCTCAGTTCATAATTGCAGTATCATAGCCAATTAGTCTGGCTCAGTAATAATAGATTTGACATATAGAGTGCTTTTATATGGTATCTCAAAGGTGCTTAGCATAAGCAGAAAAGTTGAAAGTAAAAATGGAAATTATGCAACTGGATTCAAACCCTTCACATACTGTAATCTAACCTACACATAATACTTAATTATGTCTAAGATACAGGTACTAGTAAATGTAGGCTACAGTACAGTATATTACAATTATTAGCTCTGAAATTAATATCACAGTGTTGTTCACAATCCAAGGAAAAAAGACGTAGGCGATGGGCAGACTTAAAAATAATACTGGCATTGACTAATTAGTAAAGATTTGTAACATAGTCAACATTGTCTTTCTTTGAAGTCCGCCTATAGAGTCAACTGGAAGCTCAATTTTAATTTAAACCTACCTGACAAGTGTGGGAAGAATTCAGACTGGATTCAAAACAAGATTTTGGCATAACTTTTAATTGTTATGATGCATTTTAATGATCAGTAAATGAAGAAAAGTTTGTTGTCTTTTCATCTTAATTGGCTGCCTCCTGACTGCCTGCTACTTCGAGTACCCGCACCCTTGTGCCAACGTGAGGCTCATGTTGACTGACAATGAGGGTGCATCTATTAGACTAAAAATGAAGGGCCTGGGATGTGTAAGTCATAAGTCACAAGCAGTTTTGGTTATATACTGTGTGTGTGTCTGTCTGTCTGTCTGTACACACGCATGCACACTCGTACACACTCAATGTTGGGCAGTAGCTTAGCGATAAGTAGAGTGGTATAAAGAGAGAGTGCTGACAACGAAAGTTCAAAATACTTGATTTTCACGTCACTCATGTTTATATGAATCAGTTCCCGGAAGTCCTCTGGTGGGCCATTTGAATGCATTATACAGAAAGACAGAACTGATGTCAGTGATAATATATCGATTTTCAAAATATCTATCACACCAACATGTGTATCCAAAAACATAAGATTCACTAATATTTGAGTGTGAACAGCTAATGTTTCCTGCATTGTTGGCGTATTGTAACTAACTTAAAATATGCGATATAGTTAAAATATTAGTTAAAATATGCGATATAGAGGGTGTTACCTTACCTTTCTAAAAGTGTGTTGTGTGCTTGTAGATGTGCTTCTTTCGCCAAACGTTTGCCACAGAATAGGGACGCTAGGGTTCATGTGGTTAACGACATTACCCAGTAGCTTGTGGGAGCTTTACTTATTTAAGAATTATGTAGATTTCTAGTAGTTAAGATATTTTCTTTTATGTAGTAACAGTATATATATATATATATATATATATATACATATATATATATATACATATATACATATATATATATAATAAAAATCACACCCTGTGTGAAGGAAGCGGTGCCTTTGGGGCGGGGCTTAACTCATTTCAGTTCGTCCCTATTGGTGGTCTGAGTCCACTTACCAAATTTTTACTTGGTAGCATGCTGCAAACTGGAATGATGGCTGTTTAAAGCCCAGCCAATGGGCAGACAGAGGGGGCGGGGCTTAAGTAATTACAGTTCGTCCCTATTGGTGGTTTTAGTCCATGTACAAAATTTGTACTCCGTAGCATGCTGCGAACTTGAGTTATGGCTGTTTAAAGGCCAGCCAATGAGAAGAGGGGGCGGGGCTTCAGCAATTCATGCTCGTCCCTATTGGTGGTCTAAGTCCACATACCATATTTGGACTTGGTGGCATGCTGCAAACTGAAGTTATAGCTTTTTAAAATCTCGTGCTTAAACGGGCGGACGGACATAACATACGCTGGGGGTCCCTGGACCCCTCTTTGATAACTTCAGCAATTCATGCTCGTCCCTATTGGTGGTCTAAGTCCACATACCATATTTGGACTTGGTGGCATGCTGCAAACTGGAGTTATAGCTGTTTAAAATCCCGTGCTCATCCCGTGCTTAAACGGGCGGACGGACATAACATACGCTGGGGGTCCCTGGACCCCTCTTTGATAACTTAAGCAATTCATGCTCGTCCCTATTGGTGGTCTAAGTCCACATACCATATTTGGACTTGGTGGCATGCTGCAAACTGGAGTTATAGCTGTTTAAAATCCCGTGCTCATCCCGTGCTTAAACGGGTGGACGGACATAACATACGCTGGGGGTCCCTGGACCCCTCTTTGATAAGCAGTGGCACGTGTGGCCAATGAGAGGAGAGATGGCATAGGCAATCTCCAAGTCCGTGTGTGTGTGTGTGTGCGTGTGTTTGTATGTGTTGCTTCTTTGCCGTGCTCATCCCGTGCTGATACGGACATACGGACAAAGTCAAGTGTAGAGCAGTTGGCACCGCTAAAAAAACGTGCAAATCATAAACTGAAGATGCACTTTCCAATTACTTGCTATGGGTACCTCAACTTACTGTGCACTGCTTCCCCTTTTGAAGTTGATTCGTTGGAAGTGGTCTCTGACACAGCTCCAGGATATTTTGTTGTTGACATTCCAGGCTCAACAATTATTTTGATTCCCACCCCCCGCCCTTACCCCAACCACCCTTACCCCAACCACCCCTCAAGCATGGTACACCTTGCACCGCAGGTCAGACAACCTTCACTGCAACCGCTGTTGGAACACGTCAGTCCATAGAACACGACCAGCAAGCATTACAGCGGCCAGTGGAGGATTGGGGTATAGAAGGTAACTTTGCGGAGTCCACAGAAACAGTGGCCTGTCCGTAATCATAATAAGCCCAAGGGGACATCAGAGTCAAAGTAGTCAAGATGATTGGCATGACTTTCAACCCTGCTGGTAGGCTTTGGGTGTGGGGGGGGGGTCCGGGCTGTTAACACATGGCACAGTACTCAGCCAGGGAGATTAATGGTTCTGACTGCATGGCAGCCCTGTGACTGGGGATCAGAGGATGTAATTGGGTTGCGCCCAAATATGGGCATCCTAGACAGCTGCTCATAGCAGGCGCCAATCACACGCCTCCATCCCTGCCACGCTTCCAGTTGTTTGCCACCTCAGGTAAAGGTACTCAAGTCCTGTTGCAGTAATGGACATGCTTTGATATTTACATCTGTGACTATCGTGTTTAACCACTTTCAACCTGGTGTCCCTATTTTGGGCACGTCTTTGTTGGTGACTATATCAAAAGATTTGCATTGGCTATTTTTTGCAATTTTTCCGTGACACCTTCGTAAGAAAGTGTAAAATAGGGCTGAAGTGGCCAAATGCAACAAAAAAAAAAGATTGCACCAAGAGCTGATTTTCTTCAGATAGACTTGAGAATGCTGCAAACTTTCAGTAAACAAATCTTTCAAAAGATGAAGTAGCTGAGTCATACATTACTGATTATGGGATACATCTTACCTACAAATCCCCCCTAACTGTGTACACCTGCCTTGTGTGTGCACAGAAACTTTACATAATGAGTCACCAACTTGAAAGCAAGCTGTTCGTGTTCGTCTTGACATCGACACGCTCCCCTAATTCCACCAAAGTCCTCACTTCTGTCCCAGCTGTAGCAACAAAAAAGAAAAAATCATGTAAATGTATTGGTGACATTGAGATGGTTCTTTGCTATTCAAATTAGGTCTGCCTTGTCAGACGCTAAACGGCCATGCGTATTGGCTGGTCGTGGTAACCTCACCACAAACAGCTGTGACCCCATGCAGGAAGTCAGACATCCCACTTCCTGTGGCAAGCTGTGCCGCTGGCTCTCCTGGCCAAGGATGGCTTTCTAATTGGTGTCCTCTCACCTCTTTACTCTGAGATGCTCCAGCCTGACAGGTCTTGGCAGCAGGAACAATGTCCTTGGGAAAAAAAACCTCAGACCTGAGAAAATGCCAAAGTATAACATTATACAGAGGAAGAACAAAAAAACTCCCACAAAGTCTTTTGAGAAAGTAAACTGAGGGGGAGGTTATCAAAGACTGTACTGTAGCACGTTAGAGGAGACTTGACATGAGTCTTATCTACTGTACCTAATATTAATGCAGGTAAGATGAGTTGAAGGTGGTATCAAACTTATTTTTTTGTAACTTACATACGTGTACTGTACATATCTATCTATCTATCTGCATCCATTTAAACATATTTCTTAGTACAAATAAGACATGACATCTGTATAGCCTACACAGTATGGTAGAGGCAGAAAGAGCTCTATTTTTCTTGACCAGGAATTATGTAAACCATCACGTTCTTCTTCAACAGCAAGCTATTCTATCTTATCATTTTAGTTGGTTTTAAGGCATCCTTTTAATGGAAAGAAATGTCTACAAATCCTACAGCACAAATTTTATGAAGATAGACAAACTTTAGTATAGTTTAACAATAGTATTGCATTTATAACTCACTTTCCCTATCCTTGACCCCCCCCCCTCTCTATCTCTCTCTCTCTCTCTCTCTCTCTCTCTCTCTCTCACTCTCACTCTCACTCACTGTCTGTGTCTCTTTTGAACACAGCTCACTGAGAGAAAATTAATTAACTGTAGACTTGTATTGACTTGTATACGCCATGTTTGGATTGCATTGGTTAAGTTAGCTGAATACTTATTGTAACTTCTCTCTATCCTCTCTGTAGCAACAATTTGCGTTCTGAGTGGATCATGGTCTATTGTCTGGAATGGTACAAAATGACTGTGAATGTGTGGTAATTTCAGAATTTGTCTGCATTATTCCACAAATCTATAGCCTCTATTTTCCACGCAACCTTCAGTTTGCTTGTGACACACACGTAGTGGGGCCTCCTTCGACAGCTGTCATTTTATATAAACCATTTATAAGTTCTGTGGTTGATTCAACCACCGACATAATGGTTCCACTCAATTACATACTGTAAGACACAATGTGTGACTTGAAAGACAACAAATCGGCTACAACTGAAGGAGTATGTTAAAATATTGTATGTGTCTATTGTTGTGTTTACAATACAATAACGTATTGATCTCAGTGTAGCTATTAGGAAGATAATATATTCAAATTCATTAAATACATTGAGGAAAGTGCATAATGCATTCCACATTTATGAACTATACACACATTTCAAAATACCCCAAAAATCCAGTCACAGCAAGAAATCTTACAATAAATGCTTGAAATCTCTGTACGTCTGTATGTCAGTCTGTAGTTCACGTATCTTGAGAACCGTCCATCCGTCCGACCTCAAACTTGCGCGTGTCCCATACGACCCGAGGATTTGCCGGTTAGGTGGAGATCCGGTTGTCCAGAGCTGCCTATTTCAGGGATCTCCATACATGAGCATAAAAGGGACACAGGCAGACAGAAAGACCCATACAGAGATCTCCATGTAAAATAAATAGGGTACAAAAAATATCGATGACACCGAAACTCCACATATTTACATAGTACCCTGATGTCCTCAATATGATGGTATAGTACTGGTGTCATAAAATGGCATGGACTCTATATTTGGGCAGGCCTGACACGAAACTCCATATATGGGCATAAAAGAGGCACAGACAGACAGACAGACAGGTACAATGGGTCTCTGACAATGGGTATTGAATAACTGGGTGGGCATGCATTTCCAACTTGCATCGTTCCTGAGTTGGTCGGGCACCGTTCTACGTATGATAAATTTGACCCAAAAAAAAAACACATTATTTTCACATCACAGTTTTATTTTGTCTGTAGTATGTCTACATTGTACAATATCTGTGTACTTTTAGAGGTAAGCCAGTAAGATTTGATAGAAGGTGGGTAGATATAGGGACACAGTGCGTGAAACATAAAGGATTCCTGCTCTCTTTGGTTTTGATATTGAGCGCACTTGCTGTGCCTTTAGACGTTATCTGATGATCCACTGAGGGAAGGAGCACGATCCATACTGTTCAAGTGAAAGCCCCTGGGCATCGAACATCAAAATGTCAGAGTTGGGCTAAATTCAAAAGGATAAATTATTCATATGGACCCAGCAAAGGCTGTGCATCAGGTCACTAGCAGGCCTCATAAGTAAAGCAGACTTTGACAGGGAGTAGCACACAAGTTGTCTAGCAACCCCTGTTTGGAGAGAGAGAGGGGGGGGGGGGGTCATCTGAAGCAGCTGTTCAAGCAAGCAGGGGAAGTGACCTGCTCAGTAAACCATAAACAAGAGAGAAGCATATGCAAAAAGGACTCTGCACCGCGATACTGTGATCTGAAGTCGGTTCAACGGTGTGCTGCTCACCTTGGGAGGGGGATGAACAGTGATAAGAAGCATGCCAAGCCAAACACACCATTGGTATAAAGAACTGTTTGATCTCATTGATGTACTGTAGCCTATATGTGTTTGAGACAGGAATCAAATCACAAGCCATTATCCTATGGGTTGAAGGAAACAGAATGTTGTATATTGTGCTGTGGGTATTATTATTACCCTATAATTGAGAGCTTTGTTTTTTTTGTAAAAAAAAAAATCCCCACTACTTAATTTAGATAGACTTCGATAGGCTCAGAGGATTATGACACATTGGGACAGAACAGACAATAATAAACTAGAACATGTGCTCCTCGGAGCACAGGTCTCCGCCAGTACTGTTCCTGTTGGCGTTGCGCCTTTGCTTCTTCATCAGTTTGCAGACAATGATTAGCTTCTTCAGTTTGCATAATAAGAGTTAGTTGCACTGTGTCATCAACTGTGATCTCAGTTTGTACTGGAATGTACTGTTCTTGATTAATCCTGTCTAAGCTATTTATATTACGTATTGTGATGACACCAGTGTGTCTACATAATGTATTGCTCCGCCATTTCTCAGCCATTTCGTGATTATTCCTGTCTTACCTCACTTTGAAAGAGAGACAATAAGCATTTGATATTACAGTGTCTTCTAGGAGTAAGTGCAGATGGAGATGGTTGATGGTGGAATTCAAACAGGGTCTATTAGACAGGGTCTTTATAATGGTGTGACTACCCTGTGGATCTCTGACGTCATGATGATGACATCATATTGATGGTGGCTTGCCCTCTAGGAGTCACGCCGTAAAATGATATAGTCCGAGTCTATATATTTTTTCTCACTTGTATTGATTGGTCAGGAGAGGTAAAAGCTTTAAAGCTACAATCCGGGACTTATTTTTATGAATACAATTATATCTTAACCAGTCTGTATGGTAGAGTATGTTAATATAACTACTGTAGCACATCTCCAGTGGTTGGAGGTCTCCCATTGAGACCGCCTCAGGACACTGACTGGTTGACATTGTCAATACAATTATTTGAAACCGACTACGCCACTGCTCACCAGGTGCTTTTGGGAAATCTGTATTCTGTGGTTTTGTGTTGAGGGTAGCGGAGTTGGGTCGATATTCACATGTACGTCAAAGGGAAATGTAATTGATATGTACGACTGCTTTTGTTTTCTCTTTGTTTTGTATAGCTTTTCTTTGCATTTGTGTATTCGTGTTAGTTTAGTTAGTTTTTTATGTTGATATTGCTTGTTTATTTGTTTATTATATGGATCCCCATTAGCTGCCGCCTTAGCGACAGCTAGTCTTCCTGGGGTCCAGACATTAATATACATTAAAGGATCTACACCACGAATAAAAAAAAAAAATAATAATAATATCATATTGTTTATGTCCCTCAAACGTTTTTCAAAAGGTTTGAGCCTAAATCAAGCCTCAGATATACTCATTCCAACTAACTTCTCTCTGGCTTATAAAGCACTTTCACCTGCAATACCACAATGTCCTGTTTGGCACGGGGTGCTATTGAGCCAGTTTGTATGCATGTTATCTCCTGGTTCTGTGTGGAAAAAGTAAAAAAAAAAAAAAAAAGTTTTTTCTTTTTTTTTTTAGTTGGAACTGAAAAAAACGGGAGGGATTTTACCAGACGTGACGTCACGTCTGGGTGAAAATCAGTTTGGTCTGTTATGAGACCAATTTACACAAAACCCCAGATATGCTGTGAAAGCCTGAGTGTTCAAACTGGGGTATTTTTTGGGATAGAAGAGAGGTAGGGGAGACCAAAAACACACAAAAAAGAAGGAAAAGTTAAAATTCATGGTGTAGTCCCTTTAATCACATTATAAAACATTTCACTATCAGTGTATCACATACTAAAAATATATACAGCAGATTTAAAATATTGTTTAGATTTTGGGCCGGCAGTACAGTAGCTGATTGGGTAGAGAGGCTGCCTGGGAATCGGAATGTCACTTGTCTTACCCAGTCTATGTAGAATTAATGTCCCTCAGCAAGACACTTAACCCTAACTGCTCCCCTGTGTGCTCAGCAATCTGAGTAGCCATCAGCTGGGTGAAGCTGAAACTGAATTTCTCCCATGAGATCAATAAAGGTCTACCAATATCCAAAGGTTCAGATATACTTATTGTACTTTTCCCCCATGCATTTATAACTCCAAATTGTACCCTGCTACGATATGATACTTGCAATCATTCAGTGTTGGTCCCATGTATGGATTTGGGTTTTAGCTGTTTATATGTTCATCTACTGCCTTGAGAAAAAAACATAGGATTTCATACAGCAGGGTGTTATCATCTTAGTGCACATTGCAATTCCTTCATGTAAAGTGCCTCACTTGTATAGTTGTGAGTGCAAGTGGGTTTTTGCTTCACGCGCCTGCACGTGTGGCTGTCGTGACCTTCCAATGAAATGTCTACCACTCACACAAAAAAAAAATGTTTTAGAGAACCTGTTAATCCCTAAAGACAAAAGACAACATCATCCCAACACGTTTTCGTCTAGAAAACAGGGGTTTCTATATTTCTACTCTTTGCTGAAATGTCTTTCACTGAGAAGCCAGTGACAAGGCAGCCAGTAACTGACCTTCATTTAGACTACAGAATGACAATACCGAAGGGGCCATAAGAAAGTGTGTGAATGGGGGAAAAAAAGGGAAAACAGAAAATCAATAGCTCATTTTCTTCCTTTTTTTGTATAGGGATTCTGATGTTTGCTGAGATAAAGGTCGACAAGCCTGAGAGATCCCTTTTGCCTGAATCTGCTATTGTGTCCATGGCAATTTAGAAATGAGGAATCCGTTTTCTTCCTTTCATACCATTTTGTTATTCATACATTTTGTGTGTGTGTGTGTGTGTGTGTGTGTGTGTGTGTGTGTGTGTGTGTGTGTGTGTGTGTGTGTGTGTGTGTGTGTGTGTGTGTGTGTGTGTGTGTGTGTGCGTGCGTGCGTGCGTGCGTGCGTGCGTGCGTGCGTGGTGTGTGTGTGTAAGAGAGAGAGAGAGTTTATTTTAGCAGAGTTATCATTCTTTAAGTGTAGCCTGGTACTTATGAAAACAAGGACCTGCACAAAGTACTAATTCACAGTGAAAACAGACTAGAACTAACTTGCTGAAGACCTGAGCTCCTGCCAGAGATCCAAGCGTCTGCTCAACTGAAGGCAATATGTATTTCTCTCAGCAAACTGCTTCGTTGAGGCAGGTGAGGTCAGTGAGGCCAGTCTTTATAGGCACCGGAACCATGCCCGAACACCAGTCGGTTGGCTTTTCAACTCTGGAGATGACTCCAATGTCCTCCATTTTTAAAAGCTCCTCTTTCACTTTGTCGAGTAGAGGGAATGCCGTCTGGTCTCAGCCTAATAGTGTATGGCTGCTGGATCATACCTAAACTAAATTAAACTAACTAAATTAGCCGGTAGCTGGGGAGGTTGTGGAGGCTGTAGAGCCGGTGCAACTGCAGCACCTCTGCCGTCGCAACTGCAGCACCTCTGCCGTCGCCGTTAGACATATCGCCGCTCGCAGACATTAACTTTTCAAAACTCTCGTTTCAACTCCAAACTAGCTCTTTACCGCCGCCCACGTTCTGACACCATGTCGTGGTAGGCGTAAAGTAATACTGCAGATGGTTTATATCAATGCTGTTACTTTATTCAGACTTGGACTCTCCGTGTAGCCTAGCTCATCAGCTAGTAGCATGAGACATAATGTATCCACATCCTGTCACATACATCCTGTTAGCTCTATCACAATAAAAGCATAACAGCTAACGCCACACCAATAATTTGATGAGTGGCGGACTCTCCGGTAGGAGACTCAATTGACCTGCATTTTTATAATTATTTTTCACATTCGGTGTATCCTTCTGTGTTTCCTTATTTTCGGTTTTGGACAAGAACTTACAAAAGATGTAGTCAGCATGGCCACGTAGCTCTGTTTCTATTAAATCCTGGATACGTTTCATCTTGACGGCTGAAATCTCCTGCCAGGGTTTCGACCTCGGCACGGACCTGACGAACAGCTCTCGCCCAACGCCCATCTTGACGGAAGGGACCCCCATGATTAACACATCGCACGCTGTGTTCATGATTTGAGGCATTTTGCTCAAAACGGACCACTCCTGCAAACTTTGGAAGCCAATCTTAGCTAATCAGGATGGAATATGAAAAATCTGAAAGCCCTGTTTGGTTTAATGACTATAGAGTGCATATTGTGTACTGATTTGCGTGATGTTTGGGCAATATACAACAAGTTATATTGTTTTGCATAAATTGGTCTCCTGGTGGCGCTATAACAGGCCAATATGAGAAATTTGGGGCAGAGGTTCTGCTCTGGCATCCAGGGAGTTTCACGTCAAGTGGGCCAACGGTGCTGGAGATTAGCTGGTCACAGACAGACAGACACACATGCATGGACGGACGGACGGACGGACAGACAGGGTGCATGTTCTCTCTAGTCTCTCGGAGACAATTAATTCTACATTGTTGTTAACACAGGTATAACATACTTTAACAGCTGGGAAGGTGGGTTCGTTGTGAGGAAAGATGCAGAACAAGTCTAACATTCACAGTTACAGGATGCCATTCAGACAAAATTATGGGTTAAGAAGAAAAGCATCAAAACAGCTGGGAAGGTGTGTCTTAACTGCCGGTAAAACATTAGATGCAAGATACAAGGTACTTGGAGCGAAACATCAAACTGCTGAACACAGCTTGGATGGGAGGACTACCAGATGTTTAATCCTGTTATTAGAAATTAGGATTAATGAGAGAATCTCAACGAAACACTGCTGTAGACAAAAATAATAACACAATTTGTTTACAGCTTGAGGTAGAAGTTAGTCAGTAGTGACACTGTGAAGCCTTGCCTGGGATCAGAAGGAAAACAGGTGAAAACTGTGAAGCTGATCATTTCTGTGAACCCGAAATGAGAAATGGAGTCCTTTAATGTGAATACAAAAATTGCAAATTAGCTCAAAACCCATATTCAATGCATCTGTTCATGCTTTTAACAAGTTATGATTTTTTTTTCCCCCCTGACAAATAAACAAACAAATAAATACAATGAGTACAAAAATAGGGATAGTATCATCAATTTACTTTTAGATTAAAATTCTATAGATGGTAGATGCTGTGAAAAATGATATACTGTGTGTGTGTGTGTGTGTGTGTGTGTGTGTGTGTGTGTGTGTGTGTGTGTGTGTGTGTGTGTGTGTGTGTGTGTGTGTGTGTGTGTGTGTGTGTGTGTGTGTGTGTGTGTGGCACCTCAAGACGAAACGCAGCGTGCTAATAAATCATTTAATGCAGTAGTAAGTTGTCCATCTCTGTTCCCTGGATTGCAGCTCTTCCTTATGAAAAATCTGTTTTTACAGTTTAAATCAATACGTGTGTGTGTGTGTGTGTGTGTGTGTGTGTGTGTGTGTGTGTGTGTGTGTGTGTGTGTGTGTGTGTGTGTGTGTGTGTGTGTGTGTGTGTGTGTGTGTGTGTGTGTGTGTGTGTGTGTGTGTGTGTGTGTGTGTGTGTGTGCGCGCGCGCGCGCATGTGAACTTGACTAAATGACAAATTGGATTACAACTTTACTGACCACTTCCCATTTCAACAGAGCCATCATCTTTTTTTCCTTTTTTTCTCAGGGTACTCCCTGTTGTGTGTTCCTACAATAATTTGTAGGTTCAGAGGATGGTGTGATTATGTTCACAGGAGACTTCCACATCCATCCCCACTTCCATCATTTCCCCCAATTCAAAGGGGAAGAATGTCAAGTTCACAGACTAGCAATTACGTTGTCTCTTCTCACCAGGAGGGACATGTCGTGATAGGTCGACAACCTCCAATTGAACTTGGCTGGGGTTTAGAGTGAAAGTAAGCTGTGGACAGTAGCTATCATCACAGAATGGTATATCTGGAGAAATTGTAACTAGGCGTGTGCCACAGCCTACTTCAATTCTAACTCTGAAACAAACGTCTCGCTCTCCCCTAAAACCGTGGCTTGAATCGATTTACAATTTACTATTACAATTTAGGCATTTAGCAGATGCTCTTAACCAGAGTGGCTTACAACATAAAAGATCAGAGTAAGCGGCGTGAATCCTAGTCAACCAACAATAGGATAAATTGTAACTGGAGTGCCAAGAAAACAACTAAGTACTGCAAAGTAACTAGCAACTCACATCTGTGGACATGCCAACAGCAGGCTGTACAGTACATCTAAATAGCAGTGAACAAGTTACAACAACATACATCTGAATAACATAGCTGCAGTAGGAGCTATGTAACTAGAAACAAGTTCAGATACATAGAAATACAGTAATGGGTGCTAGGGGATGAGTTAGACCTCTCTTATCTATAACATAGAGTCCGCCACGCTGCCAGAGAGTTTTTACTCCTGTCCGTCTGTCCGTGTGTGTCTCTGTCTGTGAGTAGCTAATCTGGGCTAATAAGCGTGAAACTTTTGCACACACTCGAGTAGGCCACGGAAGAATTCCCCCCTTTTTTCGGCCTCATGGTGGTGCTTTAACAGGTTGTTTCACATTTTGGCTATAACACTTGAACTGTAGGTGTGATGGGAGTTTTCAGAAAAGAAAGAAAAGGAAAGAAAGAAAGGAAAAAGAAAGAAAACAAAATCAACGCAAAAAATTAAATCCTAACTGCAGTGGTTATAGTTGGTCTACCTGCTCTTCTATTGAGAAATGTATCCTGTGATCGGGTTGGGTATGACCACTACTTTTTGATAAATGGTGTATCAAAGTCAAAATACAAGCCACTGCTCAAGCTGTCAAGCTAGCTCAAGAGTAAAACATTTGGCGCTCAGGCGGGGGACACAAGTTCAAATTCTGGTTAGAACATGAAAGTTGTAGATTGCAGCTTTCAGTTCTGAATTCTTCCCCAAAAAATGCTTTTAAAATTGGCTGGGTCTTCTTAGAGCTCACCAACTGCTGCCAAGGCTTTGACGTGTTCATTCTGCCATTTGGCACTTGAGTAGTTTCACTGAGTAAAAGTAAAAACAAACTAATTGCTCCTGACCCAACACTCAACCCAACACAACACTTCTAATCTGCCACACGATGAGAGTTAACCCCAGAGGACCAGTAGAATAATTAACTAGAAAAAGTGCTCCTCGGAGCACAGGTCTCCGCCAGGTCAGGTAGGTTATTGTGGCCTCCTGGTGGCGCTATAATAGGCCAATGTGAAAAGGGTGGCATTTCTTCTTAGGCCTTTCAATGGGATGACACTGCATTCATGATTTGAGGCATTTTGTTCCACAAATGTGTTTTGCTAAATTAGACCTGCTGGTGGCGCTATAAAGGCCAATGTGAATGTGAAAAGGGGGGCATTTCTTCCTCGGCCTAGTGGGAATCTGCATGCAAACTTTCACGGAAATTGCACACTGCATTCATGTTTTGAGGCATTTTGTTTAAAACTGACCAATCCTGCAAACTTTGGAAGCCACTGTAAGCCAAATAGGATGGAATATGAAATATCGGACAGATCCATCAGAATCACATGACTATGGAGATGCAGTGTACCAATTTGCGTGTTTTTTGGACATAATCTGAAGGAATAATCTCCAAAAATGTATTTTACATAAATCGGCCTCCTGGTGGCGCTGTAAAAAGCAGATGTGAAAAATGCAGTCCAATGTTTTTCCTTGGCCTCTAGGGAGTGTGCGTGCAAAGTTTCACGCAGATCGGTGCAGTTATAGTTAAAAATGCAAATCGGCCAGTTATAGCGCCACCATGAGGCTGATTTGAAAATGTTCAAGTGGCATTTCTTCCTCGGCCTAGTGGGAATGTGCGTGTGCAATTCTATGGAAATGGCAAGCTGCGTTCATGATTGGAGGCAGTTTGTTCAAAACGGACCAATCCTGCAAACTTTGGAAGCCAACCTTAGCCAATGAGGATGCAATATGGGAAATCGGACAGATCCGGGTTGATCACATGACTATAGAGATACTGTGTACCGATTTGCATGACGTTTGGTTAAAAGCTGTAGGTGTAATGAGAAAAAATGGGTTTTGCACAAATCGGCCTCCTGGTGGCGCTATAACAGGCCCATGTGAAAAATGTGGGGCAGAGGTTCTGAATTGGTATCCAGGGAGTGGGTGTGCACAGTTTCGCAGCGACCGGGCCAACGGTGCCGGAGATTAGCTGTTAACACACAGACAGGACACACACACACACACACACACGGACGGACGGACGGAGGGTAAAACATACTCTCTCGCCATGCCTTTCGGCCTGGCGGAGACAATAACAGAATGGAAATGGAAATAGAAACACCAGCTCACTTACTTAACAAACCCCTGACCGTGAAGACGACTTCCTGTGAATACACTAACAAGGACGGCGCATGCATTTTTAAGAAACCGTAACAGTTAAGCCACCTGTTGTGTTTGATTTGAGGAGACATTGATAACATAAGGATTGGAGCCTGGTAGCAGATGCTTCCATCTAACCAGTCTGCTGGGCTACTAATTAATCATGAATCTTCTGAATACTAAGTGGCATTTGAGAAGTCCCAGGGCACAGTTGTTTTTAGTTGGAACCATATTCCCGACGCACCTGCACTATGACAGCTAGCCGCCTCTTTTCCAGCTTCTAACATAGGCAACGTGTCAAGGGATTTTTGTGTTCCAGCAAAGATATACAGATTTGAGGCTGGAGTGACATGAAACAAATAACAAACTATAGAACCACATCAGTGGAGGAAAAAGTGCTCAAATGTTTTACTTACGTAAAAGTATCAATACTACAATTTAGAAGTACTCCGTTACAAGTAAAAGTCCGGAATTCAAAATCTGCTTGAGTAATAGTACAAAAGTATTGGTATCAAAATGTACTTAAAGTACCAAAAGTAAAAGTACTATAATGTTTGAAAATAGCAGATCTACAAGCACACAACGCGTCGCGTTGTGAGCTTGTAGATCGCCTATTTTCAAATAGCCTAGGTATAAAATAGGGCTAAAGTGGTTAATGTATGTTTAATAATGTAATAATTTATATCTGCAAAGTAACTAGTAACTAAAGTTTTCAAATAATTGTAGTGGAGTAAAAGTGAAAGTACTGAAAATTGGAAATACTCAAGTAAAGTACAAATACCTCAACATTTTACTTAAGTACAGTACTTAAGCAAATGTACTTACAGTAGTTACTTTACACCACTGAACCACATACTTTGGGCCAAAAGTATGCCGTGCGAATATTTAGCGTGGAAGCTATTTGTCTTGTCTCTTACGACGCCAACCCATCAGTGAAAGTGACTTGTGGGATGCTGAAGATACTTTATCTAAATAAGGAGCATCCTTTTGCCCCCGCTCTACAATTGACTTGCAGACATCAGCTGCTGTCAGCTGGTGTGATCATTTACCTCAGGCGAAGGTTACAAGGCTATTGCACCTTTTACAGTGTAGCGCTTCCTGTGTGAGCCAGAGCCCGGGGAGTGATGGCATATCTCCGTCAGCGAATCTATCTCTTGATATTCAGGCCTCTCGGCTGTGACACATGCTCAAGCAGCAACAGAGATGTGACTACCACAATGGAAGAGAGGTGTCACTTATTGAATGACCCCCTCATATATTGGTCGAGAAAAACGAGGTGTCAGAACAAAAGTGGTAATAGACTGGAATACATTAACCCATTTAGACCGGGGACGCATCTGTGTAATTTTAAGATTTGTTTGGCCATTCAAAAATAGCAGATATACAAGCTCATATCGTGGCACCAAGTGCCACGATATGAGCTTGTAGACTGATTTTTTTTTTTAATCGTGAAAAATATGTACAATTCTTTGAATAATGTATTTTTAAAGCGAACATTTGTCACTCAAATCTTTGCTTCTGGGGATTCAACAGTTTTTAAGAAAAAAATCGTGTTTGCTATAATATCAGTGGTTCTCAAAAATGATATGTATTTGGCCATGGACCCCCATCTCAAAATATTTTCTTCCGGGGACCCCCCAGAAGTTGTAACAGAGTTAAAAATGTTAGCTTTAAAAAAAGATACAATATTCAAAGATTTGCAGACATTGTCACGATTTTTCAAAGATAGCAGATCTACAAGCTCATAGCGCGGAACTCGGAGCTTGTATATCTGCTATTTTTGAATAGCCGAAGAAATCTTCAAATGACACAGATGCGTTCCCGGTCTTAAAGGATTAAATAATGTTGAGGGCCCATCGGACTGGAACCAATTCTGCCCGTTTCTTTAAGGCTCAGTTGACTGGAGAATCAGAGGCAGAGCATGTTGCACCTATATGTGCGGTGTGGTGGATTGTGAGTGGGGGAACGTAGGGGTTGAAAATGAAAAAGTGTACACAAAGGTGTGTGTGCTCAAAATCATTATTTTAGACTCATGTTTGTGTGCCATGTGACGCTTCCATAAACGGCATGATGTCGGACAGACAGCATGCACATATAATTGAATTCTCTATTTAACGATCATCAGTACATTGTCTTTTTGTCACTAAATGAAGATTGATAATGATGAAAATATAAGAGCACATTTGATTTGATATTCCCTTGGTGTTTTCACCTCTTATGCAATTTTACAGTCCAGGGGAAAATCCCACAGGGGGATTAAGTAACTATACCGTGCATTTAGCTGCAAATTGCAATCATTTTCCAGCTAAATTATTTAGTTTATAAATATTTACATGTTTATTGACCTGTTTTGATCAATTACAGCCACTTGTTTCATCCATTTCAAGTGGAACAAAAAAGAAGTTTGATTTCTGCTTTGAAAGCAAGTTGGCTCTACTCATTTGTGGCTATTGATTAGCTTTATACTTCAAAGCACTCATAGTGAGATAAGAAAAATAAAGAAAAATAAAAACGCTCATCCATTCCTAAGTCCACTAAAGTGAGCCAGAAAAAAGAAATCTGTTCATTATCTAACACATTTGCATGTTGACGCTATACTTGAGCTCCACAGCTTCATCATTACGGAGACATAATGGCTCTTGTGACTCTTATTTGTCTGACATTTCAAAGGATTTCAAAGTACATCTATCTAGCTTTCTCTCTCTCCCCGCCTCTCTCTCTAGTCTGGTAAACCTCACAGCATTGGCCATGAAAGCTGCTGGGATCTGCTATTTTGTTCTCCTTGGGATTGCTGCCTCTTCCCACTTGATCCAAACAGTCAGCTTAGGGAGCTTGTGGCACACAGGCGTACAAGTTGCCAAGGAGCTGTCACAGAGATGTCCGCACAAAGGATTTCTGCCGCAGACTGGTGCAGTTTGATATCCAAAACATCTCTTCCCCTAGGTATTTGAATGTACATAGCAGTAGGGGTCACTAGACCAGCTAGTGACACTCTGATTGACATCATTCTGACAAATGCTGTTCATAAATATGTCTCTGTAGGTGTTTTTGCTAATGATTTGAGCGACCATTGTGCAATTGCATGTATTAGGAGCACGAAATTGCCCAAAGCAAATGGGCTGACTGTAACCAGACGTTGTTTTAAACATTTTTCGGAGCAAGCTTTCTTGCATGATGTGGCACTAGTCGATTGGTGTCGTACTTCCCTCATACCGTCTGCGGACGAGGCTTTCCGTTTCTTTTATGAGCATTTTTTTCCCTTGGTAAACAAACACGCTCCTCTAAAGAAGGTCCGAATAAAGAATAGGTCAAATCCGTGGTTCTCTAGGGATCTAGCTGATTTGATCCATGATAGAAATAGGAAATGGGCACTTGCCAGAAGGACACAGGCCCCAAATGATTGGCTTCTCTTTCGTATCCTCAGAAATAAATGTACTGCTCTCCTCAGAAAGCTGAAGACACAGTATTATTTATCTTTAACTTCCGATACATCCAGCAATCATGCAAATTTCTGGAAAGCAGTTAAATCCCTCCAGCGGAGGGGAGCTGCTGGTCCCCCGCCAAAGTTGCGAGTTGGGGATTCTTTTATTAGTGACAAAAAATGTATGTCAAATGTTTTTAATGACCATTTCAAAAGGGCTGGGCATGTTTTTGATGCACAAAATGCCTCCTCCTCTCAACAAGGGGCTCAGGAAGAGGCATTCTTACCAGCAAATGGAGATGCAAACGCTCGTCTAAATTTTGATTTCTCCTCTATCCTGGCCTCCGATGTTCTCAGTGCGTTGTCCTCTCTGGACCCAAAAAAGTCCCCTGGCCCAGATGGCCTTGATCCTTATCTGCTGAGATTAGCTGCGTCAGTTATTGCACAACCTATAACTGATATTTTCAATCTCTCGCTAACTTCTCAGAACATTCCTTTGGTGTGGAAGCAAGCTTTTGTTTCTCCCCTCCTTAAGGCTGGAGATCCTACGGATGTAAATAACTACAGGCCAATATCTAATCTCTCGGCCTTAGCAAAGATCCTAGAAGCCCAGGTATCAGCCCAAGTAAACAAATTTCTGGATCAAAATCAAATCTTAAATACCATGCAATCTGGGTTCAGATCCAAACACAGTACTGTCACAGCTTGCCTTACTGTCTTGGATGACATTAAGGCTGCCTGGGAAAAGTCATATGTATGCGCTGCCCTGTTTATTGATTTAACCAAGGCTTTTGACACTGTTGACCTCCCGATTTTGTTAAAGATCCTTTCCAATATAGGCATGGGCCCAAATGTGACTAGCTGGTTCACCAGCTATTTGATCGGCCGCACACAATGTGTGAAACTGGGTGACATGGTGTCCGATCAAGTAGTCATGGAGAAGGGAGTCCCCCAGGGCTCTATATTAGGTCCTTTACTTTTTCTTTTGTACGTGAATAACATCTGCAGTCAATCAAAGTACTCTAGGTACCATATGTACGCGGATGACACGGTTTTGTACACCTGTGCGCCCACGCTAGACATGGCTGTAACAAATTTGTCTTTTGATTTCATCTCACTGCAGCAGGAATTAAAAAAAAGCAAATTGATGTTAAATGGTAACAAAACTAAGGCAATGTTGTTCACTCCACGAGTCTGTCCAACCCTCTTAAGCATCTCCACTTTAGATGGCACCCCAATTGAGTGGGTTGATCGCTATAAATACCTTGGGTTCTGGTTGGACAAACATCTAAATTTTAAATTCCATATTGATGCCTTGAGTAAGAAGCTAAAATTTACTCTAAGTTTTTTCTACAGACTGAAGGCTTGTTTTGCCTGCACCGCTCGTAAAAAATTGGTCACTGGTCTGTTTTTGTCCCAGCTGGATTATGGTGACAATATTTACAGGTTTGCTTGTGCCTCCACACTGGCCAAGCTGGATCCCCTGTACCATGCTGCATTGAGATTCATAACGAATTCTCCTTTTAGAACTCACCATTGCACGCTGTATGCTGCAGTTGATTGGTCCTCCTTGACTATGCGCAGGCTGCAACATTGGTATAATTTCATTTATAAAGCTATTCTTGGTGAGCTCCCCTACTACATTACCTCCAAATTCAAATTGGTTAGGAATGGCTTAAACCTCAGATCAAATGCTTGGTTACGCTGTGAAGTACCCTCATTTTCATCTGAGGGGGGTAAAAAATGTCTTTCTTTCTTTGGCCCCTGGTCGTGGAATGATCTCCAGACCAAACTCAAATTGGCTGCTCTAATTCCCTTGAGAAGCTTCAAAAGAATCACCTTAGTGTTATTCACAAACAACTGCACCTGTCCGGAGGTTTTCTAGCCTAGCGGTAGGTTCTTGGTTATTTGTATTGGTTGTACACTGTGTGTATTACTATTTCTTGTTTGACTATGGGCTTTTTTCTATTGTGAAAAGTGTATCATTAGGAGTTATCTTATGTATTTGCGATGTATCTTGGATGACTATTTTGTTGTTTGTTTTTGTATTTGTATGTTAAAGCTTAGACTGTGTAAATTTAACGCTGCATCTTGGCCAGTTCCCACTTGAAAAAGAGACTGTGTCTCAATGTGTTTTTACTGGTTAAATAAAGGTTAAATAAAAAAAAAAAAAGGGGGTGATCCAATTGCATCCACAGGAAAAATTACTGTACGCTAAATACTGCAGACCTAGTTAAGTGACAAAATGATGTACACAGTAAAATCACCAGTGTTAATTTAACTGAGTGTGTACCAATGTAACCAAATGTGAGGGTCCATTTTGGTTCAATTTGTACAGTCTCAGAGTTATACATGGATAATTGTACACTGAGGATTTTATGCGTTTGATGAATAAATCAGTGTAGATGAGGTACAAAATGCAGCTTGATGAAACTGACAACAGGGTTTATTTGGCCAAAAAAACATTCAATAAGTGGAAAGTCTGGAAATTCTGGACTGCACTGATGATGATTGGACTGTAGCTGTTTTGTTTTTACCTTGAAAACCTACTGCACTCTAGATAGATACTACATAAGCCTGACAGGAGAAATGTGCAGAAAATGTTGCATTCGATATGGAAGTACCATTGCATACTGTGAGTCCTGAGTTCATTACTGTATTTCATTAATTGCCACTCTTCCTTTATGTGTTTTACAACCTGTGTACTGTGACCCAGATAATTGTTGTTCATTGTGTCCTCCGTCACGATAGCCTGATTATTTAGAAAGAGCACACGGTGCAGCAGTACTGTATATAATTCAGTTTAGACAAACTACACAATACTCTTTAAATGATTTTTAGCAGGTATACTGTAGGTACATGTAATCGATCCTGATTGCTCCTCGTAAACATGCCTACACTCTATCTTGCCAACTCTCTTTTTTCGCACAAAGGCTATGAATGTCACAACTACTTACATGTGTTTGCAGGCTTAACAGCCTGGGCCTGCCTGTATGAGGGTAACGAAGAATGACCGGGTGATCATTTAACCCAGCCAATGCTGCGTATACCGGAACATGAACACACTGATCTGCGCAATAATGCAGCAACGCATTGCAATTATGGCCGGCTTAAGCCTTCGTGGTGCCCGGTGCTTGGACCCGGTTTCGTAGGTGGGGGGGGGGGGGGTTGTGCAGCGCGGAAAAAAATGACGCTTCACCGGCGTGTTTCAATGTTGTAATGCTCCTTTAGCAGCCGCTGCGTCTAAATTTCGGCACTTTTCGCCGATAGTTCTGTCTTCTTTCACTTTCTCCATGCCGTTTTGTGCCCCCCCAAGGTTGGATACTTCTTATTAACCAAAATTCAGCCAAACCAATCACATCAATAATAACAACACATGTATGTTGTTAAGCCATTAAGACCGGGAACGCATCTGTGTAACCACTTAAACCATTATTTTATACGTTGGTTATTAAAAATAGCAGATATACAGGCTCATAGCGCCATGAGCTTGTAGATCTGCTATTTTTGAAAAATCATGAAAAATTGTGCATTTGTAACTCAAATCTTTGCTTCTGGGGGTCCCTGGAACAAAATATTTTCAGATGGGGTGTCCGCGGGCAAATACATATAATTTTGGGGGTCCTTGACACGAAAAAGTTTGAGAACCACTGATATTATAGCAACATAAGTGTTTCCGAATTTTTTTTTTGTAGATGCGTTCCCGTGCGTGACAAGAAAGTAGAAAAATAAAAAGTCAAATAAACAACAGACGGCAAGCTTGGTTCAACTGTGGAAGAACTCTAAAGAGAATGGTGATTGTTGAGCAGCTGTCCATCTAGATTGTAGTGTCATCAGAGATTCCAGTGGGCCCGGAACCACAGACAGCACTCAATCAGTCTAAGCCTTCAAGCTGACCTTGCACTGCAATCATCTTGCTACCGGGGATTAGGAAATCACTCAAACCACCTGGAAAGAAATGTTTGTTCACATGCTATGACTTTCATCATATCACAGGAAAAGCTAAAATCTTCTCATTCCCTCGTTCCTTTTCATAAATGGAATTGTATAGACCTGCCCCAGTGTTTTGCACACAAAATGTGTTTTGTGCCCCACCTCCCCCATAAGTAACCCATTAAGACCGGGAAAGTATCATTCATTTTAGATTTTAACCACTTTAACCATTATCTTATACTTATACTATTTTTTGAAAAATCATGAAAATTTGTGCAAATCTTTGAATATATACTTTTTTAAAGCGAACATTTTGTAACTCAAATCATTGCTTCTGGGGACTCTACAAATGTCTTCTAAATCCTAACAGTTTTTTGAAAAAACTTATGTTGCTATTATCAGTGGTTCTCAAACTTTTTCATGTCAAGGGCCCCCAAAATGATATGTATTTGGCTGCGGACCCCCATCTCAAAATATGTTGTTCCAGGGACCCCCAAGAAGCAAAGATTTGAGTTAAAAATGTTATATATTCAAAGATTTGCACACATTTTCAAGATTTTTCAAAAATAGTAGATCTATGAGCTTGTATATCTGCTATATCTGCTTTTTGAATAGCCCAGGTATAAGATTATGGTTAAAGTGGTTACACAGATGCGTTCGCGTTTTTAATAGGTTAATTTCCACATTGTCCCTTTCAGTTTTAGACCTGTCTGCATTCTAATTGTAAATTGTTGTGTGATGGTTCGGTATCTATTACATAATCACACATTTTGTTAGCTTCAAAAGGGACCATTTTGGCCTGCCTGTTTGCATAGTGCATACAGAATATCTAATTTGCTCATCACTTAATCTTTCTATTTTTCAGGAAGTGTTTATCCTTGGAATTGCTGCGGTCTTCAAAGCAATCATCATGTTTGACATGTATTCCCACTGCGGGGAGAGTATAATAAAACGTCCCACTTTACTGTGATTTTTATTCATGTATTTGTTGGTTTTCTCTCCCAAAGGTCGCTTTGTGACAACATTTTGGTGTTTTCAGTCACTCTCATAGTTTGATTATGAATGAGGTGATCAAAGACAAATGATGAGTGAAATTTATTTTGAAGTTTTGTCTGTTGTGACCTTCTGTTGTGAGGCATGTATTTGTTGTTGTTGATCTCAATTTTGGCCCCATTTTACACACGCTTGCAGTTACTGCCAACCAAGTGAAATTAACAACTGAAGTCTTTGTGAAATCATTTTAAGAAACGAGCTTTGTTTTGTCAGAAGTTGACATTTGAGATATTTGACCACAAAGCTCATATTTATTTCCTCTAAAAGAGCTCATCCCCTTTCTATAAAGCAAAAGCTATTGTGAATGATAGCTTACAGTTCAGGGCTATGGGTATAGAAATACAAAGGAATCAACATTTAGAACAAATGTAGTATTTGAACACCGGCAATATTGGGGTGCTTTAGAAATTGTATTAAGTACTTCATACTTATGCATCTTCTCTGTCCTAACTTCCTGTGATAAAGATTTTGCTGATTTAAATTGCATGTAAATTCTCAAAAGTCATGACTCATAGCCATACGTTGACATACTTTTAGTCATACTAATTTCTTTTTTCGCTGTTTGGCTGTGATATAGAGTTGGCTGACTTAAGTCACACGTGTAAGTTCTTGAGGTAAGTCAGGATATTTCCAGAGAAAGCTATTTACTGTATGTTCTGACTTAAGCTGCATAGGTGCTTAACTCTTATTTTGAGCAGTACATCCAAAATATTGAAATCAGCTGTTTGCAGTGCCTGCCCCCTAGGATGCCAAATTTTCTGGGGAGTGGAATTTGAAATGTTCCTCTTCAAACAAGCCTTTAAGTCCAAGAAATTACTTTTTCTTTTTTTTTCTTTAGCTGATCTGCTGTTGCTCAAATAAAATAGTCTGGGATGTTGGCTTCATAAAAGAGACTAGGTTATTACCTAACCTGAACGTTGTGAGAGAACACGGCAGACATCTTCAATCCATGTGGACAGCTAAATGAACTCAAATGAACTTGAAGGGCTACAGTGATGGTGTGTTTTTGACATATCGATGGATGGAGATTAGCTTATGCAGAGTCCCGGATAGTATTGTTAAAGAGGTTAGGCAGCTCGTCAGACAAAAATGAACACTCACAAATTGGGTCCGATTTGACAATACATCATGAAACCCTTTAGATTCATGTCTTGAACTTGAACGTTTTGTTTAATAAATCCCTTGCATCAACCCAGTGTCCTTGAGAAGGCAGATAGAGTGAACATGTGGTTAATGTAGTCAAAAGACTCAAATGACAAATTACCGTATATGATATCTGTTATGAATATTCATTAAAACCTGAGGCCAGCTGTTTGAAATGAGCACCTGCTCAGTGTTAAACCTTGATGAAAACTTTATCTAAAAGACAAGATTTGTTGTCCAGTCAACCGATGGCAGACACACACCGCATGACTTTGAGAGTCGTTAGATCGCTGCACAGTTCACACTATAGAACTTTCTGTCTTGTAAATCGGGTGTCTTGAGTCATGGTTTCCAGACCATATGACTGATCGGCGTGAGGGGGTCACACACTACAAGATCTTTTACCACGACACATCCCCGAAAAGTCTGTTTCGGATATTATAAGATACCATGCAGGAGACAGAATGCTATTGTTCTAAATCATTTCTTGATTTCTCTCTCTCTCTCTCTCTCTCTCTCTCTCTCTCTCTCTCTCTCTCTGTTCACACACACCTACACACACACACACACACACACACACACACACACACACACACACACACACACACACACACACACACACACACACACACACTCTCAGACAGACACATTAAATGCTAACTAGTGTATAGACCTTATCTATCTCTGTCTGTCTCTCCGGTCACAACACATTTCATATAGGATTAGGAATCGCCAACCGGTCCAGACATCTAGCATGCTAGATGCATCTGCGAGTGCTCAGATCGTGCTAGGGTCGTGTCTTTGAACAGTTCACACGTAGCAATGAAAACCTCAGGGAGCGAACGCCATTTGCCTCTGATCTGGGGCTTTGCTCTGCGAGCTCCGAAAAATGTTGGCGAGTGGATAATGTAGTGTGAACTTGACCACAACTTGCTTTCTTACATTTTGTGAGATAACTTAACATTTCTAAAAGTAAAGATTTTCAAATGTAGTGATTAACTGTCTGCATTGGGACTGCTGATGGGTTATGAACCTTCTGCTCTAAACTAGTCAGAAATAAGCAAATTACTTTTGCACAGTGGGATTTGGTTAGCTGCAGAGCGTTTCAACTGGAGGCATCATACATTGACTCAGCTCGTGCTTGGACTAGTCTTCACTAAATGTCAGAGCATTAGCACAAATGAGACAGGTTTGTTGGGGGTCATTCCTATCACACTACAACAATATCCTCATCAGCTCATTGGTGCCCGCCGTAACAGAGGCTTGTTCCAGCGGCCAACAGCCTCATTACATCTTTGCTCTATGTGATACTTCCTGCATCCAATTACAGGACATATTAGGGTAATTTCCTCTCGGCGTTGCATTTGCATTCTCTATGAGACAGGCAATGGGGATGTCAGTCATTAATCATGGCTCAATGAGTGCTGTCAGAGCATTGTCTTGCTTGTCAAATGGCTGCTCTCTAACTCCCTCCAGTTATCAAACCCAGATCTCTGACCCACCTGCTTGACAGGGTTGGAGGTGACCTCTTTTAAGCAAAGCATGAGATGTGTGTGTGTGTGTGTGTGTGTGTGTGTGTGTGTGTGTGTGTGTGTGTGTGTGTGTGTGTGTGTGTGTGTGTGTGTGTGTGTGTGTGTGTGTGTGTGTGTGTGTGTGTGTGTGTGTGTGTGTGTGTGTGTGTGTGTGTGTGTGTGTGTGTGGTGTGTGTGTGTGCATGCGTCTGTTTTAGTCTATCATGCAGAAGCACATGTTTTCAAATGCTTGAGATCCCAATTAGCTAATCTCTTGACTTTAATTGCTGCTTGTTTTGTCGAGGTTTGTGTTCCTGATAAAACAATCATAGCTCATCGAGTTAAGTTGATGAGAGTATGCAAACATAAGGAACAAGGGAACAATTAGATGTATGCCAATTGGATAGAGGAGAAGCAAGAGAAACACTATTCATTTTTCGAGTGACATTAAATCCATGCAAAAGAAACCAAAAAAACTGTCAGATGTGAGAAACTGAAATGATTGCGGAATTTGAATTGGTTTTATGTCAGCTCTTCTTTTTGGTCACTTTAAATAACACCTTGTGTCCATTATCTGCACACATAATTGCAATATTGATTTTCCCTGGTGTTTCTTTCTTTGACTTGTCACTGTCATTGTTCCAAAGATGCTCTTGAAAGTAAAGGTTGACTCTGCTCAGAATAACCCTGCTGTAGTGATGGGGATTAACCACTTAAGTCCTATGTTATGCCTCATCATACGACAGCGTTGCATGGCAACAATAGCAAGCTCACAACGCATCGCGACCCGTTTAGAGCTTGTAGATCTGCTATTTTAGAAGAAAACAAACGAAGCTTTCTGAAAGATTTAGCCTATAATGCCATGGCCGAAATAGGGATGTCAGGTTGAAAGTGGTTTATGTATGAGATAATTAAGTGTATAAATGCATGTGAACAGCTACATGCAGGTAGATACAGTATAGCAGACATACAGGTAGATATATACATACAGTAGGTACATTTTTATAGATACAGCCATGAAAAATGCTTGTAAAATGGGCAAGGCACACTGCAGTGCGTGGTAGGTCTTGATATGATGAGCATTTCCTCACAGCAACACAACGCAATCGCTAGGGGCGCTCATGTTTCATGCTCACTTGAACCATTATCCTAACCCCAGTCTACAGCCTCTAGTGGTGCAGTTGAGTGTAAAAAGCTTTCAACTGTTTCTTTTTGTGCATACTGTAGCCTACTTCATCCATTTTACTTTGTGCTGTGTTGCCTGTATTCGAGTTTGACCCGATGAAGAAACTTCGCTCGAAACGTTGTCAACATTGGAGTAGATGAGCCAAAAGGCATGGCGAGAGAGTATGTTTTGCACCCTGTCAGTCTGTCTGTCCGTCCGTCCGTCCGTCCGTCCGTCCGTTCGCGAGCAGCTAATCTCCGGCAGCGTTGCCCCGGTCGCTGCCAAACTGTGCACACACACTCCCTCGATGCCAATTCAGAACCTCTGCCCCAAAATTGTCACCTGGGCCTGTTACAGTGGGGCAAAAAAGTATTTAGTCAGCCACCATTGTGCAAGTTCTCCCACTTAAAAAGATGAGAGAGGCCTGTAATTTTCATCATAGTTATACATCAACTATGAGAGACAAAATTAGCGAAAAAAATCCAGAAAATCACATTGTCTGATTTTTAAAGAATTTATTTGCAAATTATGAGGAAAATAAGTATTTGGTCAATAACAAAAGTTCATCTCAATACTTTGTTATATACCCTTTGTTGGCAATGACAGAGGTCAAACGTTTTCTGTAAGTCTTCACAAGGTTACCACACACTGTTGCTGGTATGTTGGCCCATTCCTCCATGCAGATCTCCTCTAGAGCAGTGATGTTTCGGGGCTGCCACTGGGCAACACAGACTTTCAACTCCCTCCAAAGATTTTCTATGGGGTTGAGATCTGGAGACTGGCTTGGCCACTCCAGGACCTTGAAATGCTTCTTACGAAGCCACTCCTTCGTTGCCCGGGCGGTGTACTTGGGATCATGGTCATGCTGAAAGTTTCATCGTTTCATCTTCAATGCCCTTGCTGATGGAAGGAGGTTTTCACTCAAAATCTCACGATACATGGCCCCATTCATTATTCCCTTTACACGGATCAGTCGTCCTGGTCCCTTTGCTGAAAAACAGCCCCAAAGCATTATGTTTCCACCCCCATGCTTCACAGTAGGTATGGTGTTCTTTGGTTGCAACTCAGCATTCTTTCTCCTCCAAACACGAGAAGTTGAGTTTCTACCAAAAAGTTCTATTTTGGTTTCATCTGACCATATGACATTCTCCCAATCCTCTTCTGGATCATCCAAATGCTCTCTAGCAAACCTCAGACGGGCCTGGACATATACTGGCTTAAGCAGGGGGACACGTCTGGCACTACAGGATTTGAGTCCCTGGCGGCGTAGTGCGTTACTGATGGTAGCCTTTGTTACTTTGGTCCCAGCTCTCTGCAGGTCATTCACTAAGTCCCCCCGTGTGGTTCTGGGATTTTTGCTCACTGTTCTTAAAAAAAAATTGATCCTACGGGGTGAGATCTTGCGTGGAGGAATGGGCCAACATACCAGCAACAGTGCGTGGTAACCTTGTGAAGACTTACAGAAAACGTTTGACCTCTGTCATTGCCAACAAAGGGTATATAACAAAGTATTGAGATGAACTTTTGTTATTGACCAAATACTTATTTTCCTCATAATTTGCAAATAAATTATTTAAAAATCAGACAATGTGATTTTCTGGATTTTTTTTCCTAATTTTGTCTCTCATAGTTGATGTATAACTATGATGAAAATTACAGGCCTCTCATCTTTTTAAGTGGGAGAACTTGCACAATGGTGGCTGACTAAATACTTTTTTGCCCCACTGTATATAGCGCCACCAGGAGGCCGATTTGTGCAAAACCCATTTTTTTTATATTACTCCTACAGCTTTTATCCAACAGTCATGCAAATCCGTACACAGTATCTCTATAGTCATGTGATCAATCCGGATCTGTCCGATTATCCATATTCCATCATCATTGGCTAAGGTTGGCTTCCAAACTTTGTAGGATTGCTCCATTTTCAACAAAATGCCTCAAATCATGAACGCAGCTTGCCATTTCGGTGAAATTTCACACGCACATTCCCACTAAGCTGAGGAAGAAATTCTACCCTTTTCACATTGGCCTGTTATAGCACCACCAGCAGATAATTTTTTTGGAACAGAATGCCTCAAATCATGAATGCAGTGTCCGATTGCCGTAAAAGGCCTAAGAAGAAATGGCACCCTTTTCACCCTTTCCTATTATAGCGCCACCAGGAGGCCACAATAACGTACCTGACCTGGCGGAGACCTGGGGGACCTGGGGGAGCACTTTTTCTAGTTATTTTTCGTTCTGCCTGTATTCATTTACACCATTGATAATGCACACACCACAATCTGTCATTGGGGAAGACTCATACCATCGTGTATAACGCTGTAGGTTGAGAGATGAGATGGCTGGATGATAAAGAGAGCAAATAATACTCAGACTACATAGTAGGCTGATGGCATGACACACCTTGCAGTGTTTTTCTCGCTGGTATTGTACTGTATGACATCACAAGCCTTATCAGTTTGGCCATCTGGTGTTCAAACGAAACAAAATCGCCAAATCGAGCTTCCCCATGAATAGTGATTACACATTCAAAACACAAACACCACACATGCACTGCAGTAAATGTCACCAGTGTTGTTTTTGTTTGATCTCACAGTTATCAAAGAGTGGGGCAAAGGCTCTGTGCTATTGGTGAGAATCTGAAAAAGAAAATAAATATGCCATGGAGAAACGGCATCAGGGACTTTGCTGCCTCACCTGCTGAAACATGCATGCACAGTGAACTTGAACGGGGTTGTCAGGCACAATGTGTGCTCTTCTGATCGTACCTTTGGATTTGCAGAGAGAATGAACTCACCAGAGGCAGAGCTATCGCACATTCCATATTAACGTCTTAGCAGTTTCTCTGATGTTCCTCTGTGCGAGGGGGCTAATGAGGATGTATGTTTTAATGTGCCTCTACCTCTTTTGAGATATTGGACAAGTCAACAACTGGATGTATTTTGTATTCATTTAGCAAAGGAAGGTATTAGAGGGAGTGGTTACTGTTTACACTGCAGTGTGTGACTTTGACAAACAAAATTAGATACATGTGTATGCTCTGGATCTTTATTCTCATTCTATCCTGTGGTTATAGGATGATTGTAAAATCTATCTCTCGCATAAAGTCTTTTTCAGTTACAATGGTTGTGTAATGATAGAGGAGCTTTTTCTGGCATGGTTCAAGTCTGCTCATATTGTTGAGGGCAAGGTCAATGTTAATTACTGCCAATTACCAAGGTCTGTTAATGATCAGGGCCCTACACATTTATAATGGCGATGGAGAATGTTGTCACTGTTGACATAGTTACATAAGCTCCCATAAATGCTCAATTATGATCATATCTGGACGTTACACCGGCCGTGGCATACTCTATGGTTAATATCACTGTCATGCTATTAAAGTCATTGAGTGACCACTCATGGAACATTGCTCTTATGTACACCAACCCCAAATGAATGCATGGTATTTTTACCACAAGCCATATAGGGTTTATTGATTCAGCAGTCATACAGAAAGAATCATATTATTCTGGTGAGGTTCAGTTCTATACTGTACACAATGCATCACATCAACTTAGAATAGTTATTTCCATACCATTCGTATACAGTATTTACTGTGTGTGTGTGTGTGTGTGTGTGTGTGTGTGTGTGTGTGTGTGTGTGTGTGTGTGTGTGTGTGTGTGTGTGTGTGTGTGTGTGTGTGTGTGTGTGTGTGTGTGTGTGTGTGTGTGTGTGTGTGTGCGCGCGCGCGCGCGTGCGTGCGTGTACCATAGGCTGTATTAACGAGATGGGACAAAGTTACACCCCCAGACTCTACAGACCGTAAATGAAGCCTCTTTTTCAAATTCGCCATCTTTAATATATACAAAAAAGCAACCGGAAATCAATCGCTAAATGAATGCTTCCTAGAGCATAACCTACTTTATCGTCCTTTAAAAAAAAAACGCATATCATGATGATTGAAAGAAGACTTTAAACTAGCGACTGGAAGCATATAGTATTTATGACAATGTTTATTAAGGTAAGAAAATCTAGTCTACAGTCTAAAGTTCGTCAAAAACCCACCCACTTGCATTGAGAGAAATTCTTTCTGACACCAGCAGGGATAAAACAGCAAAACTACAGGCCATTCATATGAACTGTCACTTCCTATATCTTATCACTCAAACAGAGAGCGTCTCCTTTCAAACCCCAATGGTTCTAATCAGCCCCCCGCCCACAGGAGTGGCCCAATTCTCTCACAACTTGCCACAAAAATCCCTCATGAAAAACTATATAATCAACTACCTTTCATTTTCAACCTTCACATGTGTCTCCTTCTCTAATAATCAAAAAGTGCTATATATTTCATCTCGCAATTTACTTCCGGATGGTTCGTTTTGCACTTTTTTTGCCACATCGGTCACGGGAAAGAAATAAGCGCTGCCGTGGTCTATGGAAACGAGCCCAAAAGTGCACCCAAATAAGCCCAAAATCGCTTATACAAACAGTCAGACCTGGCAACGCAGCCTACGCCAATCATGCGTCAGAGATCTACAAGCTATGGGGCAGAGACGCCACCGTATCTTAGCAACAACTACAGCGCTCACTCTCATTGGTCGTGTCACGCTAAGAGCAGTCTCCAGACAATGGCATCGCAGACAGCTTGCTGTTACTGCTGTAGCCATCACAGTTAGTCCCAGCGACGACGGACAGGGCGCTGTGATAGCTGCCATGTCGCTAACGCTAACGTGGTTGTCATGCCTGCAGCGGCTGTGCAATCACTTTGTCAACAATGCACGTTCGTGTGGTGAATGTCAATATTGCTGCTCAGTTAGTCCATTGTAGATGGTGTATGTTTGTGTGTGTCTTCTGGAGAACTATAGCTCCACAGCAACTACAGTAACTAACGTAATGGCAGGACCGCCCCGTGCAACGCATGTTAGGCTGCATTATGGTCATGTAGTAATTTCAGATAATTTCGCTCCGATTACAGCAGTGCTTATCAACCCTTTCACGCCGCCCCCCCCCCCCCGCCCCCCCCAAATAAACGTACTTGATCTGGGGACCCCCCCATTCTGTTTGACTCCGTTCCACAAGTACATATTGTGAAAATAGCCGATCTACAAGCTCAAAACGCCTCACGTTGAGAGGCTTTGTAAGCTTGTAGATCGGCTATTTTCTACATGACTGCCTCTTTCTTACATTCTTTGACAATGTGGCCCATGTTTTCATAGTATAGTTTGTTGACTACTTTTGTTGCAGAAATGCTCATTTCCTTTACTTTCCTTTTTTTATTGTCTCCGCCAGGCTGAAAGGCATGGCGCAAGACTATGTTTCACCCCCTGTCCGTCCGTCTGTGATAGCTAATCTCTCACATCGTTGACTTAATCGCAGCAAAATAACACCCCGATGAGTCAGTGAGAGCTGGATAAACGAGGTAAAATGTGTCAAAAGGAGTCTGTACGGCTGTCGATAAATGAACACATGACGTCGGTGGGAGAGGACATTGTGTCTTTTGGACAAACAGCAGCATCGTGCTGATGTTTGTTGTGTGAAGCAGCTTAATGTCAGAGTGTTTGTGTTGAAGCGCCTCAGTGCGGCTGCAGAGTTCATGTGCAACCTCTTCCAGAGAGAGACAGAGACACTAGAAACTCTGCTGGGGAAAAAAAAAACTGCTGGGCATTGACTTTCATATGGACATTGATCTACACACTGCAGGTATATCTGCTACACACACAACATCAAACTACACACTGCAGGTATGATGCAGCGTTTGCATTACAGCCAGCATGCCAGCGTAGTTCCCATATGGTTTCAAGGTGGGCTAAACCATATGGACCCCATGTCAGCAATGTCAGCGGCATCCACTTCAGTCCCAACTGCGATGCCCATGCAGGCTATAAGTAGCTTCTACCTGGCCCTTAGGTGGGCCCCAACTACCCATGTTTATGTGGGACCAAGGCGGGTCCTACCTGGGTTTGCCCATGCAGGCTTTAACTGGGTTCTACCTGGGCCCTAGGTGTACCCTAACCAACCACAGTGCAGTGCCCATCGCTCCAATTGTTGTGACGTCAGGGCTCTCAATACTGCACATTGGTGGAGGAGGAGGGGCCGCAGGGCGACCGCACACATCGCTGAACCAATGGTAGCCCACGGATGTTTCCTCTGGGGATTTACAATCTGCCCCTCTATGCCACATATCATCCGCACTACAGGGTCTTCACTGACCGAGCCACGGCCCCACTGACCCTCATGACGCTACGCCACTTATATGAGTTGCCAAGTGGCCGCGGGCGCTACGTGGGCGTGGCCGCGGGCTAGACGCGAGCCCCCGCGTAGCGGGGGCGAGCTTCTAGTGGACTCAATTTCATAACAGGAAGCTGCACCCCTGGTGTATTACACACCTACAGTCTTTGTCCAAACATCAAGCAAATCGGTGCAATATCTCTATAGTCATTAAACAAAACGGGTCTTTCAGATTTTTCATGTTCCATCCTAATTGGCTGAGATTGGCTTCCAAAGTTTTTAGGACTGCTCCGTTTTGAACAAAATGCCTCTAATCATGAACACAGTGTGCGATTTCCGTGAAATTTTGCACGCACTGTCTCACTATGCCGAGAAAGAAATGCCACTTAAATAATTTCAAATCAGCCTCATGGTGGCGCTATAACAGGCCGATTTGTGATTTTACCTATCACTGCACTGATCTGTGTAAAACTTTGTATGCACACTCCCCAGAGGTCAAGGAAAAACCTTTGCCCTGCATTTTTCACATCTGTGTTTTATAGCTCCACCAGGAGGCTGACTTATATAAAAAAAAATATATATTACTCCTTCACATTTTATCCAAATTTCACGCAAATCGGTACACATGATCTTTGTCATGTGATCAAGGCAAATCTGTTAGATTTTTCATATTCCATCCTGATTGGCTAAGATTGAAAGTTTGTAGGAGTGGCCCATTTTTAACAAAATGCAAATCATGAAGGCAGCGTCCGATTGCGGTGAAACTTTCCACGCACATTTGCACTACGTTTGGGAATAAATGCCACCCTTTTAACATTGGTCTATTATAGCGCCACCAGGAGGCCGATCTTTGCAAAACATCAGCAATTCTTTTTTTATATTACTACTACAAATTTTGTCCAAACATCACGCAAATTGGTACACATTATCTTTATGGTCAAGTGATCAAGACGTCTCCGTCCGATTTTTCGTATTCCATCCTGATTGGCGCATTCCCAACATTGCTGGCCCACAATAACCTACCTGACCTGGCGGAGACAAACCTCACACATTTTTATCCAGCCATCATTGGTCAATTTTCATGACCAATATCGAGTGAAAATCTTTGCATGGAAATATCTGTGTAAACTTGACTGTCCCCTGGATGTCGTTGGCATGTCTCAGAAGCAATTTTCTCATTTATGAATAATTCACTAGATATTATTCCAAAGGTCATCTTAAAGTAATTAGTATCCTGCTGTTGACTAAACAGCCTCAAGGTACCTGATGGCCAGTTTAATTACAATTTGAAATGAGCACCCTGTTTGACAATCTCTATACTGTATGTTCTCCCAATGTTCCAACAGATGACACCTTGAGAGCTATGTAGGCTTATATCAAGCTCGTTAGCAGATAGGAAAAAATATGTGCGTGTGTGTGTGGGGGGGGTGATTGAGTGTGCTGTTAAGATCACAAAGTTCTTGTTAGCGAATTTTCCCTGAGAATGTGTTGTAATTACTGGAAATGTGTAATAGTTGGATGTGTGTGTTTTGACAGCTTAGCGCAGATATCCTTGGCATAATCATCATCTCATGATTAGCCAATTACCACGGAAAACTAATGGGCCAGGTCGTGGGCGATTGTCTGAAGGAAATTGAGAAGGACTAAGCATAATGTTAAAGATACAGCAGGATGACACGGTCCAGTAAACCATTGGCTTCTTTACAAGGTACAAGACATGTCTCTTTGTGTCGCACAAGTTTAGGAGTCACAGCCGGCAGATCCTGTCATGTCCTATTGTCACGAACATCAACCTCTGCACTATATGCCAGAGGTTGGTTCTCTGAGGGCTTGTATGTATTCAAAAGAGAACTGTGGCAGAAGCTTTAAGCCAAAAGGGCCTCAGGTAAGGTACACAGCCTAGGGCGATGGGGAAGGTACTGCAGACTTTGAGGCATCAAGGCTGTAATGGACGGACGGATAGGGTGGGTGTGTGTAGACAGACGGGATGGGTAGACAGAAGGGCAACCTTTTCACAGACCAAAAAGACTGTATATCTTTGTAGTAAAGCTCAAATGTCACGTCTAAATCAGAGCTGTCACTCTTCAAAATGAATTTGAAATTGAAATGGATAAATGGGACTCTACTTGTTACAATCTCATCTAGGGCTGGGTATCATTCAAATCTTTTTTTTACCAATAACTTGATATCTGAATTATACCAATTTTATGAAATCCAGGGAGGACATTTCATATAGTACTTTATACATTAATATAACTATTAACTCTTTATCCATTTTAACTGCAGAAAACATCATTTTGGATAAGAACGATTGCATACATACAACGGCAAGCGTTGTCATGACTTTGTGAAACAAATTGCCTTTTTTAAACCTTTTCAAACAAAACGTAACATTTAACGACATCTGATAACTTATTAATCATTCCATACAGAGTAAAGTACTGTAAGAAGCTCAAATTAAATGGAAATGTCAGTTTTTTTCTGCGGTACTGCTCTCACAATTGTAATGGTCATTCATTCATGTAATGATAGGAATGTTTAGGAACGTTGTAGCACGACTCTTATTGTGGTTGACCAGGTGGAAAGTATTTGTGAACTTCTGTGCCAAAGACTTAATAAACTAATTAACCTATTGGACAGAAATGATAAATTATGTTGTCTTGTCTGAGAGAAGAACAGAATTTAACACCCGCCATGGATGTATTAAAAGAACGGTCCCCAGCTACGGAGCTTCCATTTGCGTGGGTGTGACACTGTAGGTGTAAACCTACTCGAATCCCACAGGGACAAATGGCGTGATTGTTTTGTGTTTGGTTAGTGTTTGAAAGAGGGGGAAATGCCAATAACACGTACTGTACTGTACATTTTAGGAACAACCTGGACTTATTTAGCGATCTGTGGGAAAAGTTGATATGTACAGCGCTCATGTCCTTTTTTCAAACTGTATATTGCATTGTGCACGAATGGCATCAAACCTGATAAAATTAAGCCATATCCTCCTCTTAATACACATATACGACACATGCTGTACTCCAGCCTCTCAACACTGTATTCAGATAAGTATTCAGATATGGACATGTGAGCTCCGGCTCTGGGCGTAACGTTTTTACTGCATTGTGAAAAGAACAGATAAGCTAACAACGCCTAGCGATGCGTTTTTAGTTTGTTTATCAGTTATGTTTGGCACACAACACTGTCATACTTCGGAGCATACATTCTGCAGTTATAAATTGGGTCCAAACGACAAGGCATTTTTAGTACTCTACTGTATGTCTATGGTATCGAAGAAGTGCCATTGGAGCCAAAAGGCATCTTTTCAAGTGAAATTAATGTTGTAATTTCTGACCTTAAAGAACCACTCCCCCAAAGTCATGTTTTTTGTTTGGTTAGTGTCTTTTTGAAGCATAGGTCTACCCATGAAAATCTTAGTAGTTTCTCGTGCTCTGCTTATCTCCATAGCTTTAATAGAATGTATAACTAAGATTTTGGAGGACTAGGCGAGGCCGATGCCCATTGGGAACGATGCCGCTGGGAACGATGCCCGTTGGGAATGATGCGCGTTGGGAACGCTTGTCCCTCTGGTTATGCAATACCCGTTGTGCCTGTTGTCAGAATACTGTGTACCCATTGTCAGAGTACCTAGTCATGTACCTTTTATCATAGTGCTTGTCATATTCAACGTCACTACTTTGGCGCTATTCGTGGACATAAAAAGGATACATTCAGACAGACACCCACAGATACATATCTCCATATACAGTACTGTATAAGACAGACACATACAGAGACATTTGAATTTTCGGTTCTGGACAACCACCCCTTCAACTGAATTCCCACTCGGTACACCCTGGTGTCCTCGGTGATACAACACACGCCAAGTTTGAAGTCAATCGGTCAGACGGTGGTCGAGTTATGCGAGAGACATTTATGGATAGATGAAATGTATGCATAATTCATAGGATATGGAAAACTAAATGAGGGCAAAGATATAGCAAAGAAATAGGTACTGTAAAGCTCCTTTAGGGACATTTTGGGGGGGAGAAAAATAATTGGCATGTACATTTATTGAACAGAGATGGTTATTCATGTTGGATACAGTTCTTGGACCTTATTAATAGTCTGGTGAATGAATGCAAAATGCTCTCTCTTTTCCAATAATACTAATACTAATAATAATAAATACTTGTTATTGTCTCCGCCAGGCCGAAGGCATGGCGAGAGAGTATGTTTTACCCTCCGTCCGTCCGTGTGTGTGTGTGTGTGTGTGTGTGTGTGTGTGTCCGTGTGTGTGTGTGTGTCCGTCCTGTCTGTGTGTTACCAGCTAATCTCCGGCACCGTTGGCCCGGTCGCTCCGAAACTGTGCACACACACTCCCTTTTTCACATGGCCGTTATAGCGCCACCAGGTGGACGATTTGAGCAAAACCCTTTTTTTTTTACATTACTCCTACAGATGTTATCCAAACGTCATGCAAATCGGTACACAGTATCACTATAGTCATGTGATCAACACGGATCTGTCCGATTTCCCATATTCCATCCTCATTGCCTATGGTTGGCTTCCAAAGTTTGCAGGATTGGTCCGTTTTCAACAAAAAGCCTCAAACTATAGGCATGGCGAGAGAGTATGTTTTACCCTCCGTCCGTCCGTCCGTCCGTCCGTGTGTGTGTGTGTCCGTCCTACTGTCTGCGACCAGCTAATCTCCGCCACCGTTGGCCCGGTCGCTGTGAAACTGCACACACACACTCCCTGGATGCCACAGTAGAACCTCTGCCCCACATTTTTCAGATCAGCCTGTCATAGCGCCACCATGAGGCCGACTTTTGCAAAACACATTTTTTAATGTTACTCCTACAGATTTTCTCCAAATAACACACAAATCGGTACACAGTATAGCCATGTGATCAACACGGATCTGTCCGATTTTCCATATTCCATCCTGATTGGCTAAGATTGGCTTCCAAAGTTAACAGGATTGGTTCATTTTGAACAAAATGCCTCATCATGAACGCAGCATGCACTTTCCGTGCAATTTTCCACATACATTCCCACTTGGCCCAGGAAGAAATGTCACTTGAAAACTTTCAAATTAGCCTCATGGTGGCGCTATAACAGGCCGATTCACGTGTTTAGCTATAACTGCACCGATCTGCGTGCAACTTTGCATGCACACTCCTTAGAGGCCAAGGAAAAACCTTTGCCGTGCATTTTTCACATATGCCTTTTAGAGCGCCACCAGGAGGCTGAGTTTTGAAAAACACATTTTTTGCTCTTACTCCTTCAGATTCTGTTCAAAAATCGGTACACAGTCTCTCTATAGTCATGTGATCAAGATGGATGTGTCCGATACTTCATATTCTATCCTACTTGGCTAACATTGGCTTCTAAAGTTTGCAGGATAGGTCCGTTTTGAACAAAATTCCTCAAATCATGAACGCAGTGTGCGATTTCTGTGAAATTTTGCACACACATTCCCACTAGGCCGAGGAAGAAATGCCACCCTTTTCACATTGGCCTGTTATAGCGCAACCAGCTGGTCTAATTTAGCAAACCACATTTTTGGAACAAAATGCCTCAACTCATGAATGCAGTGTCCGATTAACGTGCAAGGCCTAAGAAGAAATGGCACCCTTTTCACATTGGCCTATTATAGCGCCACCAGGAGGCCATAATAACCTAGCTGACCTGGCGGAGACTTGTGCTCCGAGGAGCACTTTTTCTAGTTTGTAGTGAATTTGTATGCAAGGTCAAATGCCCTATCCTCGTTGGAGGTCTGAATACTTAATTGGTCAAACAAATGTAAACAGCACAAAGGTACAGTAAAACATTTAGGCTTAAAGGATAACCGAAAAAGGTCCTCGGACTTATTCCCATTGTGGTCCTATGGATTCAATTCATCAACAGAGCATAGAATATTTACACATTAATACAGTCATTAGCAAATACATATATTTACAGGGGAGAAAATTGCAACCACAATTTTAGTGCACTGTTGTTGACAAAAGAGGAAATCCCGTCCCAAAACTCTTGTTGTTTGATTGAATTTCTTGATTTACCTTTTTTATGCCGTTTTTTCACCTGTCAGTTTGTTATCAAGAATACAGCCCAGATAGGTAACCTCTTCTTTACTTGAGATTACATTATCGTCAACTCTGACCTTGAAGTCATTGGCATTAATACTAAGGTTATGTTTGGACCCAAAAAGAATGGATTCTGTTTTACCAAGGTGTAATGATAATGTTAATTATCAGAGAGCCAAGTCAGAACTGAGGGCTTCCTCAACTTGCGTTTTGTCTTCACCCGAAACCAAGAGGTTTTCTATGATTAGTCGGATAATTAATTGTTGTAAGTGAAGTAGTGATATGACAAAACCACAGCATAAAATGAATGACAAGTATAACCCATTCTTACTTTGAAGACTCAATATTTAATGGCTCAAGTAAAATTCCATGACAAGAAAATCATTTTACCACATGGAAAGTCATTATTATTATCATTATTTATTTTATTTTTTTCATAGATTTTGGTGGGATATCTTACAAAGGCATGACAACACATATTGTATAGCTTTAACTGACCAACACATAACCGCTGGCAAGCATTTAAGCTTTCTTTCAAAGCAACCTTGACCTACTCTCACTGATGACTAATTTACAAGCATATACTTATATCTCATAGCAGGTTTTTGATATAGATTTTGTACAAGATACAACATGTGTGTGCACAAAATATTCTGGCAAGACACATGCCAGTATACAGACATGTGCGCACACACACACTCATGCGCACACACACGCGCACACACACCCGCACACACACACACACACACACACACACACACACACACACACACACACACACACACACACACACACACACACACACACACACACACACACACACACACACATGTCTTATGCACACACATTCCAACACAGCAATATTATGCATATAGCCATTTACAGTAGAACAGAGATTGTCGTCTCATCATTTCATATTTGTATTCCCTCTTCATCGCCATACTGATTTCCAGCGCTTAACCTGTTACTCATTATGTGTGCCACCTGTTTTTATAATTTCATGGGGGTACTGCTATATACAATTTAAAATGTTTCACATTTATTGTGTACTGTATATGTTGTACGCACACTTCACAAGGCTTGAATGTGTATACTGTGTAACATTTTGATGTTGTCGCTGATAGGACAGACACACAGGTAGAGCGGTAAACATCAATTCTGATATTGACATGGAATCATGAATTACGTAATCAAGTGTCAAAAAACAGCTTTGCTGGTCCAAACAGCTCATGCATATAATGAGGCAGGTTGACACGGTGAACATGACACATACTTTTTGAATCTAACGTTGCTGGAAAAACCGAATCATTGAAAAACCATTGACATCCAGGCTTTTAGTATACTATTAGTATGGTCTGGGGCTTTAGAAAAGTACAAAAATGACGAAGGGGGTGTAATCATGCAAAGTGATCTCTTCTAAGCGTTTTTCAGCACTCTTCAGGTTTCATTGTCCACTGTCCATTCTCGGTTTGTGAAACATTAAAACCTTTGGCAACAAGTGACACCATTTACTAAGAAGACTATGTGCCACTTATCCACTGAAATACTAATACACATTCATATTGCATGTAGTTTTTTCTTTTTTTTCCACTTTTTTGTAACAAATGCTGATATCACCATTGTACTTCTACATGGGTCACGGTCGGTGCTCAAACAAAATGGGAGACTGCAGGAGACCAAAAGAAAAATTGTAATAATCTATTGTTTTTGTATCCAAAATAACATCCTATTAATGTACATTCATGCAGATGTTTGCCATTTCATTTAAAAATTGCCCTTCGGTTCATCTAGATGCCAAAAAACATTAAATGACATTTAAATAACAACGTTTTGTGGGCAGAGAGCGCTAAAAGAGTGAGGGGTATCAGCTACATAATGCATTGCTGCATTAATGCTATACATGTGATTCAGTAAATCATTTTAAACAAATCACTTTAAAGTTTCTTACTAGAAAATATAGTGACAATATGCCATCACATTATGTATGTACTGCTCGTCTCTCTCAACACGATACAAAATTACCAATTTTGTTCTTGTAAAATACTCCCACAGCAGATGACACCAATGTTGATTTCCGGGCTTCAGGATAAAAAATGGTTTTGTTTCTTGACTCAGCAACCACAACCCAAACCAATATTTCATTAGGCTTACCTTTAAATCTATGCTTTTAACCCATTAAAGCCGGGAACGCATCTGTGTCATTTTAGATTTCTTTGGGCTATTCAAAAATAGCAGATCTACAAGCTCAAAGCACGGCACCGAGTGCCACACTACAAGTTTGTAGATCTGCTATTGTTTTTTTAAATCGTGAAAATTGGTGCAAATCTTTGAATATATATATATTTTAAGCGAACATTTGTAAAATATTTTGTTCCAGGGACCCCCCCAAAAGCATATACTTTTACAAATGTTCGCTTTAAAAATATATGTATTCAAAGATTTGAGAACGGTTAAAGTGGTTAAAATCAAAAAAAAAATCTCTTAGCTTCTGGGGGGGTCCCTGGAACAAAATATTTCGAGATGGGGGTCCGCGGCCAAATGCGTATAATTTTGGGGGGATCCTTGACATGAAAATGTTTTGAGAACCAGTGACCACTGATTATAGCAACATAGGTGTTTTTGAAGACATTTGTAGAATCCCCAGAAGCAAAGATATGAGCTACAAATATGCGCTTAAAAAAAATATGGATATATTCAAAGATTTGCACAAATCTTCCACGATTTAAAATAAAATAGCAGATCTACAAGCTCATAGCGCGGCACTCGGTGCCGCGCTATGAGCTTGTATATCTGCTATTTTTGAATAGCCAAAGAAATAAAAAATGGCACAGATCCTTTCCCCGGTCTTAATGGACTAAACCAGTGATGATCCTAAACCACATGCTTTTAAAGATATATGTATTCAAAGATTTGAGAACGGTTAAAGTGGTTAAAATCTAAAATGACAGATGCTTTCCAGGTCTTAATGGGTTAAAATTCCACCCTTCATATAATAGAGGGAGAAGAAAATAGTTGGGTTTGGGGCTACACACAAAGCCTCACTTTTGGTTCAGTTTGTCTGACTAACAAATCCTGACTTGCAATTACCTCACAATTTGTTCTCTTTGATGTGTGTTTATATTGACTTCATATGAATTGTTCATGCTATGATGCACAAATTATTGTTGTTTTTCTTTTAGATAATGAGAACGTGACAAAATAAAGCTGGGGAAAATAATATCAATTACGCCCAAATTAGATTCCCAAATATGGGATTTTGTACTGAGTGACATTCATAAGAAGGTTTATTTCATTTTGTTGTTTTGTCTTGAGTGAAAATTGAATTCATTTCCCCTAATTGACTCAAGATGGATGGTATTGGTCCTGACTTGCCCTTGACCCATTGTGCTTTTGACTGATATAATTTTCACTGAATCACGACAAAATCCTCTTAATAATTATAACAGCCCTGACCCCAAGTGTCACAGGGAATAGTAGCAGCAGCCAGGAGCGTGCAAACACAATTTGACTTGGCCCTTCCCTCGAGAATGTCACCTTGCATTATAGATTTACACCTATTCCCTCAAGTCTCAAGATATCGCTAGAAAATGATTTCTATAAGCTCTGTAGCTGAAGACCTGGCTTGGATTATTAGACAGAATCATTATATTATGTGTGTGTTTAATAGGGATGGTGCAATTTCACATAATTACAATAAAATGGTAAGAACCGGGACCCTATGTGCTGCACACAGTTTATAGCTACTGCCTGTTTCAGACTCTTGTCCCTAGTTGGACATTTTAAAATGCAGTATTTCTTACCGGTATGTGTTTATTAAGGATATGGGAGATCAGTAAACTTGATGGGTGTAATGTTGTTTAATTTTATCATGGAATGAATGTCACTTAGTGCTTTACGCCATTAAGGAAAAGTATCTGTGTAATTTCAGATTTCTTTGGCTATACAAAAATAGCAGATATACAAGCTCATAGCTATGAGGTTGTAGATCTGCTATTTTTTTCTAATCGTGAAAATGTGTGCATTTATTTTAATATGGTATATATATATTTTTTAAAGCAAACATTTTTAACTAAAATCTTAGCTTCTGGGGGGGGGGGGTCCCTGGAACGAAATATTTCGAGATGGGGGTCCGCGGCCAAATGCGTATAATTTTGGGGGGATCCTTGACATGAAAATGTTTTGAGAACCAGTGACCACTGATTATAGCAACATAGGTTTTTTTCAAAAAACTGTTAGGACTTAGCAGACATTTGTAGAATCCCCAGAAGCAAAGATATGAGCTACAGATATTCGCTTTAAAAAAATATGGATATATTCAAAGATTTGCACAAATCTTCCACGATTTAAAATAAAATAGCAGATCTACAAGCTCATAGCGCGGCACTCGGTGCCGCGCTATGAGCTTGTATATCTGCTATTTTTGAATAGCCAAAGAAATAAAAAAATGGCACCGATCCTTTCCCCGGTCTTAATGGATTGAACCAGTGATGATCCTAAACCACACACATTCACTTCTCAGCTTAGAGTCATTAGCAGCAGTATAGCAATATTACAAGCAACAGATGTGGTGCTGGAGAAGACGCTGGCAGTGTGATCATACCTGAACCTGAACAGGGTCAACAATCAGTCATAGGGTAGGGGGGCCCGCTAAAAGCGCTTTCTACCCAGCCAGGCCCATTGCGACTTACTGCTGTTCTTGTCAGCTTCTATAGAAAGTGGGAGGTTGATAAATTAAAACTGTGAAGAAAAGCTAAACAGCTTGAACATTCCCATATTCTTAATTAATATGAGGAAACATTAGAGATGTTAATTATATGATGAATTGCTGCAGGTAGAAGTCAAATGAAGCTTCTATTTTGGGGGCACTGTCCGCACCTTCCTGTTGCTATGGCACGCATTACAGGTTTCTGGCTTGGCTGGAGCACCATTTTAGATCTTTCGACAACAACGAGTGCCGCTACGAAGATCACACAGTAATTACACTGTTGTGAGAATGCCGTAATTGGCTCCGAACCACTTATCGTGTGTATTGTTCTGAGTGATGAAGAGTGGAGAATGTGAGAAATACAAAGAGAGGAGGAAAACAAAGGCATTATTTCCGACGTGCGTCTGTCTGTGCCTTTCAAGACTGAGCTAATGAGATAATGCTGGGTATAAACATGTTCTTAATAGAGGTGGCGGAGTCTGAGCAATCACCATATGGAAAACATCTTGTGTGTGAGTGTGCAAGTGTGTTTTTTACCCTTAGATTTTGTGTAAGGAGGTGTGTTGAAAACATAGAGTACCATAGAATACCGGCACAGCCTTCTGTTGGCCTAGTTATGCATTGTAGACTTTTTTTTTTTACCCTTCTGCAGTCCCCTGACCAAAATAGACTTCTGAAACATGTTCCGGCTAGAGGGAAGAGACATCTTCTACCACCTAAAGGAGTTTGAGCTGCATGACATACTAAGCAATACTTCACCAGAGCTTGAACATAAACATCCTCCACCCAGAGCTCACAATTAGCATTTAGCCAGATTCAGCTTGCTCAATACAATACACACTATCATTTGCATTTGTTTATATGCAAGGTAATTGTCTTTCAGTTTGCTTGCTGTTCCACTGAGCTGGGGTTCAGTGAGCGTGAAGCGCACAGAGTCCTTTCTGATGATTAAACAAACATCACCAAACTGAAGGCAATAACAGCTTTCTTGTTTTTTTTTTTTTTTGTTTTGTTGTTTTTTTGTTGTTTTTCGTCATTTTTTTCTGTGATGGAACTACTTTGGTATAGAATAACCATTTACATACTACAGTATACATGGATCTGGTATGTAAATACTTAACATCCTTCCTTCAAAAGGTTCACTTTTTCGTCTACATGACATCATCTTAAAAGCAGCCGCTGTTGGGTTCTTTTCTCTTGCATGGAGCTGATCATAGTTTGTCAAATGATGCAGACCTACACACACACGCGCACACACACACACACACACACACACACACACACACACACACACACACACACACACACACACACACACACACACACACACACACACACAGAGTCATCTACGGATAGAGTGGTGTGTATGGACGGATTCTCTTCATTTGTCTTACAACTGGTGCTCGTGTAGGAAGGAAGCGCTTCCGCCGTGGCTGGAGGTCTGCTGCCCGGGTGTGGAAATGCTTGCCAGGGGGATGACCTTCACGGGGTCCTCTTTCTTACTGGAGTGTCTATCCAGGGTGTTGTAGAACTGTGGCCGGCTGATCCCTTTGTCCAGTTCAGCTTTTTTGGGCACAGACCTGCCCAGGGTATGACGGCCGTCCATGACCCCCATGCAGCCCATGCTGCCTTTGCCACCCCGGGCCCAGCTCTGCTGGAAGCCAAAGGAGGGGAGCGGGATACTGGCAGATGTGGTGGTGGTGGTGGTGGCAGGGGTGGAGGTGGGGCTGTTGCTGCCGGGAGACTGGAACTGGGCCAGGGCTGGGGGCATCCAGCAGCTGTCAGAGTGGCCCAAGATCAGGCACTCCTGGGTACAAGTCTCGGAGGCCTCGGCCAAGGCTTTCTGCAGGTTCACCTCTATGGCTGATAAGAAAGAGAGAGACAGAGAGACAGAGAGACAGACAGACAGACAGACAGACAGAAAATGGGAGAGAGAGAATTCATTAACCGTGCCACCAAACAAGGATGAACTCTGAAGATACAGTAAGTGCAGGTGGCGTTACACTGCTTTTACTAGAGCACTCTAAAAGCAGAGAATGAAACTGTAAATCATAAAGTAAATAGAATAAAGTTGTCCTTTTATCAGCGGTTGACCCGCAAAATGTCGGCCTTTTAGCAAAATGAAAGTCGGTGATAAATGTTTCATTTCATGTTGTAATGAGAAAAGCAGCGGCAGAGCATTTAATTTCCATTGGTATTCCCCTGACTCTGTGTGTTTACCTACAATATGCAATGAATTCCCTGTAGCTTAATTAAAGTTAGAGGGGAAAAACTGTCTCCCTGTTTGTGTCTTAGATTGGCTTAACTGTATTTAATAAGTAACGGACATCTTAAAAAAAAAAGGCATCGTTTATTTTAATCACCGTCATAGCGGCACACCTCAAACCCCTTTTGATCTATCTGGCTCCAGCATAAAGCTGATCACATAAGACAAAGGCAGAATTGAAGGCGCAGAATAAAACCACATGTCTACCTGTATCCTTGGGATGTGTATTTAGTGAGCATGTTTGCCACATTCGAGGTGGTAATGAATGCACTGTAGTCGAGAGCGCATTTTGATTTGCATGCGTTGAAAAGGGTGGGGGCTGGGGGGTTCGGAAAGTGAGTGAGCACGCGGCGAATGGGCGAGGCTAAGCACTCAAACTATCTTATCTCATTATGCCTGCACTGACATCACATGTGGAATGAGTCTGGGACGGAGGCCTCAGCATTGAGCCCCGGCAATAAAGCCTGTCAAACCAGATAATTAGAATGTAAAACAGTATGCACTGAGGCAGTGTTATGCATCCTATGCTTCGCAAAGAAAAGAGGGGTCTTCGCTCCGACATCACATCACTCCTCCAGGCCTCAACTTCAAGCTGTCACACAGAAATAATTCAACATATTTGCATAAGTAAGAATGCTATCAATAATTGAGCGGTCTTAGGCCCCGGTACGGTGGAGCCACCGTTTCGCCTCACATAGACTACACGTTCCGCATGCTCTGTTTAACTCCGTTCCCCAGATGTCGACAGATCTCAAACAATGCGTCTTGTCACCTTGTTTGTTGTTTCACGTTGTCCCGCAAAGTTTTAAGATGAATATTCTCATTGTGTCAGTGATATCAATCCAAACTTCCCTGAAACTATTTGGAGTGTTGTGTAAAAATCCCTCCCCCCCTTCCTGAAGATGGAATGCAACAGCTTAGGCTTTAATTATGGCAGCAGTGTCAGAAAATGAATCTCCTGGTGTGAATTCTGAGGATATATTTGGAGTCACGTGCGTATAGCCTACGTGGAGTAAAATCTGTCCTCTCCATATTGAACTGGAGCCTTGGAGCAGGAGTGTATAAATCCCCTGGGCGGTAAATGTGTCACCTTTCAGAGGGTCACTAACTTCATTAAGGCAAAAATGGATGCCGCTCACTCATTCTCTGAGCAAGCACAATAGGTCTGAGCCAAGTCCTTGCCGTTCCCTGACTCAATCTTTCTCCAAGTGTTTTCTGCTGTTGTCAATGCCTTTTGCCTTTTTTGATCTGATAATGCTATTAGTATAGACTTCTTCTCATTCCATAGGCATGCCATGCACTGACACACACACACACACACACACACACACACACACACACACACACAACGTTTTATCTCTTTTATAATTTGTATAAACCATATCGCACAAAAGTTGTAAAAATATCTACAAGCTCAGATCAGCTATTTATTCTTTTCTATAGAAAAGAATAGTATCATGTTGAAAGTGGTGGTCTGCCTGTGAGATAAGTGAAAACTAAAATATTAACAGAAGCTTGTGACTGAATAATAACTACATTGGATTCTTTGAAACGTAAGTTCTTTATTTCCATTTCCTGAAAAGTAACGTTTTTTGGACATACAAGGTTTCTGCCCAGCAGCAATGACATGCATCTTAACCAAGGTGTTTTGCTCCTTTCTCCCTCGTAAACGATCAGCGCGCGTAAGGGGGAAGCTGCCTGTAATGTGCTTTACACATGAAAGGTGTTCCGTGGCTCCATGGCACCCTGGGTGAAAACTACATGAACTCACAGCGCTGCTGTGTCAACAGCCTTGAGTGCTTCCATTTTTTTATATATTTTTTTTGCATCCAGCATTTCACATTAAACAGCTCAAAGAGATGTAGCCCTGTGCCAGTTTCTATTCCAGTGGGGATAGGTTGGATAGGCGGTGATGATGGTGGGGGCGAGCACGGACTGAGTGATGTCGCTGACAGCTCGGGCTGGCTGCTTTCGTCAGCCAGAGGCACACCGTTGCCTGGCGTGTGATGTGTGCTGCCTAAGTGTCTTTGGTATTCAGGGGAAACAACTGTACCCCTGCGGAGGTTTTGCGAGAAATCACACGCGGCTGATACCGCGCGGTCCCCTGTTGAAATGAACCCTCTTTTCCTATTTTCCTTCAAGGAAATTTGAATGACAGACAAGCAGGGATAATGGCCTGACGATGGGGCTTAATAGATTGCACTGTTGAAATCAGGCATACCTCCATCTCTACCCAAGATGATTCAGCTTTCTTTGAATAGTGCTGATGTGATCAAAACAGACACAACCTTACTCTGGAATTCAGACTTTGTAGAGTCGAGTCGATGTCCATTAAACTAATCCTTGGAACAAATGACAGCTGTTGACTCCCAAAATTCTGTACGGTACCCGACTCCCAGATCCGCCGAATGGCCTTCGGGCTAATGTGACTGTGAGATCAAAAGGACATCTATTATCCATGTTCTTGTGCTGTTTCTCCAGACGCCTTGTGGGAGCCCCAGTTGGGCTCTTAGCTGATCTTGAGGCCTTGCGCAAGGTCAGTACCACAGCGGTAGCCCACGGCCAACCCATTCTGCAACATCAACACATCCTCAGGCAGGCCAAAGATCGAACGCGGCTGTGTCCACCTTCCACTGACCTTCTGTCCTCGCAGCGAAACTTAACAGCTTGTACAAACATTGGACGTGTGTAACACGAGATATGGTGATACTAGAATGAGGCTCGTAGAATATAGATGGTGGATTATTAACCCATTTAGCCCCGGGAAAGCATCTTGTGTCATTTTTCTTTGGCTATTCAAAAAATGTCAGATATACAAGCTCATGGGTAGATCTGCTATTTGTTGGAAGAATCGTGAAAATGTGTGTTTTAAAGCAATATTTGTACTCCTATCTGTGCTTCTGGGGGTCCCTGGAACAACATGGGGTCCAGGGACCCCCATCCAGGGACCCCCAGAAGCAAAAAATTGAGTTACAAATGTTCGCTTTAAAAAATATATATTCAAAGATGTACACAGATTTTCACGAAATAGCAGATATACTGTACAAGCTATGAGCTTGTATATCTGCTATTTTTGAATAGCCAAAGAAATCTAAAAATGACACAGACGCGTTCCCGGTCTTAATGGGTTAATTTAACTGCATGCATTGTGAGATCTCTGCAAATTATATACTTATATACTCTATTTCCTGCATCTTAAGAGTCATATATATCCTATTTGAGCAGCTGATATCCAGCTTCTCCAGCATTGGTGCCACCAATGCTGAATGAAGGTGCTCTACATTAATGCTGATACTACAGTAGGAAGTTATGGTGCTCTACATTAATGCTGATACCACAGTAGGAAGTTATAGCGAAACGCTCCAGCGAGATACCATCATGACAATAAGTTTGACTTTGGAATAAAGGTTGCTGATTTGATTTAAAAGATCATAGCCAAAGCATGACTGAATCCCAAGAGGTAGTGCCCTTTCTTCCTCCGTAATGCAATATCTGGAATGTTGACTTTGTTATTTGCATCTCGGTATCATCTTTTTCTTACAGCAGTGGGCATTCCATCTGTTTTATTTTTCTATGATCAACATGAAATTCAATAATGCAAATGTAACACAGTGAGGCAGGCAGACAGACAGACAGACAGACAGACAGACAGACAGACAGACAGACAGACTGACTGACTTTTGGCCACACTATTAGAGATCCTCTTCATTACAATTGTTAGGGATATTTACCATGATAGCTGATTATATTATTGACAGAGGTAGTTACATCTTAATGAGCCACACATTAAGGCTTGTACGCCTGTATGTCATGATTCCACTCATTATGTTAGCATGCGCAAACTCATTATTGCTAATTAAAATGATAATTGCATGCATCTAGGACATTAAAATCATTGCACAACCATCAGATGGCATATGCCCCGGCCCTGACATACACAGTAACAATTGACACAGGCTACAGTACTTAATGATTTACTGTAGCTTGGCAAACTGTAAAACCCATGCATTTAATTACAGATGATACAGTTGCATAAGTATAGTTATACTCTACCTCCTAATTAAGTTACATCTAATCTTGATATGCATACAGCGTGTGCTTAATTCAGTGTTCTTTACTTCAATATCCTGTCAACCCTTGAACCTTGAATAGCAGAGTAGCAAACTAATTTATGCAGGAATCCATCTTCAACATTTTTATAGTGAGTTTTAATTGGATCTCACACGGTATCTCAAGTCCAATCGGGTTCCTTGTTGTTCCTTGTTTTGTTGTGAAGCTCCGACCCCTAATGGCATGATTTACATGGTGAACTATTGGAAAGAAGATTTTTAATTTCTAGTCTCTGGCAGCATGTGACAAACATGGGACTTACATTTAGTTTTAGGCTGAAAAAAAAAAGGTTTCTGTTTTGAAAAATTGTAATACAGTATGACCAGCCTAAGCCATATCACCTCATGCACCCTCCCTCTCAATTAATTCAGGATCAGCAGGGTTAACAGTGCCAGAAAAAAAGCAAAGAAGATTACTGAGCTGTTTGAGATGTTTAAACAAGTGACCTTGACTCCCATCAAGAGTCATAGAAACATACTAATACCACTAATGGTGCAGTCATCACAAGTACCATAATGTACTAGTCTCTTCTCTTCTTTTTTGTTTTGCACTGTATGATGGAGCGTGAGATGGTATGGGACTGGGCCATACAGACATTTAGAGCATTGGTTCTCAAAGGTCCTTGGGGGGTTCCAGGGGGTCCCTAGCAAAATGTGTTAATGTAGCATCACAATCATTTTAACCACTTTAAGCTTTTATACTTTGGCTATTCAAAAATAGCATCTGCTATTTTTGAAAAACATTTGTGCAAACCTTTGAATATATACTTTTTTAAAGCGAACATTTGTAACTCAAATCTTTGCTTCTGGGGGTCCCTGGAACAAAATATTTTGAGATGGGGGGGGTCCGCGGCCAAATACATATACATTTTGGGAGTCCTTGACATGAAAAAGTCTGAGAACCACTGATCTAGAGAGACATACTGTAGGTAGAGAGAAGCATTATTTTGAATTGAGAGAGGATATGTATATGTTTGTCCATATCTGGAGAGAGTGTAAAAGGGAAATGTGAGAACGTGGGTGATTCTGTCAAACAAATGAAATCTTTAAGGAAATAATTGGCTTTGTAATTACCAAGACTATCCCTTCACGTGGCCTTGCACCTACTCACAAAACGTGCTCTCTGGATAAGGAAATGAACGGTCATTAATAATAATAGAGGTATTAAAACCACTGGGTGTCGCGCAGGAAAGCGGGAGCCATGTCTCTAATCAAAGAAGTGTAGTAATCACTGTTGGAGAAACTCATGTTTGACATTCACGGAAGCGCAAATCTCTGACATCCCACTTACAAGCACAGCACATTCCTATTCCTCTGAGGCACGTGTGATTTCATGTTATATTTAACGTAATGCACAGCTCCATAAGGATCATGGAAATGATCCTTGATGTCCACCGCCATGGTGTTCCGCGGTACCGTCTTTACATCCACCACGGTGCCGCCAGCTTGCTGAGCATCTACTGTGCAGAAACACAACTGGCCATGTTCAGGGGAGGTGGGGTTGAACGGTCAGTGGTGGAAGAAGTACTCAGATATTTTACTTCAGTAAAAGTAGCAATACCACAATATAAAAATACTCTGTTAGAAGTAAAAGGCCTGTGTTCAAAATGTTACTTGAGTAAAAGTACAAAAGTATTGGCATCAAAATATACTTAAAGCACCAAAAGTAAAAGTAGTAAAATATTTGAAAATAGCCGATATACAAGCTCACAGCGCGTCGCATCGCGACGCGCTGTGAGCTTGTGGATCGGCTATTTTCAAATAGCCTAGGTATAAAATAGGGCTAAAGTGGTTAATATATGTTTTATAATGTAATAATTAATATCTGCAAAGTAACTAGTAACTAAAGTTTTTAAATAATTGTAGTGGAGTAAAAGTACAATATTTGCCTCTGAGACGTAGTGGAGTAAAAGTAAAAGTACTGAAAATTGGAAATACTCCAGTAATGTAAAAGTACCTCAAAATTGTTCTTAAGTACAGTACTTGAGTAAATGTACGTAGTTACTTTACACCACTGGACCGAGTCACTTTGACCTCCTGGTGGGGGCTCCTCACTGGCAGGTGAGACAGTATACTGTACCAGTAGCAAACCATAGAACTGTGCCGGGAGGATTCATTGGAAAAAGGGGTACAAATAATTTGCTACATTAAAAAGAAAATCAGAAATGATTCACACTATAACTATCTTATAGTAAGGTGTGAATATATAATACTGTAACAATGACATTCAAACATTTTGTCTTTACTAGAGCTCGGATGAGATCTCAATATCTACAGCTTCACAGATCTAGGGCCCTATCTTACCATGATTGAAAAAACGATTTCTTTAAAATAGTTAAAATAGCCAATCTACAAGCTCACAACGTGTCGCTGTAGATCGGCTATTTAAAAAACAAAAACAAAATAATAAATGTCTAATACGATTAGTCTAAGGCATAAGATGCGTTGTGTCTGACAATAGTATTAATTATTTTCTCTGCATGCCAAAGTCAGTGCTATTTGTTTTTCTGTACTTTTTATTGCCTACAGCATAATCCCCGACGAAAGCAATAAGAGCTGTCATTGTCACTGGTGACAAGGGCATGGGTGAGGATTGAGGAAGTAAATATTCCATTGTGGCAATAAAAAAAAACGGTGTGCTCTTTGGAATGCAGAGCTGTGCAACTAGTCACTATACCACAGAGATCAAAGGTGCCATGTAGGATTCTGACTCGTGTTGTTAAGATCTAAAAGAGGCCAAAGCAGGGGGGGAGACAACTTGTCAAGCCCTACACACTCAACATGATAGAATGATGTTGTGATGTGATGATGTGCAGCAGTCAGACGGAAATCACCTCAATACTGCTACAGAAACACCACGGCAGAAGATGAATTATCTATCATAATGGCTTGTACGTGTGTGCAGTCGAACCATGAATTCAGAAGAATGATCCTCCACAGCCAGAGAGGTCCAAAGTGTGAGACGATAGAAACAGCAAGGCCGCCCCTCGTATTTCCTCCCTTGCTCCCATTTTTTTTATACTTTACAAAAACAAATAGTGCCAGATGTAATGAATGGCCTTCTTTTAAAGGAGACAATGTGACTCTGATAAGAGGGGACTGGGGTCGTCCATATATACTCTAGACTAATTACATTTGAAGCATTTACTGAGACACCTCTGACAATGGTGAGTCTCTGAGCCTCACACGTATTTATCAGCACTTGTGGGACCCATACAGTTCCTCTCCTGCAATCCATCTAGCCTTGTCTTCCCTCGACCCTTCTTGCTTTCCCAGTGTTTGACCCGTTGTAGCTGAAAGTAATTGCAGGCAGAAAACAACATCTAATGATTACTTTATCTAGGAGTCTGAGAGAGAGAGAGTGAAAAGTCACAGACAGGTACTTTCAACAAAAGGAGGAGGCCCCCTTTTTTTGTTCCTACCCTCCCCGACATACAATTTCAGACAACAAAGAATATTATTGACTTGGCTGAGATTAGAACACCAAAACAAATAACAAAGCACAGAAAGGGGACAAAGAGCACAAAGGGAGAAATAATCCCTCGAACAGGCTGACGCCCTGCGCTTCTTTCTTCCTCTTTGTTGGCACTGATTAAAGGCATGTTTTGGGTTGAAGTGGCCATTTTAAAACTAAACATATACAACACGGCCACAATGTATGGACTTAATTGAATGTAAATCCATCCCTGTCCCAGTCACCTTTGTTGTCAGTGTTGGAAACACCACCTCCAAACTTTAATACCAGCTCAGCATAAAACGGTGCACAGAAAGGCAGACCTCCGCATCAACAATAACAACAGTGTGATTAACATCAACCGAGAAGGTGATTGTGAGATGGAGCCGGTCCACAGCAGCATCTTTCTCCCCGCCACTTGACTTTTTATTTTTATTTTTTTAGAGAGACTAGTGAGAGACTAGGGAGAGACTAGTGGTTGATTGCATCTCCTTCATTATGGGTGGACTGCTATTGGGCCAAGCCTCTCCATCTCAGGACGAGACAAGAAAAATTGTGTCAACACAATCAGGCCTGGCCAAATACCCAGCATGGTCCAGATAGATGAGAGGTGCAAACACCATAACAATCTGCAATCAGCACTCATCACGATAATGACACACTGAGGATGAGGCACAGAGATAGAGATGCAGCGGGGGTTAGAAACTAGAAACCAATGTAAACGGAAACACATAGTCTAAATTATTTGACAGAACTCCACGTTCTTAACGCCTGATTTATACCTGGTTGTGTGCCATGTCGTGCACCGAAAATAATCGATCTATAATCTACAAGCTTGTAGATCTGATATTTTCGCTAAGACACACCAGCATGCAAATAAATCAGGGTTTAGTCATCTTTGTGTTTGTGTGCGTTCGTGTGTAGCCTACTGTAAAGTTAAATGTTTGTTTATGTTTTCTTGTAAATGCATGTGTGTGCGTTCATGAACATACAGTGTAGATATATGGATGTGAATTGTCAGTGACAGGGAAGTAATACATAAATGCATATTTACAAGAGCAAAAGAAATTGGAATCTCACTTAAAATTCATTGCACATAGATGAATGTCTGAGCATTTCCATATTTCCACAGATAATGGGAAGTCGAAGAAATAGAAAGAAAAAGATTGCAGCAGGGGAGGGAGGTGGAAATATTCTATAAAAACAGGAGAAAAGATCTGATATTTACTGGACCTGCTTACTGTTGTCTTACAATTGTGTACTGCCATAGTTGTACAAGAAATTACTTTCATATGATCATTTTTGTATCTTTCAAGTCACGTTCCCAATACGAACCAATTGTTTTTATTCATTTATCATTTTTTTAGTTATAAGTTCATTCAAAGTGAATGAGGAAGTTGATTTCTGCAGTGCTCCTGCATTAGCAGGAGACATAAACGGTAAACAGTTCTGTACTTTACGTTGCACACTGAACTGTAGAGTGAAATGAACGGATGTTTTTCAAACCACAGGCGGAAAATAATAAATGAAGTCCTTCTTCCACACAAGTGGAGATGCTGAGATGAAACCGTATGCCAGCCAAGTGCTACGCTACATCCCGGGTCATGTAACAAGCAAATTCATCACACTGACCCATTGCCCCCAATTATTATGGAAAACAAGAATGAATCAAATTAACATTGAAGGAGTCCCTCTATCTGACAGAGTGTCTGCGTGGCCGATGGATTCTGCAGGAGGAGAAAAGCGGGTAATAAACAAGGTGCCACTGCATATGCTATATATCTTGCAGTCATTGATGATTAGCTCTGTTTTTGCTTAGCCGTACATTACTGTTATTGCCTCCATGGTCGGGCAGATAGGGAGGGGATACAAAGGCATTGGCGCAGTCCATCTTTCAACTGATAACTGGCAGGCTGAAAACAACTCAGCACTGGCGGCTGAGTTGTTTTGGAGCATGAGTGATCTGGCCTCAGTGAAAACTGTAATTTCTTATACGACATAGCCGAGAGGAAGGCCTCCTGTATAGTTTTCTATTTTAAAACTACCTGTGTGTGTGCGTGGGTGCGTGCATCCATCTTTAGTATTGGCAGCTATCTTAAAAGTGTGTCAAAGTATGAACATGAAATATTCAGTCTCAAGGAAGGTGAATCCTGTGTCAAATGAAAATGACTCAAGCCCTGCTGTTTTGTACTGACAAGCAACACTGTAAATACATACTCTTAAGTCTTGATGTGAGGAGTGCACCCATACGCACATAATCCCTTCTCTCTCTCCCATTCAAAAGAACTTACTGTGTACTCAGTAAGTATTAGTTGGAGGCATTAGTGCTGGGCAAACATATTACCCATATCAATGTGTTGTGTCGCATGGCGAACATTTTAATATGGGAGGCAGGCTCTCTCCACATCCCCCTGTGCATGTACACTTTAAAGGTTTCTCCTTTTTTGAGCCGGTGCAGTCCCTCCTCCGGGGACAACTATTAATTTTTCACTGAAACCTCCCCTGAATAATGAATCCTGTCCTATTTATATGCCGTGATAAGTCCACTGAATGTCTAAAAAGGGGTTATCATGAAAAGGGTACGCTTTCAGAGAAAGACCTGTTCTTGCTTAACATGTATAATTCATCCACATCGCCATGTTCTTGTCTGTGTGTGTATGTGTGCGTGTGTGGTTGGGGGTTGGGGGGGGGGGGGGGGGTATGTCATATAACGTATCACTGGCATACATGAAAGCAGAAACAAGGTTGCACATTCAATGAATCACTGCTGAAAAAAAACTCTACCGTTCTGTTTTGATGTTGACTGCACCCCAACCCCCCACCCACCCACCCAGTACACAAGCGGACGCGCGTGCACACACACACACACACACACACACACACACACACACACACACACACACACACACACACACACACACACACACACACCCAAACGAGAGACGATGAAAGTTCAGATATATTCTGATGTACTGTTCAGGCCTGGCATGACAGTTACACTCTCTCACCAAGTCACATGGGTACTCAGTGGCTGGTGTTAATGTTTCTGTCGCTACGCACTTGATTTCGGTGTGCTGAGCGCAGTCCCTGTCACTAGGCTCTCTCCCTAGTGACTGCATGTCACTGCATGACTGAGAATCAAGTAAAGCATACCTTTTTTTTTTTTTAAGGGATATGGACTTCTGGCGTCACCATGTTTTCAACAGTAAAGAAGGACCTCAGTTTCTAAAGCAGAGGCACAAAAACACTGGTAGAGCAGACCAGCTGTGTTCCCAAACCTTTCCATGCCAATAACCCCCAATTCTGAAATGGCTTTAAAAAAGCAACAACAAAAAAGCCGATCTACAAGCTTGTGATCCCCTCTAGGGGCAGCAGCCCCACACCACCCATTCCTGAATGTGGAAAATCTATTTGTTGTCAAAGGCAGTGATGCTCCAAAACAAGCATTGATCATTGTTGCATGCATTTGCATGTATTAACAGTATATGGAACTGATTGGTTGTGGCATTTCTCTGCAAACCAAGATGGCCCCATGGTGATGTAAAGGCAAAGCATTATATAAACCGTTACATTTTTTTAAGTAATTAAAATAATTCAGATTCAATTATACTTCCACAAAGCAGAACCACCTGAGGTGAGACTTAATCTCAGGCGTACAGTATATGTTAATCGAATATAAGAGAGACTTTACCTTAGCCTATCCATAATAAAAATAAATCTTTATTGTGCTCAATTCTACGTTAGCCATAGCACAGGGTTTTGCATGCACCTGGCTGTGTATATTGGTGATACCTTTTGTCATGAGGCATTTAAGTCAACTGCTGCACAGCACATTCCACTGCTGCATGACCGTGATTGTGTTCCGACTGTGATGATGAAGAGAAGGCTCCAGAGTATTCCACAGGGGAGGAGCCAGTGGAAATAACCATGATGCAACTCCTTATCTCTGGAGACTGCCGGCAACCCATTGACCTCAATGTCTTTTATGCCGCTCAGCCCAGAGCGCTAACTATCAGATATTAACACCCGTGCCTTTGATTTGTGTCCCTGGCTGGCCCATGGGAAGCTCGTCAGCATTTGTCCTGGGGTAACATCCTCTTTATGTCACTATTTCCGACCCTCCCCTAACCTCCCAAACACCCACATGATGGCAAGAGTTTGTCACATTTCTCTGCCTGGCCAGTACAGTGCGGGATGACGTTTGCATATAGCCTGGGGATGGCATGGAGAGACGGGGATTTTACAACAAAAGGGGTCTGGAGGTCAGTGACAGGGTGTCAGTGATGGGGTGTTTGTAGAATGATACTGAAGGTTAGTAACATTGGTGTGTTTGTAGAATGCTACTGGAGGTCAGTAACATTGGTGTGTTTGTAGAATGCTACTGGAGGTCAGTAACATTGGTGTGTTTGTAGAATGCTACTGGAGGTCAGTAACATCGCAGGTGTTTGTAGAATTGTGGGATGAAATCGTCTCTCTACTAGCTTTTCACTGTCACTACGGTGATATTGCTAAAGCTGTTTCCTGCCTGTAGTTTACATCAACACACTGAGTGTGTGTGTGTGTGTGTGTGTGTGTGTGTGTGTGTGTGTGTGTGTGTGTGTGTGTGTGTGTGTGTGTGTGTGTGTGTGTGTGTGTGTGTGTGTGTGTGTGTGTGTGTGTGTGTGTGTGCGCGCGCGCGTGTGTGCGTTTGTGTGCGTCCGTGCGGCGTGCACGCGTGAATAATGTGTGATAGAGTGAGCATCTCACTCTGTGTGACTCAGCATACTGTATGAAAGCACCAATATCCATCTCTATGATAATTTCTGATTCACAACGAGCTAAGACAGCAACACACTGATACAATTCATTCATTTCATTTCCCTATTATTAACTGGTGTGGAAATATTGGGGACAGAAAAAGTGACTTCTTTTTTTTGTCTTCTTTCCAGTACGACGGCGTGACAGGGTTTGTTTCACGGGTGAGAGCACAAGGCTACTAGTACAGGGGAGATGGTTTGGGATGGGATCCATGCATCTACTGCTTAATATCTTTGCCATATACAGTATAGGTCCACTAGGCCATTGGTTCTCAAAGTGGGGTCCGGGGACCCCCAGGGGTCCTTGTGGGGGGGTACCAGGGGGTCCCTAGCAAAATGTGTTAATATAGTGTCTATCATTTTAACCATATTCTATACTTTGGTTATAAAAAAATAGCATGGATAAAACAGGGTAGCAGCCTCCCTATACACGTGTATCACAATTCCACATTATGACATCAGTCAAGTCCAGAGAATGGAGTTGCCAAAGGAATATAATTATTTCTTTTTATCAAGGGTTATATCCTTTTTATATTTTTCATCATCTCAGATTTTTCCTCCTTCCACTCTGATATTGCTAATTATTTCAACCTCTGAAGTAGACAATTTCATTTTCAATTAAAACGTGTCTCCTCCGATGACCTTGGGGCACAGAAAATGGCTGCTATGTCTGCCCTGAACAGTTTGTGCAGCAGTTACAGGTGCCATTGTAGATAGCAATTCCAACTCTGTCTGAACCCAACTTCACTGAATCCGTACACGCCTGGGTCGCCCTTGTCGGGACAGCACTGCGGCACAGCATACTGTATGTATTCTAGTAATACACTTAGTGTGATAATTGAAAGGGACCAATTAAAGCTTCAAGGCATAACTAGACTCTCTGATGCAGCCGAGGCTGAACAGCAGATTTACAGCCATACGTATGTAGTTAATCTGTCAGACCATTATGGGTTATAAATAAATACAATATTCTGACATCATGATTACAGGGTGGGCAGTCCTCGTTTACAAACTTTTTTTCCCTCACGTTGTCAACAATAATGTGCATATATACAGTAGCTATGGGATTGCAGTTCAAGTAGGTACAATCAGTATTATGCATTCAGGATAATGGCAATGACTAGCATCTCTTTCAAAATAGAAAACAAAGTGTCTAGATACAATACATTCTGACAAATAAGGGTGCACAGTAAAACCTGTAGAGTTAATCTAACTATAGGGTGTAAAATGGACCCTTACAGGTCCATTATGGGTTGAACACTCTGGATTTTTCTGTGATGTTGCAGAAACAGAGGGTACCACGGCACGTATGTAAGGAAAACAATTAACTAATATTGACAGTGAGTGCAATCAAAGGCTCCCCTGCCAGACTCGACAAGGTGCCAATCAACCGAGGCGCTCTCCCCTCGCGCTGCCGCTGCATTTTCATTTCAGAGTCTTGAGGAGATGCAGCCGCGGTGAATCATCAGTCAATAGCTCAGAGCTGATGGTTAATGTTGATTTATGACATTCAGCCCTCCTACCCCCCGCCCCTCACCTATATCGTCTGTAATACACAGCCGGGACGGGAGCTAAAATCAGTGGAAAAATCTAAGTACAAAGGTTATACCTGTGACTGAAGAAGTGCTTTTCAAAGTCAGCTTCCGTGGGGCTTATCTTGCCATGTTGTGATGCCCTTGCTTCCCTCCCCAACAGCCTCTCCCTGCAATCAAATGTTTCCTCACAGAGGGGTTCCTAAAAGTCAAACCAGATTGTCTGATAAGATGAATGCTTGTTGAGATTTTTCCCCCGTCGTATCCATGAAATAACGTCAGTTAGGCTGCCATTCAAAATGTGACATTCACCAACACTTTACGCGATCAATGAGGAACAATTTGCTGCGTACATGTAATTACAGTGATGCCATCGGACCATATTCTGCTCCCCCCTCTCTTTCCCACCTACAGTGGTCTGCCCGTGATGGGAATAATGGAGCAAAATGTCTTTCTGAGTGTGAGAATGTCTTCATGTGAATTCATGTGAGACATGGCAATGGTGAGCTGTAATAGGCAGCTATCTAACCCAGAAATGTCAAGCAGGAGGGCGAATGCTGTGACAAAACATAGGTATGATATTGAATTGGCTGCAAGTGTGTCACCTCTCAATATCGAGAATTAAATTATTTTCTTTCCCCCAAGAACCCACCCCGCCGCTTCTGCCCCTTTCTACAAGCTCACAACACAATGTGATGCGACATGTTGTGAGCTTATCATGATGAGCTTGGATGTGCTATTTTCACTTTTAATTGGTTTTGGACATTTGTGAGCCTTTTTTGTGTGTGCAAATTTCAAATTTTGCTAATTATCTTTTTTTTAGGAAAGGTTGTAAAAAAAACATGATATTTACTCACGAGTCACGACCCATAACAATGGGTCTGTGTCCCACAATGGGTCGTGACCGTGTGTTTGGGAAACAGTTATCTCGACAGGCTATTAGAGAAGTTGCAGGGAAGCTGTGTTGTCTTGAGGTCAAGCCTTTATGTTGGCCGTCATTCCGTTAGGGTTTCCCTCAGCTAGATTTGTGGCTATTGTTTCATTATCTCTCCCCCACCCTGCACATCCAGAGTTATTTATTTACCGTGGCTCCTGTGGAGTCAACACGCTGGTCTGGCTTGAGGAAGGTTGGGTATTTGCCATCTGTCTCTTTGGCAAGCAGGAAAAACTAATTTACTAATTTACTAGTGTGTGACCCTGGCCCTTTCTATTCATAACCCATTAGGAAAATACAGTCAGACACACCTCACATTAAGAAAACGACGAACCGAATTATAAAACAAACATGAAACAAGAAGAAAACTGCAATTTATGAGAGACCTTTAGTTTAAATGATACAACTCTGCATTGTTGAAAGCAGAACAATCAGACTGTTGCCTGTCGAATGGAGAAGTGATGACTACCTCCCCCATTTGGCCTACTGACAGGTGAATTTTCAGGGCTGTTTTTAAAGGAAGCCAGCAATCCACATTTTTTGAGGGATGGGTCAGAGCATTAACTATGTCCCAATTATGACCACAGATCTAAAAGTGTAAGAAAAAAGTGTCTGAACCCCAAAACCCCAAACCCAGATGGCAAGACAGGCAAATTAAGGTTAACCATTAAGAAGATGTCCTTTAATGTGTCCCAGCGATAAAGTGGTATCAATAAATCAAATGCTATTCCAGACAAATCACTGCGATATTCTACACAGAAAACTTTCCCTCCTTCTATTCCTCATTGAGTCCCCACTTCACAGAATGCACAACAAAGGCTTGTAAACTGTACTGGCAGAAGAATAAAAGGGATTATTAATTTTCCAACCCGTAAACTGTAAACTGAAAAAGTGGATAATTCTGTCTTGGGGAGACATGCATTTCCTCTTCCTTGTGTCAACACAACTTCTTTTGAGGAGTGTAGTCATGTCTGCATAGCCCTGATAAGTCTCTTATTCACAGCAAATTGTAATTTGCAAAATGCAGACGGCTGTACACAGACTCACTCCATACTGTTAATTAATTCATCCTGCCTTTGATGTTTTCTCAGGTTTTAATGGGAAATAACAACATTAAAAAGGATGCTGTCTTCTCTCCTTGTGAAAAGAATGATCCATGGATTCTGCATCAATTATTGAAGTTGAAATAAATAAATTCAAATTAGCTAGAAATAACACTGCACGACTGCTTACACAGAGCAAAGTATTGTTTTTCCACGAAGCTGCCAAAGCATTAGCACGTGAAAGCAAGCATTCAATTAAATGTGCCTGACAATGCCAAATGAACCAGTGTTGATGGTCATGCAACAATTTTGGGTCTGTTTGAACGATCATAATGTTTTCTTTTTAATAATTGCCACTTCTGACAGTAACAGCTTTAGTTTCCAGTGCCAGTGAGATTCAGCATTAAACTAAACTCATTGTATAGGGATGTGTCTGGGTGTCAGTCCCCTCAACTCTGTCTCATTTCTGATTAAATGAGCTAAAACTGAAATTCTGGTGAATTTAACGTGAAGTTTTGGATACATAAAAATACACTTAATTTGATCAATCGTAATTAGCTGTCTCCTTAATGACATTCATACTAGATCTCAGGTTTGCCAATGACCAGCATGAAAGGTCAAGCAATGAATAGCGATTTTGTGGTGGAAAAAAAGTAAAAAAGTACTGAGAAGCTAATTAGTTTACATGTCTCTATTTGTGGAGCTGCGAGATATGAGGGCTTTAGCTATGTACTGTATGTAGGATGCAATCCATTTTAATTTGGCTTGTAACTTGGGACTGGGAGTCATACAATGACCTTTGCACTAACTTTCCTATTAACATGTTGGGCCCCAAGTCCCAACGCAAAAAGGTGTGCGAATGTACCTTAGAGTGTGTGTGTTTGCTAAGTGGGTCAAGCCAATAACAAATACACCAGAGGTAGTAATGGCAGACTGATTATCTCAATGTTTAGTGTTTTTACTCTAAGCTCTAATTACTTCCAAGGCTAGTCTTTAAAAAAGCAATTATGTACTGAGCCAAACTGTACATCTCACTTAAACGGTTCAATGCCTGTATTATTTATTTATTCTAATTTGCAGAATGATATCATCAGCCATAAATAGATCCATTAAAAAATATATTTTAATACTACCACTATCTCTAAAGCTTCAACGATTTACCCATATACCTCCTGTCAAGGCTGGTGTCCAATTTGATTCACAGCAGTAATTAACCAGATTATGCAAGACATACAGTAATGTGTTTTACATGTGTAAATATTCCCATATGCAAGACATTAGCAACAGGGCACTCCAAGAATTGGACGTAAAGTATCACACATTTATATGAATTAATTGCTTCACATCTCTTTATACAGACATCTGTCAACAAAGGAACAGAGTTTTCAGCATTTTTCTCCTGAATTCCTTCCTTTTAGCTGCCAGTAGAGGGCACATTGTCTCTCCCAGTGTCTCTATCCAATATCTTGCTGCACTGAAAAGTTACTTAAGACATCACTAATGCTGCAGCTAAGCCCCTTGATGTGCTCTTGGCTCAGAGGTACCACTACACCCACTGTGCTCCCTGCTACAGTGTGTTACTAGATATATATTCACCATAAAACTATGTAGCTTTGTACATCTAGTGTCTACCTACACTAGATGCTCGACCTACAAATGGGTAGTATATATTCTATCCACATTTTGAACAAGCAAATACCCCACTACAGTGCAATACAGTAACACTTCATGAGATAGTGGTATGGAATCAGATTCCACATTGTGTACAGTATGCTGAATTGAATTGAATGCATGCTATGCCCTGCAGAGTCGAGCCTAACATTTACATTTATTAGCTTTCAACAACAAAGAAGGTGACGTGTTTATTATTAGACGTAATACACAGTTGACACAGGTGACTGATGTCAGATTATTTTTCAAGTCATCCAACAAGGCTGTGAAGGCCTGGCGTATATGAGAAATGCCCAGTGAAAACCATGTGGCCCTTTTCTTTTAGCTGCAGATGTCCAAAAGCAACCTGACAGAGTGGCCCCATAGACAGCCCTAGGATTAATGATTTGTGACAGCTTCAACGAGCCAGGATATGAACAGTCATCTTGCAGCCATTACATAAGTAGAAACAGCTGGTTTTCTGTCTTCTTTTTTTTGGGTAGCCACTGAAGCATGGAAGGGAGAGGGGATCTCCTGTCACGTACAAATAGGCTAAACAATATTGTGGAGGCAGTGGCTTTCAGAGAAAGCAAGGGGGTGGCTGCGACTCTGGTTGCAGTTTCAATACAGATGCAGGACGTGAGTCTCTATGGCCCACTCTTTGAAGCCCACAATACTGAACAATGCATTTGGCAAGAATGACATTCTCTCATAGAAACATATCTATGGCGTTTATATTGATGGCTTTAGGAGGCTGCTGCCGGTGCCTATTGTGTATAACAGCCTGAATTGTTGTTGACTGTAATTCTGTTGTAGCTTCTGTTGTGATTAGCTTGGGCATGAATGCAACTAGATTATACCCAGTTGGAGGGAAAAGTGAGGGGACTGCAATTAGATACAGCATCATTCCTTTTATATTTGATTCTATTTGAGAGTATATTGCCTCGATCTGCCACAATAGGATTTTGATCGTCCCATTGTGATGAAAGCCTATTGTGAAAATGTGAACATGAACATAGAGAACATGACGAGCCACTGTGTTTGAGCGGGACAAAAGGCAGTCTTGTCATGTGTCTTCTGACAATGCCTTTACTCGCTATTTCTTGCTAAGTCTTTTCTTTGTAGATCACCCTGGGTGCCATACAGCAGAGCTTTGATTTGAATAAAAATCCTAAAACATCACCTGACAGTTGGTTTGTGTTCAAGTTAATATGCACTAGGATGAATTCTGAATGAGCACCTCATTCTGTCTGTTGCATATAGATAAATCAATAGGTAGCTTTTAATAAAAATACTCATTTAAATTGGGAAATAACACAGACATCATAATCCAATTGTTTCATTCGGTGAGCTCAGTACAATACTGTGCATTTGAATAGGTATGATGAGTGTGTTAATGCCATGCTTTAACCATGATTAGCTACGTTTAGCACTGTCACACAAACAGCCCACACCAATGGGTTTGAAATCGCTTATGCAAAACAAAAATTGTAATTATCCTTTTGTCATGTCAGAAAAAGCAAATTAAACAGCTACACTTGATAAGGCATGTATTCTCAAAACAATTAACCTCGCCCCATCCCCTTTTGTACAACTTGGGCTTGCAAGATGTCAGTGGTTGGCTTTTCCTGTCTGCATGTACTGTCCTTGCTTAGGATTCAGCAGATGGAACCAAGGGATGGAGGTTATCAGCCATCCCATTCCCCTCTGGACTGTAATTCGGTGTCAACAATGTGCTATGGACCCTAAAGGCCTGCCATCTGCTTACTTTCGCTCCTTCCAAAGGTGAGAAATTCCAAACCACCACCTGGATGACGCCTTAGCCACGCACGCTACCCAATTACTAGTGTGTGACAAATGCACATAAGTGCACACATACACATGGCATAAGAATCTCCCTGCAATGGAAAAAATCCCAAAGCTTTGTGCTTAGAAATACAATCAGAGGCCATTTCAATTAAGAGTGTATTTTCAAAGAGTGTATTTGCTGATGGCAAATACATTTTTGAAAGTTTCCAAACATATAATAATCAGGTGTTCTGAATTATATTCAGCACAACAAAACCCTGTAAACAAAGCCAGTGAGAGATCCTAATTATAATCGTAGCTTTGGGGGGGGGGCTGTATTCAAGAAGGAGCATGGAAATGACAGGAATTTAATTAAACCTTCAGAATTTCACATGTGATCAGGAATTGTTGTGTTGTAAATGTGTGGCATTTGGTAAAGAAGTGCTGCCTGGGTTTTACTTGCAGCAAGTACAGTACTTAAAAACATATATCTTAATGAAATGCCATGAAAAGAGAAAGTATAACTTAAAACAGCTAGCCAAGGTCCCCAGATCTCTTGTGTCTTCTTATCCCAAGCTTCCTATACCAGCCACCTATACATCATCATATTGATCGAATAAGGAAGACTTAAGCCCTGGCTCGGAGACAGAAATCTTGTTCCAAGGTCAGACAGTGGGTGGCAAAGGTCATGGGTCACCTGTCTCCACAAACCCGCCCTTGATGTACTGTACCTCCCCTGACCCATCCACGACACCACACACACACACACACACACACACACACACACACACACACACACACACACACACACACACACACACACACACACACACACACACACACACACACACACACACACACACCACCATCCCCGGTTCTTATGCTCCTATGCTCTCCCATGAGAATCCTATTCTGCTGATGAGTTAAACCAGCTTGAGACAGAGAAATCCACGGGATTTCTACCAGGCTGGTCTGCTGCCATGTAAGACAGCGATCGCAGTACTCAGCTACATCAATCAATATCCAGCCAACGTGGTCACAGCATGTAGTAGCCAATGTAGCCAATGCATCACTTTAAAAGTCCATCCAGTTACCAAAAGTTCATCCCGCAATACTGGAGGTAATTCATCATTAGATGGATTATTCTGGGAACTTTGACTCTGCATGGGCACATGGATTCCTCAGTAAGCATAATCTCAATAATGCTAAATCGCTCACAGATCTTTGGCCGAAAGGTATGCGGTAAGTTTGAACTCAGGGCAATGAAGTACACTGGAGATGAAGGGTGAATGAATACAATGATATCCTCTTTACTTTTAGAGAAATGTACCACGTTAAATGAAGAGCCAGACTTGTTTTTGTTTTCACGCCACAATGGCATTACGTATTCATGGGTTTGTATTTGTTAAAGACCCTTGTCTCCTGTCAGACTTTGCCTCCTTTCCCCTCAACTCAGAGAAGGAAATATATTAAGCTTTTTACAAATACAGCATGACAGGCCAGATACAGCTAACTTAAGGTTTCATGTCAAACCTGTCAGTGATATTTAACAAGACAAAGATCTAAAGCACTTCAATAAAAAAAAGAAGAAGAAAAAAGAAAAAACACCAAAGAGGCTCATATGTGAATGAAAATAGGAAAAATACCTCCTTAAAGATGTGGTGAAGACCCACGGTTTTGAACAATATATTGCAAGTGACAAATTAATAAGTAGCTAATTTAAATTTAAAGTAATTCCAAATAAAGATTTTCAAAATCTACCATGGTTCACCCAGACGTGGTGTAGTGCGGTGTAGTGTGCTGCTTCAGCAGCTGGTTTATGAACCACTACAGTTTTCTATCTGTAACTGTATTGAGCATATTGTTATGGTTGTCGTGCTGTAACTCAATGCTATAAACACCAATAGTTCTCGCTGTTTGCTCATGTTTCGTGCCCAACTATAGCAGAATGTATACAGGAAAAATACAGAGTTCAGTGTACAGGGCCTCGGGCTGTTTTGAGCTCAACTGGGAATAGATTTGTTCAAGGGCAGCGTGCAATCATGGACCTGTGTTATTCCCTATGATTGCCAGGCCACTGGTGAAATACACACACACACACACACACACACACACACACACACACACACACACACACACACACACACACACACACACACACACATACACACATACACACACACACACACGCGCGCGCGCCTAACTTCATATTCAGCAGGAAGACAAGAGTGAGAGAGCATTGGATGGATAGCTCAGACCAGGTGGCGTTAACATTGTTGTGCATCACTCTGCCCCTTGCTGTTGCTTATTTCTAACTTGTAACATGCACTATGCATTAGCCAAGTCTGTTGTCAAGGCGACATGATGGACATAAAAAGCAGCTTACAAGAAGCTCTCAATATGGCTCTGTGAGGGTCAATAAAGACACATGGAAGCAGAAAACGGAACAAAGATTCGGTTCACAGTTCCAAATGCTGATCATTTCATCACAATTACAATAGAGTTTTCAATGTGTTAGGATGGTACTGCTGTGTGAGCAATACTCTGGACAATTGTTATTAGGCACAAGGTTGGATTATTAGCATTAATTGTGTTCACATGCACAGTAATTCTCACACATTAATCTGATCATGTGCAGACAAATCTGACTCATACTTCGATGGTGTTGCAGGAATAGCCAAAATATCAATCAACATGCTCACAGAGAATAAATTAAGCATCAGATGTAGGCCTATCTGACTTTTATTTCCCCACTGACCGATAACTCTGCATGCTTTGCATTACAACGATGTGCAAACTCTGATTTACTTCCTTGCACCTGTGCATGCAACACATCCAAAACGTGTATGTGGTTCATTAGCTACAGCCTAAATTAGAATGTGAGACATAATTGGAGTAGTGGTGTGGCTGTTTGCATTGTGACTACCTGTCTGTACTATATTATTAGCTTGTATAGTGCTTGGTGCCAAAACAATTTCTGCCTCCCTTGTTAAAGCTGCAGGTTTTAAGCTTAAGTCTCTTAAGTTTCAACTCTGGTGAGTTGTAGAAAAGAAGTGTTTCAAAAATCCTATCCAAAATAGCCTTTACGTGGACGTGTCTGCAAATAATGAGGATGTCTAGTGCACTGATGCTAACAGATACGGCTTTTCATGAAAGTTGGGAGTGCATTGTCTGGTTTAGTTTTTGGGATGAACCTTGCAATCTGAACTGCAATCAATCATACGCATCGCTCTTATTGTTTTTGTAGATCGCACAGGAAATATTGCAATCAATCATGCCTTTGAGACTATTCATGTGCATTTCCTATATTTCTAGTGTTTCGTGCTGGAGTAAAATGAATCTTTTGGTGTTGTATTTTGCAACACCTAAGCCTTATGTTTCCTCGAATATCATCGTCCATTGAATCGTTGTGAATTGTGAATATGTTGTTTTTGTCGTATGTCACAGTCAATGAAAATTAGCCATAACACTTACTAGTGTTTAAGGTACCCAATTGAACAATGCTACTGCTACTGCTGCCAGATAGTATAGTGTTAACAAATTATATTCACAAATTCCTGAACAAAAACTGAATAATAATTACAATAACACATTTGTATGTTAGCTTAGCAATTTACCAGATTTATAATGCTTGGTTCTGTGTGTTAGATTAATTCCTTGTTGAACTCTTATTTTGTCCTTATTTTTAATATTCCCAACTTTTTGATGTATGCGTGCATTTTCTGTTTGCCTGCAGTGCTTTGGGGGTTTTAATGATGAAAGGGACACAGCATCAAAGAGATCAGCTCATCAGCTGAAGATAATAGAGAAACAATAAGGTGGCACATTATGTTGATCCTGCCTAGTCGGTGTAATAGAAACCAGGGATAAAGATGTGTAATTTGATTATGTTATTTTATTATTTTATTTATTTTCTTCTTATAATATCCTTTTTTTAACTTGCCGTTATATTAGAAGGTAGTATTCAGGACAAGGACACTATAAAAAAGCAAACAGCCAACTAATAGCTGAATAGGGCTGAGCAATATATTGATAGTGTAGATATAATGATATAAAAATATGGTATTTTCCTGGTTTTAATCACTTAAGCCTTATTTTATACTTTAAAAAATTGTCAAACAATTTTCTAACATAACAAAAATAGCAATGAAAATGTTCTTCTTTTTTTTCCAAACTTAACATCATCACAATGCAATATTATCGTCACAATAGCAATATTGAGGTATTGGGCAAAAACTATTGTCCATGTTGCCCAGCCCTACAGCTGAACATCGGTTTTACGTAAACCCACCATAATTGAACCTGGGATCATAGGCTATTGTTCTTCCACCACTTGGAAGCACCAATGGCAAAGAGTCAGGGCATGAACTCAATCATTGAGAGAAATATCTGCTCCACACTGTAAGCTCAAGCTGCATTTGCAACCAAGTTTGTTATTCAGGAACTCTGCAGGCAGCTTAACAGGCTCAAGTATGTTAGAGAAAGATACAAATGTGCAGTCTGTTCCGTGGGTGTACTATGCCTTAGAGCTTGTTAAAAGGGCCTGGTCAAGTTGTGTTGGATTTTAACAGCCCTTCGCACAGATTGGCCTCTCTGGCATCTTGAAGGCCCATAAAGCCTGATTCATCACCCCTCTCACTCGCAGAGGGCACGCAGAAGGCAGCGAAAGAGCAGCACTCAGGTATGCTAAAGTCATCCATGATGGAATCTGTCAACTCTGCAAATGGCTCCCTTTCGCCCTGCTGCCTTGTGCATTTTATCAGCCGTTAGAGTCGATGACAGAAAGTCTATTGAACTCTTACTGTCTCCCCATACAAATGATTCCTTTCCGTTGGGTAACGTTTGTGTTAGAACGGGCCTTGATTATCAGTCAAATTGGTGCTCAGTTGACATTAGGAGGGATAACTCACGGATGCAATATTTGTCAGGCGGTTTAGCCCCCTTGTTTGCGGTATGGTCCCCATTTACCTCACATCACTCCTTTTCTTGCCTTCCCTCCAGTAATCATTATATTGGGAAATTCTATTTGTTGCGGGGCTGCTGACAGCCCACGGGATTGAGAAATACCATTTAATAATTTGCTGCTGCAGCCACATCTTCCAGCTCAGCAGAATTTGGGGGTAAAAAACAGCAGGTGGGCTTTCAAGAGACTCGTGAATGCTATTGGATCATTTTTTTGAGTGACCGTTAACATGCCCAAATGCTCTGCCACAATTTTCCCACATGGTTTACATGGAATAATAGATGCTTTATGCTCAATGGTTAACCAATTAGCAACAAAAAAAAACAATAAAAAAAAAATCTGTATTTCCAACGTGCCAGCTGATTAGAGAGAGCGAGAGCGCACACCGAGAATGACATGACTAAAAAGCTAACGCTAGCCACAGGACAATGAAATGCACGAATGTGTCTTTCAGTTTGCCTTGTTTCTGCTATAATAACCTCACCTGCTAGCAGCTACCGTAGAAGAACCGGTGTTGTAAAGTTGTAGTGTGATTATTAAGTAACAAATAACATACTTATTAAGTACACGTATGTTATTTGTTGCAACTTGCACCTGATCCATTTTTCATGCTGATATTTAACATAACACTGGGGTGGAGTAGAAAAAAACTACAGTTGACCGGATTTTAAAACCTGCACAGAGTTTGACACGACGATGCAAGTCGGGAACAATGTTGGATGCATGCCCCACCAGGTTATGCAATACCCATTGTACTCATTGTCAGATTACCCATTGTACCCGCCTGTCTGTCTGTGCCCCTTTTATGCCCATATATGGAGATCTCTCTATCTGTTTTGAAAGGAGCCACATAAATACAATTCTGATAAATGTTCATTCTGTGTACACATTTGTTCATTTGGGGTTGGGTGCAGTACGTGGGCCATAACTGTATTTCAGCCTTACTAATCATTAATTAACCGGATAATGATGTTGCCACACTATCCACTATTCCTATCCGTACGTGTTAAGAGGCCTGCGTTATTCTTGTCATATACTGTACATCCTTTTCTCATTAGTGTAATACTGAAAACTTGATTAATCGACAATTGCAAATTTGCACACAATCAATAACTTTTGAACTTTGAAAATGATATATTCATTGCTTTTCATCACCACGCAAATTGGTTTTCCCATATGGTTTGAAAAATGTATGTAGCCTATGTTATCATTCAGTCTGTCTCCGTTAAGCCATTCTGCTTTTGCCCCAGTTTTAGACTGCAGATGCTATGCTACAGTATGTACTATGTAGTCTATATGTATTTATGCTGTTGATATCGAAGGGGAAGCAAACTGTAAAGTTGATTTCCTCATGATCTGTCCAGCTGTTGGTGAGGGGTTAAACACTGTCATGTTCTCCCACCACTGCTCCAGTTTAAACTGCACGTATTCTTGAAACAGTTTAATGCAAATCCTGTTGCTGTGACAGTGAGATCAGGAAGAGGTGCCCAAGAAAACTCACAATTATCCAGGTGTTCAAAGGCCTGGGCCAGTGGGTCTAAACCTGGGGGTCGCGAATCGCGATCCCCCGAGGGGTCGCAAAATAATTTGGAGGGGTCGCCAGATACTTTTCTGAATGTGCTCAAAGAATCAGTTCTAATATTTCAGTAAAAGCACAGTCATATGATACAGTAGGTAAAATGTTTCGGAGGAAGAGAGAGAGTGAGGAAGTGTGTGTACTGTGCATGTATATGTGTGTGGCACTGGCCACAATGAAACAGACCATTCACACTGCCCCTGTGTGCTGGGATTTACTCCTCCCTTTGCCACATAAACTTGCTCCGTGAAAGTTTAAGAAAATTTCACATGGCAACAGCGAGAAGTTAATCCATGTAAGGAAACTGTCGCAATACATGAAACGTGGCTCTCAACAGCCTGTGGACGGTGCGGTGGTGGATGCGTCTTGCTGTTAGTGAGATACTAAGACGATCCATACAAAATATTACACACCTAACACCCCACAAGTATTGTGAACTTCAACCTGCAAGTGAGAAACTCAAAGTGGGTTCTAACACACGAAAGCTTAACATCTGAGTTTTTCAACATAAGAGGAGGAACTGCAGGGCCAATGCCATTGGCTACTGGAGCTGTGGGAAGACAAGAGTGGTGCATTTATTTTCCTCTCGGATGCACGGTTCAACTTGAATATTACTCCGCTTATCAAAACCCTGGTTTTAGAAAATGTACCACAAGCTGTAACGATTAACTAATATAGCTATTTTAATTGGTATACAGTAGCTGTCTTAGTCAGTATGTGTGCACACACGTGTTTGTTCAGTGTGCGCACACGCACAATCGGTTGTTCAGTGCGTGGATGTTGTTCGATTGGTGAGTCGTGAATGAGGGGGGTCGCGAGCCATTGCCAAGTCTTTTTGGGGGGTCGTCAGCCAAAAAGGTTGAGAACCACTGACCTAGGACGTAGGTGTGTGTGTGTGTGTGTGTGTGTGTGTGTGTGTGTGTGTGTGTGTGTGTGTGTGTGTGTGTGTGTGTGTGTGTGTGTGTGTGTGTGTGTGTGTGTGTGTGTGTGTGTGTGTGTGTGTGTGTGTGTGTGTGTGTGTGTGTGTGTGTGTGTGTGTGTGTGTGCGCGCGCGCGCGCGCAAGGGGTTTTGTAAGTGTCACCATAAATATACTAGGCTGTAGAGTAGACTATGTACGGTAACCTGTGCATATTTGAATGTTGCTTTATTTCGACTTAGGATCGACATGCTTGCTACTTAATAGTTGATTTTCTTCACTACATTAAATATGGACTAGGTACTGATCTCATACTGAACAATCCCCTTTGCTACATTTGCTTTACTCCGTCTGTCTTTGACATAAAACAATAAACTGGGACGCCAATATTTGCCTGTGAAGTCCATGGAGAGATCACTCGCATTCTTTGCAAAAAAACTCTTGCCTTTACCCCACACAAATGTGGGGTAGACTGCTTTGTCTCTCAATATTGGAGTTTTTAGATGCATTCCTCAAGAAAAAAGTATTCTCCTTTGCATAAGCACTGGGTTTTGTGTATATTGTTCTATTCCCACACCATTAATAAGAATAAATCAAGTTTGGAACATTGTCTCTGCAATATTCTGGTGGCAGCCCTTGCAGAATTTGCTATATGAACTACATATGTCTGTGGTGTGGCATGCCATTGTAGAACGTATCAGAGCAAAATACATTTCTGTCCAAGTTGTCAAAACACAGTCACGCGTACAATGCTTTAACTCATGCAATGAAGGAGCTCTCAAGTATTGCGTAATTTATACTCCATTGAACGTAGTGCTGTCGTACGCCAAATATAGCCAATTTACAAGCTCACAACACATCGCATGCGACGCATTGTGAGCTTGTAGAACGGGTATTTTCGGCATGTGACACCGTCACACGACAAAGTATAAGTCCGGGTTATGACTACAGCAAAATGCACCAGGAAGGAGAGTGAGTAGCAAATCCCATGAAAATAATATGAAAGGGAATAAATTGGTGAAATAACTAAATTGGTAAAGTCAATTTGTTCTTTCTTTCGTGGCTTGCCTTGTACAATGTTAATTCCGGAAGTTTGTGAGGAAGCTGCTTAAAAATGGTAATCCAGGGAGGAAGAACTTCACAAACCTGCCCCAAGCCTCCTTTAAACCCTATTAAGAAGTATTATGCAGTTTTCTAGAGGAACTTGGCTTAAACTCTTAATGTCTAGTTGCTTTCCTCTGGCCTTATCCTCTTTGGTTGAGCAGGTATCAATTAAGAGAATGGCTTTTAGTTTTGTCTCAGGGAAATTCACTCGACCACAAGCACATGACCAGACATTGGTCGCGCATGAGCGTGTGTGCGTGTGTGTGTGCGTGTGTGTGTGCGTGTGTGTGTGTGTGTGTGTGTGTGTGTGTGTGTGTGTGTGCGTGTGTGCGTGTGCGTGTTTAGAGAGAAGAATCTCTGAGGTTTCATACGATTATTCTTGCTTTCTTTTAATACTGCTTTTATTCTTCACTGACAGCATCATGATGGGAAGATTTATAAATTAAGTTATGTCAGTCATGTTTTTATAGCAACACTGAATCAGTGTGGACAATAACACGGCAGGCCCTCGGTTTAGTTTAAACTCAGTGCTTTGACAATAACCATCATGGCTTATAGTGTGCAAGTCATCTACAACTCCTGCAAGGATGGTCTCTCCTGTGGCATATAATATATGTCAATTTGCCTGGTGATTTATCATGTTGGCTAACTGAGCTGGTATCACCTAACTCAGAGAAAGAGAGAGAAGTAAAATCCTTGATGTTAATTTATCCATTTGCACACTCTCAGAGTTAAGGATTTTACTGTGAATGTAGGGAGACGGTTCTTGGCGCACAATCCACCCTGTAATGGCGAAAGCAGCACACAGGCACAACCCTCATGAGAAAACAGGGAAAGATGAGAAAATAAGTGGGTCAAGGAATAGGTGTGAGGGACAGGGCTTGGGAAGAGGACCCACTGAAATCGATGCACTTCTCAAGGCTTCCTTTAGTGGGATATTGAACACCAGGGAAACTATAGCGTGGAGGTACAGTACATGATGGGCTAAAAGCTATAAATGTCCTCTCTGTGTTTGATTAGAACATTCCCAAGGCATTTCTTAGCGATCAGATCGTGTGAGGCAAGTATCATATTAGTAGTGTATTTTCGCTGTTACCGAAAATGATGCCCAAAATATGTGCCAAGATAACGCTAGTCTCCCAAGATAGAACATATCACGTATCACTGCTGTTAGAGTATTTAAGGAGGCAATTGTTCTGTCAGTCCCTCTAGTAAATGCAAACTGCTCTTTATAGCAGCTACCCACTTAACAAGGTTTAATTAGTTGCTACAATGTTTATCTCTTTTTTTTTCCCTAGCTGAAGAATCCTTTTTTGAAATTGATCAGGAGGTTTTAAGGTTCATTTAGCACTTGACTGAGCCATTCTTCAGAGTTCAAGAACAGAACCATCATACATTTAACCCATATTATTGCCTTCTAGGGATTAGGCTGTCTCATGAACAGCTTAGATTGTGGCGTTATCCAGCATCCCACTCTGGTGTTTCTAAAGATTTCTAGAAAGCAGGGCCCCTGAGAAAAAGGGTGAGCATCCTAAAAGGTTCTGCATTGCACTGGACAAGCTACTCCAAACATTAATGTGCTCACAGGATTTTTTTTGTAAGTTTGGAGTGCTAGGCTACCAAGGGGGAAAAGTATTTCAGCTGCACTGTACGTCTCTTAGGTAAGTTGTTTTGCAATGTAAATCTCTGCCTCTCCCAAGTGTCCCAGTTACCACCATCTACAATTCAGTTGACTTACAATAAATCATTTTAAATCAGGTCTGCCTATGGGCCAAACGTTAGTTATCCCAGGACACTTTGCTTGTCTTTTTAGATGTCAGAAACCTCAGAAGGAAACCAAGAGAAAGAGATGATTTAATTTTTCTAATCTGCTAAGTGTGAATTAAACATTTGAATATGTTTTTAATTATTAACAAAAAAAGACTGTTAACACTATCAGGTCTTGGAGTCTTCTAGTCTTACAAAGGAACACTATATAGCAATCTCAGTAGAGTTAAAAAATGATTGATATATTCCAAAACCCCCATAAGCAAAACAATCAAAGCTGCACATCTTTGAGTGGAACAAATTCAAGAGGGTCTTGTAAGAGCGCACACAGAATATCCTCTGCTTGTGATTTCAGTAAATGATTTAATTTGTCATAAATCACCATGGGTCTAGATGAGAGAAGAAAAAAAAAAGGAAAAATCTAATTTACAAAATTTGTGTCCTCGTTTGTTAGTGGCGCAGCACCTCAATTACCCAGTGAAAAGCTTTTTATTTATTCATGCACACAAAGTCACGTATTCATGAGGATTAAGCAGAAAGTCACTCATAGACTGGCAGGCACAGATAGCATATTTTACCATGTGAGGAATCGCTGACACATTTTGCCCCCAGAAGATTGAAAGAAAGCAAGGGAAGAGAAGGACGGATGAGTGCACTTTTGGGTCACTGCATGGTCAATTCCGCGAGAAAGTTTATTCTGATTTTGTTTTCAAGAATATGTAAGAGGGCTTCATGTGTCCTGCAGACAGTGTTCAAGCTTGAAAAACAACTACTTTTCTGTGAAACAATAAAGGCGACGCTATTGTAATGCTTTGTCTTTGTACCCTTCCATACAGTAGCCTATGTAGGCTATTTCCCCATGGAAAGCGAGGGTTTATAGCCTTGGCTTGAGAAGCAATTCAGAATAAAATACTTTATCTACAAATGCAATCGGTCTATCCACTATAATATTAACACAAAAAGCCTTTCAAATGAAACAGAGAATACATGGGCGAGCTCCTGGTGCGCGCAGAGAGAAAAAAAAAACACAACATATTTTACAGTGAGTGACAACAAAGTACATTCCCCGCGGATCAAATGTCCGCTCTCCAAAAAATATCAAATCATCCTAATAGCCAAACCCCTCTTCAGAAATTGTTAGGGAAATCCTCTCTCCGCTGTCATATTACCCACATTTATCAGGATGCAGCATAGCCATTACGGCTGGGGCTTTATCAAATTATCTGCTCAGAAAATGGCCGAAAAGGGACACATTTACAACCAACTGACTTTGTCTGCTCCGCTGCGGAGCAGCTATATTCCGGGATGCTGCAGAAAGCAAAAGCAAATTATGGTGAACATAACACAGAGTTCAGTGGAGCGTTAACAGAATGAATGGCCCTATCCTGATTCTCTATCTGTTGGGACAGATGTCCCTAAGTCCCTGTGAGTCCTGAGGTGGACGGCCCTGCAAGCCATGGCAGATGCTCTGAAGGTAGGACAGATGGGATTCGCCGGGGTACCATGACGGTGTTTGCATTTGATTTTAGGGATATTAATATGATTCATTTCTGAAAATATTAATATCGCTGAGGTATAAATGCCAAGAGAAGAGGAGTTTAAAAAAGGCCAACTGTACAAGGCATTGACAGTAGGTACTGTATTATTGTAGTCATTTCAGTTCTGCATGAAATCTAACTTTAGATGGTTCAGCATCACAGGTTCACGTCATATGATCCTTTTCAATGCTTTAAGTGTGGATCTACCAAGCAACCAATGTCCATGACCTTAATATAATATAACCTGAAGGACCAAAGTTCTATATAATACTTACTACTCACTACCAGTACTGTGAACTTCCCTGTAGAGATCTTTGAGCAGCCCTAGTTCCTTTTTGTCTTAAGACATGAAGATACAGTAGAGATGTCAAACAGGGGTCAAATCAATGAAAACCATATACTATTCACCACAGTGAAAGAATAGATCTGCTTTGTGCGTGTGTGTGCATGCATGTATGTGTGAGTGAGTGTGTGTCTACAGTATGCTGTCTGCTTGTCTGTCTGCCTATTTTATCTGTGTGTATAGTGTTTTGAAAGATGCATGAGTCGACCTGTGGGTCTGGCAGGTAGAGGGGATCATAATAATGACTCCTATCTCATGTCGTTGATACCTCCATATAAAGAAATCCATTGTTCGCTGTGGTGTAAATATATTGGTTCATGGGTTTCTGATAATAGAATTTTCACCACGTTGAGCAATTGCAGGTGGGTGAATAGCAAATGCTGGCGGGTGCAGGTATTAATGTCCAAGCGTACCCCTGCATCACTAGTGATAACTAGATCTACTGTGTGAATGCTTGTATTTGTTAAACAAAAATAACGTTTTTCAGTAGTCTAGGCTAAAACAGACACTGCAATGTAAAATCATGAGTGTTAAATGGGCCCATTTGGTTCCATTTGTACTCTTGTCAGAGTTACAATAACACTGATGATTTGACTGTGTCAGCTCATATTGTTTCTAATTGCCACTGATAGGAGAGAAATAAGATCATTTCATTCAGCACAATTTGTGGTAAATTAAAATCAATGGCCCCAAAGATGAGATTAAAAACTTGATCGAATCATTTTGACAACTAACGACGGCATCACACCGTGCAGTGGAACTCACAGTTTGAATGGACAAAGCTGCTCAGTGGTATAAGCATTGGAGTGTGGCTTTGGATAATGGCAGTGTATTGATCCTCTGCTATTTGTTTTGAAATTCTAACTTTTTTCCAGTGTTTCATATTACTTTCAAAACAGGCTATGACCAAAAGTTGGTTATTGATATACGAGAACTGAGCATTATACTGTTGACTTTGTGTTTGAAGTTTTGGAAAGTTGTGGTAAAGCTTGAAGTGTTGCGGCAGGAGAATCTGACAGACACTGGAGCTTTCCAAGACCCTTGGGTCGGCAATAGTTGTGTGTGTGTGTGTGTGTGTTTTCCTTTTTCTTTTTCTTTTCCCCAAGCTGTCCTGAGTTTCCTGAGTCTGTTCTTAACTAGCGCGGTACAATGTGGGAAGTTTGTACAGCTACATGCAGTTCAATGTATGTGTCTGCATGTGTGTATGACTGTATGTGCATGGCAGTCAGTGTGTTAATTTACGGATGTGTTGTAAATATCCAAGTCCGAGATCAACAAAAGCCTTCGCAACGCTGTTGATGAGAGAAACCATACCATGGACATGGTTCACCTCAATCTAACAAGCTCACTGGGCCAAAGGCCACCGTTGGCCAGAATTCAACAATTATTGTGACCTACCGAGTGAGCATAAGTTCCCTTCCATGTACTGTGTAGCCCAATCACCAGGCATATCACATGAAATAGGAGCCAGCCAGCGGGAGACCCCATGGCACCTCTGTCCACACCACAATGTGTTGCATTAGAGGGTGTATTATTGCACGGACCAGTGAGTCACAGAAGCGACAGCACGGCTGATCATCAATTATTATACCTCAGTGGATCAAAATGAGCATATCTGCTCATTCCAACACCCCCAGTGGTGGCCTGCGGTGCCTGAGCGCTGGCTTAGTGCACCCCCCCCCAACTGCAGCTCAGCACCCCCTACCACCGCCACCACCACCCCTCCGCACCTGTAAGCTCGGCAACACCAAGCGGAACAGCGGCAGAGGCACCGGGACATGCCTGGAGACAACATCTGCCTCCCCCCCTGTGACCTGCCGAGTTAAGCCAACTGCAGAATCAAGGGCACCCTCGCAGAGGTCCCTGTTTTTTATCATAACAAAAGTCTTTGCTGCCACCGCTGTCTGTATGTGGCTCCAGGAGACGTTCCAGTCTATTTTCTACTAATGCTATGTGCTCTTTCTATTTCTCGTTCTCTTTCTCTTTCTCTTTCTCTTTCTCTTTCTCTTTCTCTTTCTCTTTCACTGTCTGTCTGTGTCTTCTGATGTTTTCTGAGTGGTTTTAGACAAAATGCTATGTGCTCTTTCTCTTTCTCTTTCTCTGTCCATCTCTTCTGATGTTTTCTGAGTGGTTTTAGACAAAAAAAAATTAGACAAAAACTTCTCTATTCAGTCTCTATTCGCTCTATTTTTGTTTTGGGGGCACATACCAATGTTATTACATCTGTTTGTCTCCTTTTCTCCATCTTTTTTTACTCATCAAAGTGCATTAAATTCTGATCTGATTTCAAGTACGTAGCTCATAATGAAGAAAACTTTTTCAATCAATCAAAAGAACAAAAGGAATGTACTTGATAAAAAAAGATGTTACACCACAGATGAAGTTCTCTTTGTTGGTGCTGATTCCTCTCCAGACTTCACAATCAATTTGGTGGTGATTTATCCATTCTGAGCTACCAGAATGTCTTTTCCACGCTTTGCAGGCTCCCTATGACAGATGTTTGACACATAAAATCCAGCAGGGCTACTGGATGAATGGAATCAGGACAAATCAATGCAATCACGCAGGTGTCCGGGGGGAACGGGGACAAAGGGACACAGTCTGCCTGCCTGCCTGCCTGCCTGAGTCTCTGGCAAGGCATGAGAGCCAGGTCTGCTCTAGCGTTCGTGGAATAGGGTGGCAGGCAGCTGACTGACCTCGCAAACACGACATTGCCTTGAGGTCCCCGCAGATGCCTTGCAAAGGGCCACAGGCAGAAGTGGCTGGTGAACTTCACCAGGGCGACTGTGATGAATGCCTCAGTCGGCGTGCAGAGGAGGGCACGCAACAGCCAGGTTTATGTGTTCAGTGTCAAGCCCCTCAAAAGCCCCCGTCATATTCTGTTAGGCCGAACATTTCCCACAGGGACCTCCTGCAACCTAACCCCCCCCTCCCCCAGTGCATCCTTGCTGAAATCTCCCCATTCTCTCATATATATCTCTTGTGTCACCCACACTGCTCCTTCTTCCTTTCCTCGCCACACACTCTCTCCATTTATCAGTGTTACTGGCCCGTGAGTAGTCTCTGAAGTGATTCATTTGTCTGAGAATGCCAATTTATCAGCCAGTCAGTGCATACATTGATCGGCTGGCGATAGGGAATAGGGGATGTGTACAGTACAGTGCAGAATAATCCAGTTCATGCATGTAAATGGAGCACCTGGATTAAATCAGGGTGGAAACCTGGTATCCTGAATTAAAACATAACCCGCATTGCTTCATTATGTTCGTGCAAATTGAATTAAATGCTGGTGGTGCTGGTGGTGACGTGATTAGAATGTGAAGGTGGGGGGGGGGGGGGGGGGGGTGTTAGCTATGATGCATGAGATTCACGGTGATTTTTACGCGATTCCTCTTGAATGACATTTCAGCTGAAATATGCTAATGCACAGGATATAGACAGATGGCATAATGGCTGTAGCCGTCTGGCATCATACCGTTTGTCACTGCAGCAATACCTCTGCTATGAGTTTAGACTGAATCTCAGGAAAAATGCAGTTTATGTCCCAATATTATTTCATAATAAAATAATAAGCCAAAGATATACAGCACTCTCATTATACTTTATGTTGGTTACAGCTTGCATCATATCTCTATATCCAGCCATAGTGTACATAACAAGACTCCCATATTTAATTCATTTTCCATCTCAACATACAGTACTCTCTCATCATTCATGTTCCACTGATAACATCAATAAATTTGCACTCTTTTAGCATGATGAAGCTTTTGAAATATTTGCCATATGTTTCTTGCCTGCCGTGCTGTTCCACTGCAATATAAGGACAGCACAGGTCAATAGCATTAATGGGTATGGGAGTTGGTGAAAATACAACCCCTGTGTTGCTGTGGTCTGCTCAGCCTTCAGGAGACATATTGACGCACAGTTATTTTGGTCAATAAGTCCTTCTGAGCAGAGGCCATCCTTATCCTTGAGACCGACTGCACGTGAAAAATGAGAAAGGGATGAGACCATGCATTTTAATCTGTCCACGGTTCTGTATCTTAAAGGGAGTAAGAGGAATGGAGAGAGAATGTGTGAGAGAGAGGGTGGAGGGACTTCCTATGACCCTGCCAGAGGTTCACTGCTGCAGTTGTTAGAGAATTGTATCATTGTCAGCCATCGTGCAGAAAATACAACATGTCCGTAAGGCAGTGTATAATGACTTTATTATTAAAATATAAAACCACACTGACCTCTGAACTAAAGACCGTCGGGCTGAGTTGTCATAACAAAGCTTACAGACTTATTTTAAGGAGAATTTACTTTATGCAAAGGCCAAGGCAGAAAAAAACTGTTGTCAATCAAATGAGCCGACATATGTTTTAACAACATGCTAAAGGAACCCACTTGGGTGGTCTGTGTGTGACTGAGCGCATCCCCGTGCATGTGCGCGTGTGTGCTCTCCTCAAGCCTCACATATAAAAGGGAGTGGGATTTTTGTAAAAAAGAAAAAACGAAAAAGAGCTATCTATAACAAATGGCCTTGAATAAAACATTAGGATATCTATATTTTATTGCATCCCATGTTTTCCCTCTGCATCTGCGAGGAGTGAACATTTCTGCTGCATTCTTTCAGTCCAGTAACCTCAGCTCCACACTCAAAGGAAGATGTGATGCTTGAGACTATATGTCAGAGATCTGAAAGGAAGATTTCCGAGATGTTAAAGTTCATTAGATTTCGTACATGGGCAGATTCGACTAATGGACACGTGTGGGTTTCTATTTTGGTATCTTTTCCTGGGCCAGATGGTTCTGAATCCGAACACAGAAAGCAGCAGCCGCTAACTGAACAGTGCACTCCCTTTAGCAGCTCATATGACCCAGGCATCATTAAAATCCACATATAATCTAAGCACTTTTGATTAAAGCTACATGGAACCCCACCCCACACACCCCACACCCCACCCCCACCCCTCTAATGATTCAAGGTTGGTGTTAATTAGATCATATCGCCTAGATGGGATCAAGGACCAAGACAATTCCCCTCCCTCACACCCCACATTTCACAGGTTTAATATGCAGGCCCAGCTATATTCCCGTTTAGGAATCACAGAGTCAGTGAAACGGAACGCAGTGAATTGCTGGCTCGGGCCTTTGAGCCTCCGCCCTTGTTTGAAGTCTCTACCCTACAGAGTTCAGAATACATTGTCCGGAGACACGATCAAACTTGGCAGTTATTGATCCATTCCCAAACCAGACATGGGACTTACTGAACATGTTAACAACTTTGGAATGAGTATTTTAATTGTGCAGGTCTTTGAAAAGCCTCCTCAAGTCTCAGAGCTTCTGGGTGAATGTTTTCGCTGTACCGCTTGAGCAGCGGGATTGGTGCTGCGTCATTCAACCTTTATGTTTTTCTCCCTCTGAACTGTGCTTCAATTCATGGAACAGAACTATCGTATTTGTCTGAGTTCTGTGTGAGACAGGGAGGAGGCATTGTTTTAAATAGTTTTTTATGTTTTAGTATACAGTAGTCATTAGCTGAGTTTTGTCTCATGTGTTGTACTGCCGTCTGTTGATACTTTTTACATTTTGTTGTGTGTACTTGCTACACATGATGACAGTTAATGAATTGAATTGAATTGAACAGTTGACTGTAACAGTATGTTGACTGTGCAGTGTGCACGGTACTATATTTAAAAAAATAGTTTAGCCACCTAGGTCCTAGGCTGAAAGGTGCCTTGTAAAGGACAGGCACTGATTGTCTCATAATCTTCAACTACCCAGAAAGGCAACATGTCTTGTCCTGGTGAAATGTGGATGATGGCACCATAAAGCCCCCTTATCAACTTCACAGTAGACTGGCAGGGCCATCAAAGAATTGGCTTAATACTCTGAAAAAAGAAAAAGGTTTCTGACACTTCTCAGTCTTTTGAAGGTAGTTGGAGAGTTTCTGCGATTCAAGTTGACTCCCCCAGATCAATAGTTAGTCTCTGTCTGAGACAACTGGTGTGGCATTTGAACCAGATAAAACAAGGGTTCCCCTCCACATCACCTTAGACAACTGAGCACTTCCGTCAAATCCAAATCGGCTGAGAGGGATACAGGAGAGTCCAACTAAATCCCCTGCTGCGTTAGTCCAAGACACACTCAGAACCCTTCCTCCGATCCATAAATGGAAAAAGAAAAAAAAATCTTAAAAGGATGGGCACAATGTATGTAGGCTAATTCTCACTGTTGCTTCATTTAGCTCCATTGATGGCCCACTGGGACGCTGTAAAAAGTTCTGGGAGCCCAAAGCACAAAGGCCTTTATTTATTTATATGAGGGAGAATATATGGCAGGAGGCAAACTGGTGCAAATGATTTGAGGAAAAGTGGTTTGAAGAAGTTCCACTAGACGGTTGAATGACTGCTGCAGAAGAAGACATAGACTAACGCAATGTTTCTTTCGTGTAAAACAAGGATAGGCCTACTGTGTACGTATGCTACACTGTGGTACGGCTAGCACTGAGAGAGCTGAACTGCATGTAAGGTCACAGTATGGGAAGCCCTGCAGCCTTACAACAGCGGCCCACTCTCTGACCTGTGATCAGCCATTTATCTGGATCATGCAACAATGTTGGACTTTCAAATCACTGAACACAGATCTTCTTCTCTCTCGCATGTCAGCTAAGTCTTTCCCCCTGGTCGCCGATGACTTTGTAACACTAATTATGGCTAATTGTGCCAGGCTGAATGGATTTAGTCACATTGCAAATGATACGCCATTGGTCAGTGTCACAATGTTTCCACAGAGAAATTCAGTGGGGAATGGAAATTTGCACAAATGAATGTAATTAAGAAGCACATTCATTACTTCTAATTGCATATGAGAACCCTCAAAGTGAAATTGAGATTGGATTCATATGAATAATAAACGCCCCAACTGTACTATACTGTACGCCATGCTGTAACTGGTCACATATCATGAGTGCTACCTTATCGTATATTGATATGGTTAAATGGCTCTCAGAGTATGTTCTATTTACTTTAGTTGCAGTCAAAAACCTTTAGTTTCAGAAATCTGAACACACATGTTTGATGACATGTTGTCATGTCTGCCAATTCCTTTCCTGGTCTTTCATCAAATCTCTTTAAGTGTTGCATGCACGTTCATGCACAGATTGTGTCTAGACTGTCAAATCCCAATCTTGGCATGGCATGGGCGCTTAGACTTACAGGACCGGGTTAGTCATTGGGGACGCATTAAATATTCAGCTTGTTCCATTGTGTTTGGCACATAAGATCAAGTGAAATACTCCTTTCCAAAGGGTAAAAATAATATGATAAAAATTCAGCCACTTGTGAATTTGTTCAACTGGGAACTCAGTCAGAGAGCTATTATGAAAATGTCGGACCTAGTGAAATAAAATAATGAAGCCCTCCAATGTACTCTATGAACTCAATAGCTTAATCAGATAATTTGTTTAGCAGTTCAGGGATTGTAGTGAATACTGCACCGTTGATAAAGTAAGTTAGAAGTTAAACAAAAGTTTGACTGTTATCTGTCTTCAATATATGACTATCCTCTAGTAAAAAAAATACTAATATATGTACATGTATATATACTGTATATACGCTACTGTATGTGTTTAAAACATATTAAACTACTGATTTTGAAAATAAAATGGGAAAAAAAGGATTAACTTTAAGAGTGAGATTTAGATCTTAGAAAGACAACACTTAAGCTGGTCATCTCAAAGCCACATGCCACAGATTAAGATTTCATTGACTAATGGAATAGTACAGAATGGCAACATGTACAGTAATAGACAAACGGATATTTTGGGCATGTCATTATAGGTGAAAATGTCCACAAATGTCACAAATGTGTTCAAATCTTAATAAAAAACTAATCTGAATGAGACTAGTTGTGAGCTTGTAGTTCAGCTATTTTCACTAAGTACAGACTCTTAAATCCTTCAACTCCAATAATGCGAGACAGAAATAAGTATATTACAGATTGTTCCGAGAGCTAAATTGCGTATTGTCTGAGTAGCATGGGGGATTTGGTGGCAGCAGATTTTACTGCACTTAACTTTGTCTGAGAGCTTATCACTGCTTGCTGCTGTCATGACGTGACGACTGCCATCATTTGACAAAAGCCCTCCAGGACAGTCATTAAGTCAACATCAACTTGATAACATGGGCTGTCCGCAAAGAAAAGTAAAAGCAGCTTATTTAATTGTTTTGATGACATCGTCAAAGCTTAATTGATCATAACAGCAGCCAGCCATGTCACTCAGAAGGAGGCCCACAGCCATTATCATGTCAAGTAAAACAAATACAATAAAAAAAGATTCACAGAACAAAATCTATGCTGCTGAGATGAGTCAGAACTGAAATTCTCTTCCCGGCTAGATGTAATTAGCATTAAGGCCAAGATAACAGTACACCTTGTACTTTCAGTGCATAGCAATCAGAGAAGTTGCACTCTGAGAACCAGCTAATGGTGAAACATGATCTGTGGGAAGAAAAAAACATTGATCTGAAGATGTAGCTGTGGTGTTTTTTTCCTGTGAGAAAATAGCAACGTAAAACAAGCACCATTTAAATTCTTCATTTCCATCGCACTGGATGTTTACGCGCATCATTATGCATTCCTGTTTTTGATGTTTTGATGAACTGCCGCTATTTGGCCAAAAGGGACAGGTAGAATTCATCGTGCTTAATTGTTCTGGATGTGTACTTCTGGAAATGCCAGCTGTGAGATATACGGAGGTGGGACCTAACAACACACATGCTAATGATATTAATTTGTAGCTTTTATCTATTTGCAGAGACGGGGGAGGAAGTATCAAAAGCTCGGGAACAACGTGCAAAAACTAAACAAGCGACATTCGCAAGACTACTGCCAACGTGCTAAAGTAAGCCTAAGGGCGGGAAAGCAAGACGCCATAAAATGAATAGCCTCCTCCCTCATAAATAATAGAAACATAAAATGTCATATGAACTTTATTTCAAGAGCGGTGGTCTAATAAAGATGCAGCTTTAAAGAGGAGTTGAGAAATTCATTGTCAGAAGACGACCACATGGTTTGCCTTTAGCGCAGACGGTTGCTCAGCACAAGCTGACATTCAGCAGCGAGCCACGGCACCTTTAGGAAACAATACCGCTTAGACTCATGTTCACCTTTCTCTCCACTTCTTCCCTCCGTTCAATTTTTTCCCCTTTCTCTTCCTGTCATCCCATGTTCCTCGCACTCGTTCCTCGCTGCCTTGTTCTTTCTGCTTTACAAATTGAGACGACACGATAAGAGATTACCATCGCCATGCCAGCCTGGCACTCATTGATAAAACCATATCTAATCCATCTTCGCTCCCACTCCCGTCACCAATGCACTCATCTCTGAGATGGTCAACACGCTGGTGGGGATCCATCTCTCCCGTTTGAACTGAACTGCACAGTCAGTCAGCTTATCTTGGAATTTATGGGAAGAAAAAATGGACGTGATGAGTAGGGGTCCAAAACAACATGTAACGTGTGTGTGTGTGTGTGTGTGTGTGTGTGTGTGTGTGTGTGTGTGTGTGTGTGTGTGTGTGTGTGTGTGTGTGTGTGTGTGTGTGTGTGTGTGTGTGTGTGTGTGTGTGTGTGTGTGTGTGTGGGGGGGGGGGGTGCACGAGTGCACTCACGCTAGGGAGTCAATAGTCAATCGAGCTAAAGTCGATTAATACATTTTAATAAAATAGATTTTCTAAAATATCAAAAATAGCTGATCTACAGTACAATCTTGTGTACAACAACGTGTTCTGAGCTTGTACTTCTGCTATTTTTGGTACGATATACAAGCACACCATTCTAAAGTAGACCATAAAACAGGACATAAGTGGTTAATTACAATAATCAATTTAGTTGATTATAAGAAAATCAATTGCGACAATGCGTTGATATCTAAAATATATATTTTTTAAAGCGCGATTCTCGATTATTCGATTAATTGAAAAAGTAATCTATAGAATAGTCGCTAAAAAAATGGATAGTTCCAGCATCGAAAACCACAAGATGAACATCATTTGCATCCATACCTGCATTTACCTCTATAAATCATACATATCTGACTTGGCTCTCTTCTGTTTCTCTTTCTACATACTAAGTGCATAGTGTGACAGCTGAGTGCACTATTGATCTACACATAACTACCAGAGAAGCACCGTCTTTCCATGACTTTAATATTAGTCAATGTATTCCTTATCCAATGTTTACACGACTTTCTGCTGTAGTCTAGAGCCGTCCATTTCAGCCTGGTCTTAAAATAGCTGAGAGAATTACTTTGACTTTAATCACATTTTGGCGTGATAAGGCTATAAGGGAGCATTATGAGGGGCTTTGCTGTCAAATGACTAAAACCACTACCACAGCAATATTCAACTTGCAATGACACACACACACACACACACACACACACACACACACACACACACACACACACACACACACACACACACACACACACACACACACACACACACACACACACACAGGCTTTACAGTCTGCTCTGTTCCGTATGCCATTAATGTGGCAATTTATACAAATACATATGCATTTACCATATTAGCATGGTGGTCCTCTATCCAAAACTAATGTTCTTTAACAAATATTACCCCTGAGGGGGAATGGGTAATATGCATGCTATTTGAGTAGAACAGTTTATGAAGTATGTGATGTTTACCTCATTGAATATTAATATGATGATGAGCAATTGCATCCGCATATGAATGAACCGCACATGAATCACTGTTATCACTCTGGTTCAAATTTGATAGAAAACAGCTGGTAGGGAGGCGGATGATCATGTGATGTGATGTGTGCACATGTCTTCTGTTTGTGCGCGCACGTTCGTGTGTGTGTGCTGCTATCTTTGTGAGAGCCAAATGTCCTCACACGGATAGAAAAAAAAGAAACATAAAATGAGGACATTTTTGCTGGTCCTCAGTCCTCCTCACTGTTGACAGAGTTCGCTGTGCAGCGATCTACACGTGTGGACCAGATAATAAAGTGAAATAATACTGACGGAGGAATAATAAAATGAACAGATAGGGAGGCATCAGCTGTTGCTGGAACTCAGACCAAAAGGACATAGCTGAGGGCGTTTATTCAATCACTCATTTGAAATAGTTGACAAGCACTTCCGGCATTGTCAATTGTTGTAAGAGTCCACAGTCCATACGGTATATATACAATTGGCAAGTGGCAAGTGCGGCTGTGTGTTTGTCTGTTTGTCTGGGTCTTCAAAAAGTTAAGTTTCGTTTTCGGTTTCACCTCCGGGTGTTGCCACATCCATGAAAAACAAGTGGACCATCATGGGCTCTGGTGTTGCCAAATCATGTGCTAGAAACAAGCACTGGTGTTGCAATGAACGTCTACACGCTCTACTGTCTCAGTCTCCAATGTGCGGGCCAGGCTACTAGACGGGAGGGCCGCACAGCGGCCCGAACCTCTAGTACAATACAATTGAGAGCATAATGTTAAGACTCACTTTGCAAGAGGCTGTTTTAGATATTAGGACTTAGGGTTAGAGTTAGAATTAGATTACAGTTAAAGAGGTGGTGCCATGGTTTTGCACTTTTTTAGTTTTTCATGTGTCTATGAGGTTGATAGAACTTCATTAAGCCCCCTGGTGCTGTTTTTATGGTGTTTTATGTCTTCTCTGACTATTTTGAGTTTCTTCCTGGAGGCTGAAACCTTGAGGGTCAAACGTGCCAATAGAAAAACAGCACTTTAATGACACAGTAGAAATATACCCTCCCCCTCATTATCATAACACAACAGGTGTGAGCATGAGGAGGAGGAGGGACTAGGACAGGTGGGTGGTCTTGTAGGAGGAGGCGGAGGGACTGGTTCAGGTGGGAGGTGCTAAGGTGAGAACCAGGTATACTTAAAGGGGAAATCCACCCATTTTCAATATTTAACTATGTCATTAATATAGCATAAAGGAGTTGTGTGGAAATAAGAAAAAAGTTCCCCCCTTTCTGTGTTGCCTTGAACTGGAGGATTGATTGTGGGTTTAACATTGCAAATTACAACGTGATGACTCATCATGTTGTAATTTGCAATGTTAAACCCACAATCAATCCTCCAGTTCAAGGCAACACAGAAAGGGGGGAACTTTTTTCTTATTTCCACACAACTCCTTTATGCTATATTAATGACATAGTTAAATATTGAAAATGGGTGGATTTCCCCTTTAATGAACTGGAGGCGTGTCCTCATAAAAACATAATTTTAACACTTTCTATACACTTTTTTGGAAAAAAAAATAGTATAGCCATAATACCTGATGATCATGTTTTAGGGGGAGAAAAAATCATTGAAAATCACGGCACCCTGTCTTTAAGGCTATGGTTAGGTACAGTACAGTAGGTGGCCAGTGACTTTGGCCAGTTTCACTTTAAAAACCTTTGCATCATGCGTGTCACACAAACAGAATGCGATGCGTTTTGTTCATATAACAAGTTTGTTCATATAGAGTCCTATCCACAAATCCACCATTTAACTTCCACAATCCACATAATCAAAACCATTGGTGGTGTGTGCTGGATTCGAACCAACATCATCTCGGGTCACGTGCTCCATGCAGGAGGTGTGGAAGGAAAATGGCCAAAGTCACTGGGCCACCTACTGTATGTACTGGAGATGGTACGTAGTTCGTGGAAATACAATGTGCGTGCGTGTGTGCCTGAGAGACCGAGTTTGTTCGAGGATCACAAGAGGTCAGACTGATACAGCAAGACAAGGCCATCATGCAAACCAGATTTGTGGTTGGTTCTCAAAACATCCGCTTATTAGAAATAGAAATAGAAACTGTCTATGGGATGGACAGTTGCTTGTAAATTGCAGCGGAGGCCCTCATCAGTGTGTCACCCATCTTGTCTAATATATCTAACAAATGCATCCACAATCCCGCTGACAGTGACACCCAGGCCCGTCAGCACAGCTGCTGGGGAGGCTGATGCACCGAGGGAATGGTGTCTCACTTCCAGCCATGGCACAAACGCAATGCTACACGTAGGTGTATGCAAAGCAATCTATTTCCACCCATCTTCCATGTTCTCTCTGTTAGATGGAGAAACAGGAAAAAAAGAGACTTTTGCGTGTTGACAGGCAACTTCATGCAATGGATAAAGCTTCCACCACACATGGTGGAGGGCAGGGTCCATACTGATCTATGCCTCAATCCATTGTCTGCATTGTGGCATGCAGGAGAGGGGGTTACCCTCTACGAAATCAAATCTGCTACACCAAGGCTGGAACATCCAGAGGGTGGTTGGGGCGGGGGGGGGGGTTACACGAGATAGGACAGAATAGTGTTCTTTATGTTGAGACAGAGCGAGATCACTTTGGCTGAATAATTGGAATGCCACTGGTATACAAGTTAAGGTTTCAAACCTCTACCTCTGGCAGACAATTTGTATTTATTATTATTATTAGTATTACCCTTATTATTATTATTATTATTTATTATCAATTCCTGGAGTTTTTACTCGTCAGTGGGTGGTACATAGCCTGGCAAACCCTCCCTCCGAAAATCTCATTTCCGGAGGGAGGGTTTACCAGGCTAGGTGGTACAAGCACTGATCTGACTTACAGTAAAATGCAGATGTCTGGCTTTATGGTCTGAAATCATTACCTCAGGTCATACAAATATGAAAAAGAACATGATGCTGGAGCTTCATTCCTGTTTGAGGTGGACTTTTATGAAGAACATTGGTGGGCAATAGCTAAGCCATAGCCGGTTTACGGTAACAACTGCCTTCATAAGAATGCATTCAGAAATAGATCTAAGGCTTAAAGCGTTATGATTTCCTTTTGATCTGAAAATTAACAACGTGAACAACATAAACAGAATTCAGCATTAGATTCTGTATAAAATAAGAGCAAAAATGGCCACCAAGTGAATACGGTCAACGATCTTTAAATCAAGCGGTACTCACTGGATTCGGGATCTGAGTTCCCATCTCCCTCGGTGCGGCTGTTGGGCGACGTTTGCTCAAAGTACTCCTCTTGGGAGAAGCCAAGTGGCAGAGGCTGGGTGGTGCTGGCCGTGCTGCTGGGCTCCGGGTCCCCCAGCCCGCTGTCACTGCAGCTCTCCTGGGAGCCATCTGGCAGGTGGAACGTCACACGGCGCTGGGTCTGTAGCACACCGCAACAAAAAGAAGAAGCAAAAACTAAAATCAATTTTTCTCTATCATTCTGGTGATATATTGAAATTGCCAGGTAAAAAGCAAAACCACTTGAAATGTCACGAAAGTGTCAAATTCTACCTATTTCAGAATGTGAGCAATAGCAGTTGAGGAAAATGGAAAAGTGTTGCTTGTGCATGCACTGGCGTGTGTAATTTGTCTCTTTTTATTTGGGGGAGGTCAATCAAAGGATCATTCTCAGAGGTATTTTTGCACTTGAATTATAGCCAGAGGTTGTTGTTTTTTCCCCCTTTATTTTCCTAAAAGGGACAAAATTGTAGGTCAGCTAAATAAAGGTTTACTTATTCACCAGACTCCTTTCACTGTTCATTCAATATCTTGGCCATAGGGGCCTCATTAACTCCTAGGGCTTCCATAGTCAAATGTTGAGCATTATTAAAATAAAAAGTTACCGGAAATACGTGTTTGAAATGGTATTTTAACAACGCAGCACCTCAACCGCAGAGCTTGTTCCCAGACCCACAATGTATTTGTGGAAGTGTCTTTTCACCCCTGCTCCTTAGAGAGTCTCTGCACACCACTGCTGGCATGCAC